>NW_015163782.1:0-1062 GCF_001447785.1 Gekko japonicus | reverse complement strand
CTTCTTCTTCTTCTTCTTCTTCTTCTTCTTCTTCTTCTTCTTCTTCTTCTTCTTCTTCTTCTTCTTCTTCTTCTTCTTCTTCTTCTTCTTCTCTGCACTATGAGCCGGTGACTACATCAACCTGCAGAGAGACTTGAACAATTTTCAAGGACTATTAGGTCACTATTCCACTGGTGCAGTTGTCATTTGTGCATGGTGGCAGAACTATTTGTTATGTGTATTAATTTTGGTTGTAAGTAGAACAGTATAAGAAGACAGTCGTCTCTAGTGCGATTTGTATAGCGCAACAGATTTTCTGTTTATTTGCTTGCATAACCTCTAGGTGAGGGCTGGAGATCTTCTGCCCTCACGACGGATCTCTAGATTATTTATTGAAATCATTTATTCCACTTCTCCTGGAGAAAAATGGCTGCTTTGGAAGAAGACTGCATGACAGGATTCAGGCTAAGTTTTCAATAGCCCAACTTATGTTCTGGCAAGATGGCATGTGTGTTTCTTTAAATAAGTCCTGTCTTGTCAGAACATAAATTGGGCTATTGACTATACTTCATTGGCATATTCCATCAAGAAGATTGTCCTTAAACATTGGCACATGTTAAGTGATGTGCCAGGGTGTAACAACAAACCCTTTATAGGATTCAGAAAAAACTCCCACCATGAAGGATTTGTTGGTCCATGCAGACCTAAAGGTGGAGATTAATATTGAAATAGTCCTAAAGGACGTTTTAGATGCTTTAGATATGCAGCATGTCCATTAAGTTGGGAGACTAAATACATTAAATTTTCTGATATTAATTTTAGTTTAGTGCTTAACAGCTATTCCTCATGTGCAACCAAGCACACAATCTACATGGTGGTCTGTCCTTTTGGGTTGAGGTATATTGGAGAATCAATGAGAGCAATTAAAACTCGCATATTAGAACATAAATCCAAAATTAAACATGCACACTTGGAAGCTCCCCTCGTAGACCATTTTGTTTCCAAAGGACATAGATATGATGACTTTAAATGTGTAGTTCTAGAAGTCATTAATTCTAGCAAATATGACAGGAAGGATATACA
>NW_015163781.1:56603-56829 GCF_001447785.1 Gekko japonicus | reverse complement strand
ACTGAGTCTTAGGATGGGGCTGTGGTTGAGTCCCATTCAGGTAGGAGTTCCCCCCTCTCCCCCGCCACGGGACTCTCAATGTGTGTGTCCCCCCCAACCCACAATGGCCTTTTTCACTTATAGACCAAATTAAGGCTCTTCGCCCGCCCCAGAACTGAAACCACCAGCAACAGTTTCATGCATTCATTTCTTCTTGTACTTAAAGACACTGATCATCCCGCCCGCC
>NW_015163781.1:55507-56381 GCF_001447785.1 Gekko japonicus | reverse complement strand
CCCCAATCGTCCAGGAATTGGCCACGGCGGACTCCAGGACCTGAAGGAGGAGCAGCAGCAGCCTCTGATTTTTGCAGAATTGAAATGAGCAGCAAAGGAACGCCCGTTTCCTATGTCGAAGAGCCAGCGGACCCTCCATTTGTTACGTTGCATTTTGTTGAGCTTAGAGACGATGATTAAAAAGGTAAAGATTCCCTTGCTCAAAAGCCAGTCGAGTCCGACTCTAGGGTTGCGGTGCTCATCTCCGTTTCCAAGCCGAAGAGCCAGCGCTGTCCGAAGACGTTTCCGTGGTCATGTGGCCGGCATGACTAAACACCGAGGCGCACGGAACGCTGTTACCTTCCCACTGAAGTGGTACCTATTTATCTACTTGCAATTTCTTGCTTTCGAACTGCTAGGTTGGCAGGAGCTGGAACTAGAGACGGGAGCTCACCCTGTCTTGCGGCACCCGGGTCTTGAACCGCTGAACTACTGACCTTCCACAGCCTGCAGTTCAGCGTCTTAACCACTTGAGCCACCGCAGCTCCCTAGAGACGATGATTATCCTCCCCAAAAAACACCCACACACCCACCCTCATTTACATAGTGGAGAAAAACCGATGCCGAGAGCCGCCTTTCCCTCTCCTTCCGAGACCGAATACTGTCTCTTCCCCGCCTCCCCCCTTGACTTACCTGCAAGTCAGCCTTCCCTGGATCCGGCTGCGAAGCTTTTCCTGCAGCTGCGCATCTGAAGCGCTTCCTCTCTTGGGCAATGCAGACATTTCTGTTCGCCCCGCCCCGCCCCGCCCCGCCCCGCCCCGCCCCGCCGCAGGGTTTAGCACCTTTTGCTAGAGACGGAGAGAAAGGATTTTTTTTTTTTAATGGCCATTTGATG
>NW_015163781.1:47756-55422 GCF_001447785.1 Gekko japonicus | reverse complement strand
AGGCGGAGCGGGGCGGGTGCCCCGTCCCCCCAGCCTCACTGGGGTCAGGTCATGCGCCTGAGGAGGCGCCTGCGTTGAGTCCCATCAGACGGCTTGGCCTGAGGTTGCATCCTCCTCCTCCTCTGTGCCGCTGTCTAAGACGGCTGCACAGCTTGGGGCGATCCCCTGCCTGCAGCGTTACTCCGGAGCAACCCCACTGAGCAGCATCACGGGGACTCCCTGCCGGCTGCCTGGCTGAAGTCCGTCCGGGTCTGCAAAGGAGAGTCAGCATTTCCCCTGGGTCTTCTGCAGCACCGAGAGGGTTAAGGGGGGAGGGGGAGGGGTTTGCTTTTGCAAGGCGAGGGGGGGCCGGAGCCCGGGAGGAGGGGGCGCTGCAGATTAGCAACCCCCGAGGGGAGGACCCTTTGCAGCCGGATCCTGGGAGGGCTTGCTCACGAGTAGGCTATGGGGTGGGTGGGGGAAGACCCTTTCCTTCCTGGAAGAGAGGCGTGCCGATATACTATGCCTGACGGAGCTCTTCCCAAACGCCGATGGAGGAGGCAGCTGTAGGGGTCGAGGCATGACCGGTCCCTTTGCCCCCGGGCTCCAGTTCACACCGCGCAGAGGGAGCCCCCAGGACAGACTGATTCTCACTCATGGGCCTGGAGGTAACATGACTCATGAGAGTCTAACGTCTGCGACTTGATGCATGGTTCATTCTTGACAGTAAACCAGAGATTACAACTAGTGATGACCAGTGTTCCGTCTAAGCTGAGTTGGTGTGAGCTAGCTCACAGGTTTTTTAGCCTCCGGCTCACAGATTTTTGTCTTAGTTCAGGAAGGATGGCTCCAGAGCAAACTAATTGATGCAGTAACCAAATCGCTTGCTCACAACTTTTAAAAATGCCAGTAGCTCACAAAGTAGAATTTTTGCTCACAAGACTACACAGCTTAGAGGGAGCACTGGTGATGACCCCGTGAATTATGGGTGATTCTTCTCTGAAGAAGTAAGGCACAAGGCAGACACTGTACGGGGAAAGTTCAAATGTGGGTTGTTTAGAGAATTTACCTTTTGAGTTGTCAGTAGAAGACTATAGGTCTAGGGACAGAGACTTTTCGTGAGACTCACATTGGTGCTAGTCTAAGCAAACCTGAAGATGAGTACACTTGCGTGGAGGGCGGGGTATAAATTTGATCATAAATAAATAAATGCACCTAATTTTGGTCTGGAAAATGGAATAGGGTGAATGTAACAGACCAGTAAGGTTCTAAACTTTTGTTGAATGTATTAAGTCGTGTACTACCCTGTATTATGAAGAAATGTGACGAAATGTTTACAGCATAAGATGGGAAGTAACACAAATAGTGGGTTTAGTAAGAATTCATAAAAAATATTTAAATATTGTCACAGTAGAGGAGCCTAAGTCACAGCATTGTTTCTGAAGTTAGGTTATCGTAGGCGCTGGGTACCTACACTGTGTGTGGATCTAGCAGGGCCTCTCTCATGACATCACATGACAGCCACATGTCCACTGCCCCACAACGCACACCCCATGCTAGCGCCAGACCTCCCTCCCTCCAGAGCCCTCATCTTGTATTTCTGACAGGTGGGAGATTGAAAAGATTTCTGATGGGAGCCTCAGCAGTTTGGGACCACTGTTGTGCGGGCGTCCACTTAGCCAAGCGTTTCTTAACACGTGGAAAGACATAGCCCTGTTTTACCCACTGGAGGCAGTGTTTCCCTAAGGAAGAACCAGGTAACTTCCCCCCCACACACACACAAAAATTAAAAAACACTTCAATGGACCCGGAAGAGTTCTGAGAAAACCCTTGTTAGATATATTTCTCTAAACATCCCATTCAACTCTCTCCCCAGTTCTAAAACCTGATTTCAAGGTACCATTTGCCAAGAGGTTCCCCCCTTCCCCCAGGTTTCTTTTACCCCTGTGGGATTGGTGTGTAGAGGCTTCCAAGGTTTTCCAAATTCTTCATAACTATTTCCCATACATGTTAGTTGTGATATAGGTAAAGGCAAAGGTTCCCTTGCGAAAGCCAGTTGAGACTGACTCCAGGGTTGTGGTGCTCATCTCCGTTTCAAAGCTGAAGAGCCAGCGCTGTCCGAAGACGTTTCCGTGGTCATGTGGCCGGCGTGACTAAACACCGAGGAGCATGGAACGCTGTTACCTTCCCACCGAAGTGGTCCCTATTTATCTACTTGCAATTTCTTGCTTTCGAACTGCTAGGTTGGCAGGAGCAGTTGTGATATAGTTTCATTTAAAAACAACGCTATTTCTGGATAAAGGTAAAGGTTCCCTTGCTCGAAAGCCAGTCGAATCTGACTCCAGGGTTGCGGTGCTCATCTCCGTTTCAAAGCCGAAGAGCCAGCGCTGTCTGAAGACATTTCCGTGGTCATGTGGCCGGCATGACTAAACACTGAGGCGCACGGAACGCTGTTCCCTTCCCACCGAAGTGGTACCTATTCATCTACTTGCAATGTCTTGCTTTCGAACTGCTGGGTTGGCAGGAGCTGGAACTAGAGATGGGAGCTCACTCAATCATGCGGCACACTTGGGTCTTGAACTGCTGAACTACTGACCTTCCACAGCCTACAGTTCAGCGTCTTAGCCACTTGAGCCACCGCAGCTCCTTATTTCTGGATACTGACCTGCTAATTGTATTGAAGCTGTATCTCCAACTCTCCCATCTGTTATTTGCACCTTGCTCCACCTCTCCCCATGGGCCAGAGGCACAAGTATCCCTGGTCCGTGCAGTAAAACCAGCATCGCCTTCAGAGAGTGCTTTGGCCCACCAGTGTGCATTGGACCGGGATGTGCCCTCAAATGCCAACAAAGTTTTAGGTGGAATGGCAGAAAAACGACAAGCACCAGGATCCCTGTCATTTCGGAAAGACCAGGTAGGGAATCTTGGTTGCCTGTGCAGATAATCCCCTGGGAACAGCAGAGAGCAGCAGAAGAGGAAGGGTTGGCTTTTATACCCTGCTTTTCTTTACCTTGAGGAGTCTCAAAGCGACTTACAATCCCTTCCTCTCCCTCTCCCCACAAATGGCTTCTCTTATGTTCTTATCAGCTTCAAGAGGGGACTGGATGAACATACGGAGCAGAGGCTCATCAGTGGTTGTTAGCCACAAGGCATAGATTGAACACTACGCCCAGGGCATTGATGCTCTGTATTCTTGGTGGTTGGGGGGGGGGGCAACACTGGGAGTGTATCTGGAGTTCTGGCCCCACTGGTGGACCTCCTGATGGCATCTGGGTTTTGACCACTGTGTGAAAAAGTGTGGACTGGATGGGCCAATGGTCTGATCCAACATGGCTGCTGTTTTGTTCTGATCAGGTAGGTGGGGCTGAGCGAGTTCTGAGAGAACTGTGACTGGCTCAAGGTCACACCCAGCAGGCTTCGTGTGGAGAAGTGAGGAACTACACCCGTTTCTCCAGATGAGAGTCTTGCTGCTCTTAACCACTACACCACACCGTGCTCCCAGTGGACATGGCCAGGATGTGGCACTGGCGGTCTCTAATGTAACTGCATTTAAGTGGCCAAAATTCAGATAAGCGGTCTGAGCCTGCCAGAGCAATGAGGAGGCTGGACTCTCGAGCTAGACAGCGAGGGTCAGGGGCAGACCTGGAGATAAAAGTTCCAACTATTCTGTTAGCTGCTGCCCCTGCTGAAGGGATATTTTGATGAAAAGTATCAGGAGAATATAGCATTTGTGTATCATATGGAAAAGTTACAGGAATGTCTCAAAATGTAAGATCTAAAGCAAAAAGGTGAGCGTTCTCGATCGACCGCAAACCACTAGGAAAAGTGGAACAGGTCAGGGTGACAGTAGACTGTAAATCCCTTTCAGCTCTGGGAAGAGTTGGAGTTGGCAGGCCTTGCCTAAGAAGGCCGGAATCGGCATGAAGGAACACAGAGGGGAGGAGCTGCCCTTTTGTTAGAAGAAGGACAATTTATTTAAAAAAATATATGAGTAAGAGGGGAAATCCCATTGTGCAGAAATTCATTCATTCATTCATTCATTCATTCATACAAATTTCATTTGACTCGGTGCATCTCTCAGTGGTGTCAGTAATTACACTTGTTTACCTTGTCTTCAGAACACTGGGAACATTAGAGAACACTGGGAACATTAGAAAACACCGGGTCCCTTCCTGGGCTCACATGTGGAGAGCTGGCTGATAAGAGCTGTGAATCACATTAAACTTCGCTCTCGGCGGCCTTGCGACTCCTAAATAGCATTCCATTCTTATTTGCATCCTAATGCCTTCTGCAGAGGCTTCTTATACACAGAAATGCAGATACAAAATTTATGTTCTGCTATAAGTTTTTGTAATCAAAAGATTCTAGGTTACATGCCAAAATCTGGATCTATCATGATTAAACTTTTGAAGGCACAGTGACAGCTGTCAATATACATCAAGGAGAGAGTGTCAGAAATCACATTCATTTTCCCCTTGTGCTACAATCCCCCCCTCTTGGTGAAATGACCACCCTAAGGCTCACTGCCACCATCAAGAGCTCTGTCCACTGGAACTGAGTACTCAGGATCCTTAGCCCAATACCTGGCAACCATTGTCACTTGTTTAGCTCATGAGCTGGGGGTTCATTGTACGCAGAGACAAATTCCATAGATCAATACAATTTTCGCCAGAACAGATGTTAAACAATATAAACAATAGATCTTAAACCAGTGAACCAACTCTCAAACCAATCCCCCCCCCCCCGAAAAAATATAATTTCTTTGGAAATATTTTAAATATTCTTGATATTTCATTGAATGGAGGCTGAATGATCACTCAGGTTCAAACAACACATGTCAGTCTATAGCCATTCTATTCTGGATGGTAGCTTTTTCAGTACCATGCAGATCACACAGCACACTCCCCACAAAACCTGGGAGGAAGTATCATTCACCGGACAGGTCAGTCTGCAAACAGGGGCATCTAAGTTTTCAGAGTTGATGGCAGCCAAGGCAGGCCCCCGACCAGAGGGGCGACCAAGGCAATAGAATCACCGGTGGAAAACAATCTCATTGAGGGGTCACATTTCTTATCAATCTCAGTGTAGCTGCGCTTAGGGCGGGGAAGAGCAGTTGTGATTTCCCATGGAATCAGGAAAATTGTTAGGCGGCCATAGACACAAGGGCCGCCCAGGATGTTGAATAAGTATTTAGTCCACAGAACAGGAAAAATCCTCTGGAGAATGTAGTGTGCCAGGCATAAAATGGAGTGGATTCTGTCAGGTTACACTCGAGTGGGTGGTTGGTTAACATGGAGGCAGGTAGATATACATCCTTTGAAAAACAGGCAGCGGTCAGCAGGCATGACTTTGGCAACTTTGACAGCAAACATATTTTTGATGGATAGCTGGACTCGGTCATGCCATTTTGGGTTGGAGACGAGGGCTGGACCGCGATGGCCCGTCAAGCCGGGTGGATTAGTCCCTGGTTCTTTCATCCATTTTACTAGAGAATCTTATCCCGGGCATACAAACAGATCCGTTTGCCTTAACAGGTGTTCACAATGGACTGCTTATGTCCTATACTCCCACTTAGTGCTTAAAGACATCCTTACACATTATACAGTAACTTTTTTGACATTTATGGCTCACCTCTATATGAACAATAAATAATACAAAACCACTAGTCTGCTTAGTTATTGCATCTTTAATAATACAACTTTAACAATATAACGGGGTGTGGCTGGTCAGGCAGGCTTTAACCGTTCTCTGGGATTCTTGAAAGAGTCCAACGGAAATGACTGAACGGAGGGGGGTCACCGCCATGGCTGTTCCTCCGTGGTGGGGGGACTGGTGATCAACATCGAAAATCTCGGCTAACGGGTGCGGGGGAGCCAGATCCGGCCGTCTGGGTTGATGAACCATCCTCTTTTGTCTTGGGCTGTACGTTGTTCCGTTGCGTGTTGCCATTCTTCTTTGGTATAAACTGGTCGTTCAGGCAGGTGGAAAAGCTGGAATGAGGGCGAGCGGCGAGCGGCCTACGGGTTTCTTTAGTGGCTTTGTCTACGCAGTGGTTGCCATACCCTCCTGGGCAGTTCAGGCGCTGGTGGTCATGAATGTATATGATGGCAACTTCAGCAGGGAGGTGAATATCTTCCAAAAGTGCAAAAATCTGTTGTTCATGTCTGAGGGGCTTCCCGTCAGCTGTTAGAAAGCCCCTCTCTTTCCACAGGGTGCCAAAGGCATGAGCCGCTCCAAAGGGACATTTAGAGTCTGTATAGATGGTGGCTCCTTTACCTCTTGCAAGTTGAAGAGCCCTGTCCAGGGCATGCAGTTCTGCCAGTTGGGCAGACGAGGACGGAGGGAGAGCATGGGTCTCAAGTACAGAGTGTCCAGTACAGATTGCACATCCCGTGTGGCGGATTCTCTCTTGCATGAAGGAGCTGCCATCCACAGTTCCACGTCTGGGTTGCATAGAGGCCCATCTTGTAGGTCTATGCGGCTGATGGTCTGTTGGTCAGTGTGTTCAATGCGGTCATGTTCCAGGTTTTTATCCGGAATGGGGAAGAAAGTGGCAAGACTGAGCCGGCTATAGGCTTCAAACGTGATGTCTTCAGGTTCCAGGAATAAGGCTTCATACTTGGCAAGGCGAAACTGGGTGAATCCCTTTACTCCTCACTGTTGGAGTGAAGAGGCAATGGAGTGGGGTCAGTAGACATGCATGCCCCACTCAAGGGTCAGTTTCCGGGCTTCTTTAACAGCTAGGGTGGTAGCAGTGATTGTGCGCGTGCAGGCAGGCCACTCTTGTGTCCCTCCCATTCATATACAAAGAGCTGGAAGGGTTTCTGCTGGTCCGGGTGTCTGAGGGCTGGCGCACAATCATCAGGGCAATCCTGGTCTGGTTACATGCTGTCCTACAGAACCAACTACAGGGAGCTTCATCCTTGTGGGGATTCTTTGAGGAACAGGAAGGTCTCTGTTTCAAGCTCTTGACACACTGTGAGTATTTATGAGGTTCCTCCTCTGTGTGGATTCATTAGTGCTTAAGGAGATATGAGCTGGTCTTAAAAACTGCTTCCACCCTGAGAGCAAATTCTGGTTTTTTTTCCTTGTGAGGTCTAATTCAGTCTTCAGTCATGCCTAAAGCTCTTTCTCCAGTACAAGGATTCATAGACGCTGTTGCATCTTGCTCCACACCCTAGGCATTCAGACGGTTTTTCTCCTCTGTGAATTCCTACGTGCCCTTCAAAAGTTCCACTCTGACTGAATTTTTTCTATAACCTGAGCATTGAAAATGGGTCTCCCCTTTGTGGATTCTTGGATGCTGTTGAAGAGTGCGATTCTGACTGAATCTGTTTCCACACTCTGAGCATTCAAAAGGTTTCTCCCCTGTGTGGGTTCTATGATGCCTTTTAAGAGTGCCACTCTCACTGAATCTCTTTCCACACTCTGAGCAATCAAGAGGTTTCTCCCGTGTGGGTTCTTTGATGCCGTTGAAGATGGCCACTCCGACTGAATTTCATTCCACACTCTGAGCATTCAAAGGGTTTCTCCCCTGTGTGGGTTCTTTGATGCCTTTTAAGAGTGCCACTCTCACTGAATCTCTTTCCACACTCTGAGCATTCAAACAGTTTCTCCCCTGTGTGGGTTCTCTGATGCTGTTGAAGACTGCCACTCTGAGTGAATCTCCTTCCACACTCGGAGCATT
>NW_015163781.1:42541-47037 GCF_001447785.1 Gekko japonicus | reverse complement strand
TTCTTTGATGCCATTGAAGATGGCCACTCAGACTGAATGTCTTTCCACACTGTGAACATTCAAAAGGTTTCTCCCCCGTGTGTGTTCTTTGATGTCGTTGAAGATGGCGACTCTGACTGAATGTCTTTCCACACTCTGAGCATTCAAAAGGTTTCTCCCCTGTGTGTGTTCTTTGATGACGTTGAAAACTGCTATTGTGACTGAATCTCTTTCCACACTCTGAGCATTCAAAAGGTTTCTCCCCTGTGTGTGTTCTTTGATGACGTTGAAAACTGCTATTGTGACTGAATCTCTTTCCACACTCTGAGCATTCAAAAGGTTTCTCCCCTGTGTGGGTTCGTTGATGTAGGTGAAGACTGCTATTGTGACTGAATCTCTTTCCACACTCTGAGCATTCAAAAGGTTTCTCCCTCGTTTGGGTTCTTTGATGCCATTGAAGATGGCCACTGTGACTGAATTTCTTTCCAGACTCTGAGCATTCAAAAGGTTTCTCCCCTGTGTGGGTTCTATGATGCCTTTTAAGAGTATCACTCTCACTGAATCTCTTTCCACACTTCGAGCATTCAAAAGATTTCTCCCCTGTGTGGGTTCTTTGATGCTTCTGAAGATTGCCACTCTGACTGAATCTTTTTCCACACTCTGAGCATTCAAAAGGTTTCTCTCCTGTGTGGCTTCTTTGATGCCATTGAAGATGGCCACTGTGACTGAATTTCTTTCCAGACTCTGAGCATTCAAAAGGTTTCTCTCCTGTGTGGCTTCTTTGATGCCATTGAAGATGGCCACTGTGACTGAATTTCTTTCCAGACTCTGAGCATTCAAAAGGTTTCTCTCCTGTGTGGCTTCTTTGATGCCATTGAAGATGGCCACTGTGACTGAATTTCTTTCCAGACTCTGAGCATTCAAAAGGTTTCTCTCCTGTGTGGCTTCTTTGATGCCATTGAAGATGGCCACTGTGACTGAATTTCTTTCCAGACTCTGAGCATTCAAAAGGTTTCTCTCCTGTGTGGCTTCTTTGATGCCATTGAAGATGGCCACTCAGACTGAATGTCTTTCCACACTGTGAACATTCAAAAGGTTTCTCCCCCGTGTGTGTTCTTTGATGTCGTTGAAGATGGCCATTCCGACTGAATCTCTTTCCACACTCTGAGCATTCAAAAGGTTTCTCCCTCCTTTGGGTTCTTTGATGCCATTGAAGATGGCCACTGTGACTGAATTTCTTTCTACTCTCTGAGCATTCAAAAGACTTCTCCCCAGTGTGAGTTCTTCGGTGCTTTCCAAGAGTGGAATTCATCCTGAATCTCTTTCCACACTGTGAGCATTCAAAAAGCTTCTGTGCTTTGTTTAATCTTTGGTGAGCAAGAAACGGTCTTCTGTATCTGAAGTACTTTCTACAGTAAAAGCATTTACATGCCTTCATTATAACGTGGTTTCTTCCACTGGAGAACATCATTCCATTCTTGGAGCAGATAGATGGCTTCACTCCTGAATGAGTCGATTGGTGACGGCTGTGGACTGGGATTTCATGGAAGCCCCCTCCTTGGGAAGGAATGGACTTAACCCCTCTCTTCACTGTATGGCTTCCTTCCTGCCTCTGTGGTCCATGTCTGTTAATGACGTTTCCTTCGGCCTGTTCATTCTTGGCTTTTTCCAGTGAGAACCTCTGAAATTCCCCAGCTGACTCCTCGACATCTCCTGCGGGAATAAAGAGGGAGTTTGAGTCACCACCCACACAAGAAGCCAAGCCACCCATCAAGAACTCCTGATTCCTTAGTGTGCATTTCTGTCTCCGGAGCTGCAGGTTGCAACCCTTCCCTGGCCAGCCCTCCAGTAGACCTGTTTTTATATTCTGACTATCTCTCCCCTCTATGAAACTCCTCAGACTTTTTTACCTCACTTTTCCCTGGGATATCCGGTGTTTAAGCACAATGCAGCCCCTAATGGGTCTCAAGGAGCTACAACTGAGCTCAGCCCCAGGAAGAATTCCCAAGATCTCAGGCACCAAAAGGCCTCCCTCCCTCCCTCCTTACCCAGAAAGCGTCTTAACTCCACCCAACCAAAAGTTCATTAGAAGTGAAGCAGAAATCTGCCATGACTGTTCTCTACCTCTTCCCTTGACAGAAGGATGAAGCATACTCACTTCCAGCCCGTTCACTCGGTAAGGAAATATTGTCTTGAGATCCTGTTGAGGAACTCTCCACCTCTTTGTCTGTGTCTACTCCAGTCTCTCGTACATCCGCGCCTTCTTTGGGGGAGAGAGAGAGAAAAGAGGAGGAAGAGTCACACAAGGCCTTTGTCTGTCTCCGCCTCAGTCTGTGACTCCCACCCTGCCTCTCACGCTGTCCACAACACTGGCTACAGTTGCCCCTGGACCAGCCAGGTGTGTCGGCTGCTTTCACTGCCACCTCAACTCCTGGAGGCCTCCCGGGGGGCCGTGATTACAGGCCCAAGCCTCAGAATGACATACTGCTGCTCAATATTTTGATTCACACATCACCGCAATGGCAGCCATTCACACCTTTGGCAAAGATCCTTACCCAGAGAGGCCACGTTCCCATAGTTGTCCAGCATGACTTCCAGGTAGAGGGCTCTTTGGCCCGGATCCAGCAGGGCCCATTCCGCCTCGGTGAAATGCACGGCCACGTCCTCAAAGGAAGCTGGAGACTGAAGAGACTGAAAGAAAAAGCAGATTTCCTCATCAGAGACCGTGCCGAGCGAGACTGCCCTCTGGAAAGAGGCATTCTGGGATGCCCGGGATGGAGAGCATGGCAGGGGTCAAGGGAATGGCGCTCAGAGCTTCTCTCGCTCGGACACCACAGAAGCAACAGAAGGAGCAGAAGCCCCCCTGAGAAAGAAGGGGGGACTTAGGCAGTCCCCTACTCATCTCCCCTACCTGGATTGCAGGGGAAGCCGACGTTTCCACTTCTTCACAAAGACGATGGCTCGACACCGTGTCCTTACTGCCTGTGAGGGGAGAATGTTGGAAGAACAGGCGTTAGCCTAGACTTCATATTTTGTTTGAATCCTGCTTCTTTTTAAAAAAATTTTTTGAATTTTTGAGGGAATACAAAATAAAGAAAAGGGGTGAGGAAAAAGAATAAAAGGTAAAATTACCAAAACACATTATAAATGGCACTTTTTACAAATATAAAGGACAATCCTTGATTCAAATAGGTGAATTTTTATGGAAAATATATGACATAACTTTAAAAACCACTATAGCAACCTGCCAACAACAACATTCTACCACTTTCTTATAATATATTAACATTTCTATTCTCCCTTATCAATTTTACCAGTTATACGGTAAAACATAAAAATTTTATATGATTTTAACATAAGTGTTTGTTGTGATAAGAATCATATGAAAGAAAACATCTTTAATGTTTCATACTGAAACCATCGTATAATATTAACCAATCAACTACATGACTATCGGCCTTGGTGGCGTTGGGGTATAAACAGAAAGAACACATTTCAGATTTCTGTGACACTTGGAACTTATCCTGTGAACCCCAGAGCTCAAAACTGTGACAACATCTATGCTCAATCCGACCAAAGGCCCTGGCACATGCCAATCTCCCACTGGCTGGGCCCTCCCACAATTCCTTGAGTCCGGGCTTCCGGGAGAAGGCATGCAGAAATTAGGTCAAACTGTACATCACAATCTCATTTGTCCAAAAACCCAGATGTGACATTAGCACCTCTGAAAAATCTAGGGTAATATCAAGGCGTTTCTAGACTGTCTACTGATGCTCTGATGTCACACGTCTTGATTTTCAACAGGATGAGACATCACCATGACAACCACATGCACCCCTGGCCCAACCCCCAAAGTTCCCAGGGATGCCGGGTTCACTTTCCTTTTTTGAGCCACCTTGAGTCCCTCTAACGGAAGGTATGTGAGATGGGAATATTTTAGTTAACACATGGAATTCACTGCACAGGAAGTGGTGGCGGCTACAAGCACAGACGGCTTCAAGAGGGAACTGGATGAACATATTAAGCCACAAGGTATAGGTGGCTCAAAAAAGGGGCAGTGATGCTCTGTATTCTTGGTGCTTGTGGGGCAATAGTGGGAGGGGTTTAGGAGCTCTGGTCTTGCTGGTGGACCTCCTCATGGCCCCGGGTTTTGGCCACCGTGTGACACAGAGTGTTGGACTGGATGGTCCACTGGACTGATCCAAACTGGCTTCTCTGATGTTCTTATGTCCTGATCAGAATGGAATTGTCCCCATGAATCTGTATAATTCCCCCTTCAAGTAGTGGCTACCATGGAACTGAGTCCCAGAAGTCCACTCTGTGTGGTGTGCAGAAGTATTTCTTTTTTCTCCTCTCCCGAACCTTCTATCCAACAACTTCACAATGTGTCCAGATTTGGGCACAAGGCACCCTTACCGCGTGAGAGGGCATCCTGGGCACGCTCCGGGGCCTGCACCCACAGCTCCTCCTCCGAAGGAGATCCTTCCTCCTCAGAGAACTTTGCTTCCATCTTTACA
>NW_015163781.1:40508-42214 GCF_001447785.1 Gekko japonicus | reverse complement strand
TCCGGCTCCAGCCAGTGGCTGCAAAGTCCATGGAGCTGGCTGCAAACCTCCCGGGGCCCAGCGGCCTTGTGGTAGCGGAACTGCCGGAAATGCTGGCGATGTTCCTCTGAGACCCCGGTGTCCTGATGCAGGACCTCTGGCACCGCTCTTTCCCAGAATCCAACACCACTCCCTCCTTTGCTGGGATGGGGGTCGTTCCTTGATTTCTTTCCGATTCCTGGTCCCTCTGGGCCCTGCTCTTCCATATCCTTCCTCTTCTGTTGGGCCACCTGCAAATGCAAAAAGATGCCTTTACAAGTCCTGCTGCCCCAGAGAGTGGACAAAGAGAAAATTTCCTCCCTCTCTCAAAATACTAGAAGGTGAGGGCTGATGGCTAGTAGATTCAGGACAAATTACTTCTGTACACAGAGAGTGATTAAAATGTGGAATTCGCTGCCACAGGAATAAATAGCTTTCATAGGGGACTAGAGAGATTCATGGAGGATGTCTTTCAATGGCTACCAGCCGTGGTGACTGAAGGGAACCTCCACATTGAGAGGCACTAATCCTTTGACTCCCAGAGACAGGAGGTGGCATCAGGGGAAGGCCTCGGCCTCTCTGCCCCGTTGTTGGCCCTCCAGAGGAACTGGTTTGGTCACTGTGGGAGGCAGGAGGCTGGACCAGATGGACTCTTCTGGTGTGATCCAGCAGGGCTTTTCTTATGTTCTTACTACAGGGGTCCTGTTGCTGAGGCCACGATCCTCATGGTGGTGTGTCCCCAGGTGCCCTCTGTCCTTCCTGGCCTTCTGGATGTGGGCAGGCCGATATGGGGGGGGGAGGGAGGCGTGGGTCTCTGCCTGTCCCAGGGGAGTTGCCTTGGGCTGTGACTCAGGGGCATGGGGGGGGGTGTGTCCATCGACACCAGGGGCCTTGCTAGGCTCTCTCTGCCTGGAAACTGGGTTTTTTTAAATAAAAAAATCCCCTCTCCTCTACTGGGGGGGGGGGCCTTGGGATACCCACAAGCAGCCCCTCCAACCCCACACTGGCACTGAGTCTTAGGATGGGGCTGTGGTTGATTCCCATCCCTCCCCCGTGCCACTGGACTACCCCCCCCACACACATGCAAAATTACTTTTTTCGCTTGTACACCAAATTAAGGCTCTTCGCCCCCTCCCCCAGAACTGAAACCACCAGCAACAGTTTCATACATTCATTTCTTCTTAAAGACACCGATTATCCCACCCCCACCCAACCCCAGTTACACAGCAGAGAAAACTGGTTTCTAAATAGGGCCGCCCGCCTCCGGGGTGGGGTGGGGGGCCCGCCTGGGGTTAGTTAGAAGTGATTGTCCGAGGAGTACAGAGGTCACTCCCCCCCCACCCGGGAAAGAAATGCCCGCTTTGGAGGGGAGGCTCTTCGGGGGTCTTCGACTCCATAGAATCCGACCACACCCCATTGTCCAGGAATGGCCCTTCGCGGACTTGAGAACCCGACGCAATGTTCCCTCTAAGTTGTGGAGTCTCGTGAGCAAAAAATCCTACTTTGTGAGCTCCTGGCATGAAAGTTGTGAGCGAGCGATTTGGCTACGGCATAAATTAGTTTGCTCTGGAGCCCTCCTTCCTGAGCCAAGACAAAAATGCGTGAGCTGGAGGCTAAAAAACTGTGAGCTGGCTCACACTCACTCCGCTTAGAGGGAACAATGCTGATAGCAGCAGCAGCAGCCTCTT
>NW_015163781.1:35170-39970 GCF_001447785.1 Gekko japonicus | reverse complement strand
TGTGCTTGGCCTCTCTTGCAAAGAGCTTTGTCCCTTCCACCCATGCGGTGCAGGACACCAAAGAAAAGGGCTGCCCCTCCTTTTTCGGCGAACATGGGGCAGGGTCTGGAGACCAAGTCCGACGGGGAAAGGCTGAAGGAGCTGGGCACGACCAAGTCCGACGGGGAAAGGCTGAAGGAACTCGGCACGTGTTTAGGGACAGGCCTGGGTGACAGCCGGAGCGAGGCGGGTGCTCTGTCCCAACTGCGCCTGAGGAGGACTGTGCGTTGAGTCCGGTCAGACGGCTTGGCCTGGGGTTGCCTCCCCCTCCCCCTCCCCCGTGCCGTTGTCTGAGACGGCTGCCCAGCCTGGGGCGATCCCCTGCCTGCAGCGTTACTCCGGAGCAACCCCACTGAGCTGCATCACAGGGGAGTCCCTGCCGGCTGCCTGGCTGAAGTCCGTCGGGACGGTCCGGGTCTGCAAAGGAGAGCCAGCGTTCCCCCTGGGTCTTCTGCAGCACCGAGAGGGTTAACTGCTTCCAGGAAAGGAGGGGGGAGCCCGGAGGGGTTTGCTTTTTGCACGGCGAAGGAGGGCCGGAGGGGGGGGGGCTGCTGATCAGCAACCCCCGAGGGGAGGGCCCTTTGCAGCCGGATCCTGGGAGGGCTTGCTCACGAGTAGGCTATGCGGGGGTGGGTGAAGACCCTTTCCTTCCTGGAAGAGAGGCGTTGGTTCTCCACCCTCGTGGCGGCAGAGAGGCGGGGCCTGCATTTTGGAAACGGGGATCCATGGGAATTAAACTCTCAGCCCCCGGGGCTCCAGAAAGGCATCCTCCATGCCCCTCGCTTGCCAGGCATTTTAGCCAGTGCCCCCGCCCCCCAAAAAACCCTGCCGTCTCCCCGGGGTTCCCTGCTTGTTTGCTGCCCCCCACCCGTCCCGTCCCGTCCCGTCCCCTCAGCTGGCTGCCCGGACGGAGCTCTTCCCAAACGCCGATGGAGGCGGCAGCTGTAGGGGTCGAGCCATGACCGGTCCCTTTGCCCGCAGGCTCCAGTTTTCACCATGCAGAGTGTAATGTATCTGTAATGTATCCATCGCAGACCACAAGCGATGGAGGCTAGGCTCCCGGCGGAGAGCCTAAGGAACTCTCAGCCACTGTAAATAGCCAATCACTTGTGCGGGGGTGCGGGGTTGTGCACATATAAGCCAGCCTGCGAGCTGGTTACTCTCCTCTCGTTCTGAGCTGAAATAAACTATGAGAGCTGAAATCACTAGGAAGTCTCAGTTCTTTTCAGTATCCATCTCAGACCACGCGTGCGTGGCCATTTCACCACACGGTCAGGCGAAGTGGCTGAGCTTTGCTCTCAGTGACAATGGGACAAGCGGATCCTAGCCGGCATCTATCAGCAGGCCGAGAGCCTATGGAACTCTCGGCCACTGTAAATAGCCAATCACTTGTGTGTGGGGGGGGGGTGTTTTGGGTGCGGGGGTTTTGCATGTATAAACCAGTCTGCGAGCTGGCTACTTTGTCTTGTTCCTGATCTGAGGGTTCTCCTCATTGCTCTGGCAGGCTCAGACCTCTTATCTGAATTTCGGCCACTTAAATGCAGTTACCTTAGAGGCAGCCACAGCACATCCTGGCCATGCCCACTGGGAGCATTGTGTGCTGTGGTGGTCAAGAGCAGGAGAAGGATGCTGACAAGCTCCAGCGTGTCCAGAAGAGGGCAACCAGGATGGTTAGAGGGTTGAAAACCAGGTCTTATGAGGAAAGGCTAAAGGATTGGGTCTGTTTAGCCTGGGAAAGAGAAGGCTTAGAGGGGACAGGATTGCAGTCTTCAAGTATTTGAAGGGCCGACATGTAGAAGATGGAGCAGATCTATTCTCTCTTGCTCCGGATTGCAAGACTAGATCTAATGAGTGGGGAATTACAAGGGAGTCGTTACCGTCTAAATATCAGGAGAAACTTCTTAACTGTGAGAGTGCTTGAGCAGTGGAACAGTCTGCCTTGGGAGGTGGTGGATGCTCCTTCGCTGGACGTCTTCAAGTGGAGGCTGGACGACCATCTTTCGGGTATCTTTCAGTATACTCCTGCAGAGCGCAGTGGGTTGGACTAGATGACCTACAAGGTCCCTTCCAACTCTAACATTCTATGATCTACATTTATACAAAAAGCATTTTATAAAGTACATACACAAAGCATTATCACAAAAAGCTTATTACAAAACTACTTAAAGTTTACAACCCACCCTCATCCATTTTACTGGAGAATCTTATCCCGGCCATACAAACAGATCCATTTGCCTCAGCAGCTATTCACAATGGACTGCTTATATCCTATACTCCCACTTAGTGCTCAAAGACATCCTTACACATTATACAGTAACTTTTTTTGACAATTATTGCACATCTATATTAACAATAGTAGGAGCTGTGGTGGCTCAAGTGGTTAAGATGCTGAACTGCAGGCTGTGGAAGGTCGGTAGTTCAGCAGTTCGAGACCCAGGGTGCCGCATGACGGAGTGAGCTCCCGTCTCTAGTTCCAGCTCCTGCCAACCTAGTAGTTCGAAAGCAAGAAATTGCAAGTAGATAAATAGGTACCACTTCGGTGGGAAGGTAACAGACTTCCGTGCGCCTTGGCCTTTAGTCATGCCGGCCACATGATCACGGAAACGTCTTCAGACAGCGCTGGCTCTTCGGCTTTGAAATGGAGATGAGCACTGCGACCCTAGAGTCGGATTCAACTGGCTTTCGAGCAAGGAAACCTTTACCTTTATATTAACAATAAACAATACAAAACCACTAGTCTGCTTAGTTATTGCATCTTTAATAATACCACTTTAACAATATAACGGGGTGTGGCTGGTCAGGCAGGCTTTAACCGTTCCCTGGGATTCTTGAAAGAGTTTAACAGAAATGACTGAACCGAGGAGGGTCACCGCCATGGCTGTTCCTCCGTGGTGGGGGGACTGGTGATCACCATCGAAGATCTCAGCTAACGGGTGCGTGGGAGCCAGATCCAGCCGTCTGGGTTGATGAGCCATCTTCTTTTGTCTTGGGCTGTACCTTGTTCCGTTGCGTGTTGCCATCCTTCTTTGGTATAAACTGGTCATTCAGGAAGGTGGAAAAGCTGGAATGCGGGCGAGCGGCGAGCAGCCTACGGGTTTCTTTAGTGGCTTTGTCTACGCCGTGGTTGCCATACCCTCCTGGGCAGTTCAGGCGCTGGTGGTCACGAACGTATATGACGACAACTTCAGCCGGGAGGTGAATATCTTCCAAAAGTGCAGAAATCTGTTGTTCGTGTCTGAGGGGCTTCCCGTCAGCTGTTAGAAAGCCCCTCTCTTTCCACAGGGTGCCAAAGGCATGAGCCGCTCCAAAGGGACATTTAGCGTCTGTATAGATGGTGGCTCCTTTACCTCTTGCAAGTTGAAGAGCCCAGTCCAGGGCATGCAGTTCTGCCAATTGGGCAGACCAGGACGGAGGGAGAGCATGGGTCTCAAGTACAGAGTGTCCAGTACAGACTGCATATCCCGTGTGCCGTCCACAAACAGTTCCACGTCTGGGTTGCATAGAGGCCCATCTTGGAGGTCTATGCAGCTGATGGTCTGTTCGCCAGTGTGTTCACAATGCAGTCATGTTCCAGGTTTTTATCCGGAATGGGGAAGAAAGTGGCAAGACTGAGCCGGCTATAGGCTTCAAACGTGATGTCTTCAGGTTCCAGGAATAAGGGTTCGTACTTGGCAAGGCGAAACTGGGTGAATCCCTTTGCTCCTCACTGTTGGAGTGAAGAGGCAACGGAGTGGGGGCAGTAGACGTGCATGCCCCGCTCAAGGGTCAGTTTCCGGGCTTCTTTAACAGCTAGGGTGGTAGCAGCGGTTGTGCGCGTGCAGCCAGTCTTTCACGGTGGTGTCAATCTGTTTGGACAGGTATGCAATGGGGCGGAGCATGGGTCCGAAATACTATGTCAGCACTTGACTCATGTGTCCCTCCCACTCATATACAAAGAGCTGGAAGGGTTTCTGCAGGTCCGGGTGTCTGAGGGCTGGCGCACAATTATCAGGGCAATCCTGGTCTGGTTACATGCTGTTCTACAGAACCAACTACACCGAGTTTCATCCTTTTGGGGATTCTTTCAGGAACAGGAAGGCCTCTGTTTCAAGGTCTTGAAACACTGTGAGCATTTATGAGGTTCCTCCTCTGTGTGGATTCATCAGTGCTTAAGGAGATATGAGCTGGTCTTAAAAACCGCTTCCACCCTGAGAGCAAACACTGGTTATTTTACTTATGAGGTCTAATTCAGTCTTCAGTCATGCCTAAAGCTCTTTCCCCAGTACAAGGATTCGTAGATGCTGTTGAATCTTGCTCCACACCCTAGGCATTCAGACGGTTTTTCTCCTCTGTGAATTCCTACGTGCCCTTCAAAAGTTCCACTCTGACTGAATTTTTTCTATAACCTGAGCATTGAAAATGGGTCTCCCCTTTGTGGATTCTTGGATGCTGTTGAAGAGTGCGATTCTGACTGAATCTGTTTCCACACTCTGAGCATTCAAAAGGTTTCTCCCCTGTGTGGGTTCTATGATGCCTTTTAAGAGTGCCACTCTCACTGAATCTCTTTCCACACTCTGAGCAATCAAGAGGTTTCTCCCGTGTGGGTTCTTTGATGCCATTGAAGATGGCCACTCCGACTGAATTTCTTTCCACACTCTGAGCATTCAAAAGGTTTCTCCCCTGTGTGGGTTTTTTGATGACACTGAAGAGTGCCACTCTGAGTGAATCTCCTTCCACACTCTGAACATTCAAAAGGTTTCTCCCCTGTGTGGGTTCTATGAT
>NW_015163781.1:34861-34973 GCF_001447785.1 Gekko japonicus | reverse complement strand
ATTCAAAAGGTTTCTCCCCTGTGTGGGTTCTATGATGCTTTTTAAGAGTGCCACTCTCACAGAATCTCTTTCCACACTCTGAGCATTCAAAAGGTTTCTCCCCTGTGTGGGT
>NW_015163781.1:30474-34082 GCF_001447785.1 Gekko japonicus | reverse complement strand
GTGTGGGTTCTTTGATGCCGTTGAAGATGGGCACTCCGACTGAATCTCTTTCCACACTCTGAGCATTCAAAAGGTTTCTCCCCTGTGTGGGTTCTTCGGTGCATCTGAAGATGGCTACTCTGACTAAATTTCTTTCCACATTCCAAGCATTCAAAAGGTTTCTCCCCTGTGTGGGTTCTTTGGTGCTTTTGAAGACTGGAATTCACACTGAATCTCTTTCCACACTGTGAGCATTCAAAAAGCTTCTGTGCTGTGTTTATCCTTTGGTGTACAAGAAACTGTGTTCTGTATCTGAAGTACTTGCTACAATAAAAGCATTTACATGCCTTCATTATAGTGTGGTTTGGGAAAAATACATCACCCTTTCTTCCACTGGAGAACATCATTCCATTCTTGGAGCAGATAGATGGCTTCACTCCTGTATGAGTCCATTGGTGACAGCTGTGGATTGGGATTTCATGGAAGCCCCCTCCTTGGGAAGGAATGGACTTAACCCCTCTCTTCACTGTTTGGCTTCGTTCCTGCCTCTGTGGTCCATGTCTATTAATGACGTTTCCTTCGGCCAGTTCATTCTTGGCTTTCTCCAGTGAGAACTTCTGAAATTCCCCAACTGACACCTCGACATCTCCTGCTGGAATAAAGAAGGAGTTCCAGTCACTGGTCACACAAGAAGCCAAGACACCCATCAGGAACTCCGAATTCATTCGTGTGCATTTTTGTCTCCTGAGCTGCAGGTTGCAACCTTTCCGTGGCCAGCCCTCCAGTAGACCTGTTTTTATATTCTGACTATCTCTCCCCTCTACGAAACTCCTCAAACTTCCTTTCAGGGAACAGTGGCAAAGATCTGATCCTTTTCCCTTCCCATTTGTCTTGCCAAGCAGATCATATGATGATGAAGAAACACAAAAAGTGATCGAGATTTCCAGTCCCTTCCCCTTCCAGGTGTGCTGAGAGAGAAGAGGAGCTGGTCTTCAGGCTCCGATAACATGTGACTGCTGGGCTAGGGGGAGAAATCTGTATCAATGCTCCCTCTAAGCCGTGGGGTCTTGTGAGCTACTGGCATTTAAGTTGTGAACAAGCGATTTGGCTACTGCATAAATTAGTTAGCTCTGGAGCCCTCCTTCCTGAGCTATGACAAAAATGGGTGAGCTGGAGGCTAAAAAACCATGAGGTAGCTCACACTAACTCAGCTTAGAGGGAACACTGGTCTGCACCTCATCAAGTGAACCCCACAGTTCTAAGGGAACTTCCATTGTTTTTGGAGGGGATGCACAATGCCGCCCCTAAAGGGACTCAAGGAGCCACAAGTGAGCTCAGCCCCAGGAAGAATTCCCAAGATCTCAGGCCCCAAAAGGCCTCCCTCCCTCCCTCCTTACCCAGAAAGCTTCATAATTCGACCCAACCAAGAGTTCCTTAGAAGTGAAGCAGAAATCCAACATAGCTGTTCTCTGCCCCTTAGTTTGCTCTGGAGCCCTCCTTCCTGAGCTAAGACAAAAATGGGTGAGCCGGAGGCTAAAAAAACGTGTGGTAGCTCACACTAACCCAGCTTAGAGGGAACACTGGTCTGGACCTCATCAAGTGAACCCCACAGTTCTAAGGGAACCTCCATGGTTTTTGGAGGGGACGCCAGTTGTTGGGGGAGGGTGGGGAGGCCTACAGTCCTAGAATCATAAGTGTTGAAAGGCACCTCCAGGGTCATCTAGCCCAACTCCCTGCACAATGCAAGAAATTCACAAATACCTCCTTCTCCAAACCCACAGTGACTACTGTTCCATGCCCAGAAGATGACAAAAAAAAACCCTCCAGGATCCCTCGCCAAACCGGCCTGGAGACATCTAGCTGACCACGGGCATCTGACTCGTCCAGCAATGCTGTTCTGAAGTAAATATCTCACCTTTCCCTGGGATATCCGATGTTTAAGCACAATGCAGCCCCTAAAGGGACTCAAGGAGCCACAACTGAGCTCAGCCCCAGGAAGAATTCCCAAGATCTCTACAACACTGGCCACCGTTGCCCCTGGACCAGCCAGGTGTGTCGGCTGCTTTCACTGCCACCTCGACTCCTGGAGTCCTCCCGGGGTGCCGTGATTACAGGCCCAAGCCTCAGAATGACATACTGCTACTCAATATTTTGATTCACACATCATCGCAATGGCAGCCTGTAATGATTTCATGTTTAACTGTGTGTGTGTGTGTTTAAAAGTTTGGTTGCATGGCGATGAGAGATAATCTAGGGTGGTTGAAACAGGCAAGTGGTGTGATTGGTGATTGGCAGAAAGTGGGAGGGGTTTTGGAAGTGATGCTGTGTGGATGATTTGAATGTCTATCAAGAGGGTCAGTTATAGATGACAGTTGATGAAGTCAGGAAAAGGGCAGTTAAGCTATATATGAGAGAGGGGAAGCTTCCCTGTGTGGGTTGTTGAGTTCTATGTCTTAGAGTTGAATAAGACAGTTGATAAGTTAACTTCATTCTGAAGTCTGAAGGAGAGACAGTCTTGTGTGTTATGAAAAGTTGAAGTATAAAGAAACAGTAACCATATATGGCCTGAAAGGAAAAGGGTTACAAAGTTACATGCCCAGATCCCTGTCAGTAAGAGAGAAAAGTGTGTGATACACCAAGCATTTGTTCAGTATTTAAGCCTTCCTGGTTACAATGAGTTAATCTTTTATTTGTGAATTACTTCAATATATCCTCTTTTATTCAAATATGCCCACTCTGAAAGAAATACTTCCCAGGACCACATAGTACCTCGAACGCCTTAAACCCTCGACATACCTACCCAGAAATAGAGAAAGCATAAAGGTTTAGAAATCCTTTTAAAATTTCCTGGTGGCAGCCGGAATACCCAGTAGAATAAAATATAAAGAACACTTTTAAAGTAAAACCAGACCTCCCCAGTTAAGGGGTCGTCACACAGCCATTCACGCCTTCAGCAAAGATCCTTACCCAAAGAGGCCATGTTCCCATAGTTGTCCAGCATGACTTCCAAGTAGAGAGCTCTTTGGCCCGGATCCAGCAGGGCCCATTCGGCTTCGGTGAAATGCACGGCCACCTCCTCAAAGGAAGCTGGAGACTGAAAGAAAAAGCAGATTTCCTCATCAGAGATCGTGCCGAGCGAGACTGTCCTCTGGAAGGGGGCATTCTGGGATGCCCGGGATGGAGAGCGTGGTAGGGGTCAAGGGAGTGGCGCTCAGAGCCTCTCTCGCTCGGACACCACAGAAGCAACAGCAGGAGCAAAAGCCCCCCCTGAGAAAGAAGGGGGAACTCAGGTGGTCCCCTGCTCATCTCCCCTACCTGGACTGCAGGGGAAGCCGATGTTTCCACTTCTCCAAAAAGACGATGGCTCGACACCATGTCCTTACTGCCTGTGAGGGAGAGGATGTTGGAAGAATCAGCGTTAGCCTAGACTTCATTTTTTTTTGCTTCTTTGAATCCTGCTTCTTTTTTAAAAAATATATTTTTTGAATTTCTGAAGGAATACAAAAAAAAAGGGGTGAGGGGAAAGAATAAAAGGTAAAATTACCAAAACACATTATAAATGGCACTTTTTGCAAATATAAAGGACAATCCTTGATTCAAATATGTGAATTTTTAGGGAAAATATATGA
>NW_015163781.1:11096-29924 GCF_001447785.1 Gekko japonicus | reverse complement strand
AGCAGGATGAGACATCACCATGACAACCACATCCACCCCTGGACCCACCCCCAAAGTTCCCAGGGATGCCGGGTTCACTTTCCTTTTTTGAGCCACCTTGAGTCCCTCTAACTGAAGATATGTGAGATAGGAATATTTTAGTTAACACATGGAATTCACTGCCACAGGAAGTGGTGGCGGCTATAAGCATAGACGGCTTCAAGAGGGAACTGAATGAACATATTAAGCCACAAGGTATAGGTGGAACGCTCCAGGTCAGTGAAATCATCAGACTCCCTGGAATTTATAGCAGCAAGCAAACAAATAGCAGCACAGTTTGCACACAGCCGTGTGCACTTCAGGCTTTTGGGAGGTAGGGGGCCTTCAGACCAATACCAAACGTGGCATGGGAGGGTCTTATCGATGGAGAAGGGCATGGCTATGCATAATGAGCAACTTCTCCCCCCTTAGCGTCCAAGGCATCATGGGACATAAGAATCCAGCATTAGACATATTTTCCAAAACAAACAGTGATCTAAACAAAAGATCAACCACCCAACATTCATTCTTATAATGTTTTCTCTTCAGGAAAAATATCAGCAAGCATACCAACATGCACACTCTAACCTTAGCAGCATTTGGTAAACATCACCCTCCAGTTTCAGAGCCCACCAGCTCATCCCTTCGGGGAAAGACTGGCCAGACCTACACCAGGCGCACCGTCCCTGAACTCCTGCACTGGGTACTGGAGTCATGGGGTGGACCTTTGGCTTGTAGGTTTGGAAAAACCAGTCCGAGGATACGTCCTCTTTTGTCAAAGGGGCTTAAGTACCCTTGGCGTGATCCTGTGTTGATGGAATAACGCTTTTTAACTAGAGGGTCCCTTCGGAGGCCTTCACTTAGCTGGTTTAAAAACAGAAAAAAACCTTCAAAATCGGTCCCTCCTCCCTGACTGTCTGCACAATAGTGCAGTCCGGGGCTCCGGTTGTGCGCAAGAGTGGGGGTTCGTTTGCGGCTCGGATCTTCCGAAAACACCCGAAGGCTGCTCGCGGCCAGGCCACGTTGCGCATGCAAATTACTGCGCGCGGTGCCTTCTGGGAGCCGGGGGGTCTCGTTCTGACAAACAACACAACGAAGACAAGACAACAACATTGAACACTCAAATTTAAAAGAAGAAAAAGTTGTACTCATTGGGCTGTCAGCTGACGAACAAGCTGACAAACGAACTCACTCACTGTGACCAGCTTCTCCCAATGGCTTGTGCAACACGCGCATGAATGGTCTGTAGTCCAGACAGAAGCTGAGCGATCCATTCGTCAGAGACAGTTCTAGACTCCAGTTCCTGGGGGATGCTCGTCTCCATCCAGAAAACTTCAGGCATCCTCATGCGTCTGCCTGTCATCACCATGTGCGGGGTGTACCCATGTGAAGCTAAGGTACCTCTGATGACCATCAGGATCAGTGGGAGTTTTTCGTCCCAGTTCTTTCCTGTGGAGTTCATCACCTTACACAACGCTTCTTTAAGGGTCCTATTCGTCCGTTCCATGGCACCGGCAGCTTGCAGCCTTCCGGCAATGTGGAAGCGCTGGGTGATTCCCAGGGCGCGACACAGTTCCTGGGTGACAGCGCCAGTAAAATGGGAGCCTAAATCTGAGTCGATGACTTTCAGGATTCCCCAAGTAGGGAACAAACGGTTGAGAAGCAATTTGGCCGTCGTCATGGCGTCATTGGTACGGCATGGAAAGGTTTCCACCCATTTAGAAAAAGGATCGATTATGGTTAGGCAGTATTTATGACCATTGCGAGTCTTTGGGAGGGGGCCTATGAAATCAATCTGAATGTGAGCCCAGGGACCTTCGATCCTCTGGTGCTGAATAGGAGCTTTCGGACCCGAGGGATCCACGTTCACGGTGGCACACGCGAGGCTATTATCCACCCATTGCGCTACATCTTCTCTGACACCTGGCCACCAGCCAACGTCACAGACTCGCGTGAGTGTTCTCTCTTTTCCTCGGTGTCCTTGCTCATGCACAAATTGAATTAGGTCACCCCTAACTTCCACGGGGACTACCCAATGGCGATTGTGTGAGGAGTCCACTGCCCAAATGACTCCTTCCAGTTTTTCAATTTTGTATTTTCCAGTGGGATCTTTCCCTTTAGAATACAAATCCATTACATCAGAGTAATTCCTCTGCAGCTCACCCAGATCAACAAAGACATGGGGAAGGGGCGTGCGATCGCGCTCCTCCGTCCTTTTGCTGCGAGTGATGACAGCAAAAACAGGAAAAGTGTTCTCAGAGTCTGTCTGTGCTGGGGAGTCCGCGTGACTTGGAGGCTGTGGGGGTTGAACCGCGCCTGCAGCCTCTTTGGCGAGACAATCTGCGACATTGTTCCAATAGGCTGCTTCTGTGTCAGCTTTTTGGTGTCCCTTTACATGGGTAATTTGTGTGGGTGCTACTCGGTGGTGCAATATATCAGCTACATCTTGCCACAACGCCGAGTGAGCTACCAGTTTCCCTTCAGCATTTCTCCACTGCTGTTTTTTCCAGTGCGGGAGCCAAACTGTGGCAGCCTTAGCAGTCCAATCTGAGTCGGTGTAGATGGCCAGCGGGCGGTCCATAGGCTCGAATCGCAACACAGCTCTCAGCGCAGCAATTTCAGCTGCTTGGCTGGAGTGAGGGCGAACAGATGCTTTCAAGGTGTGACCACCGTGAACTCTCACAGCTCCAAACCCAGTGTGGGGTCTGCCATTTGCATGGAAGCTAGACCCGTTGCAGAACCAACAGACAAATCCCTGCTGTTTGGCTTCTTCGAGGGGAATGCCCCATACAGCAGGCCATGGCTGATGCTCCACTACAGGTAGCGGGCATTCATGCTCTTCCCCCTGGACGATCAGACCGTAAGAAGCTGGGGGTTCGTTCGTCTCACGCTTGTACTCTACGCCTTTGTTGACCAGTGCAAGGGTCCATTGAGCAATCCTAGCATTGGACACCTGGCCATCCTGAATTCTTCCAGAGAGGATGTACTTCAGTGGGGTATGGGTCGTTTGCACAACAACCCTGGCTCCTCCTATTATGAATTCCCAATGTGTAAGAGCCCACACAAGAGCAAGGCATACCCTCTCGCAAGAATTAAATTTCTGCTCCACCGAGGACAGATTCCTGGAGGCGTAGGCAATGACTCTCTGTGCTCCGTTTTGGAATTGCGTCAGCGTGGCACCTATGCTGACTTCTGAGTAAGCCAATTGAATGTAAAAAGGTTTGTTTGGGTCGGGGTGTGCCAGAGCAGGGGCAGACGCAAGGCTTTGTTTAAGCGAGGCGAATGCTCGCTGCTGGTCAGGTCCCCATCGCCAAGGGGCGTTTTTCCGTAGCAAGGCATAGAGCGGTCTCGCTTTGTCAGCGAACGCTTCTATGAAGTCCCTTGAGAAGTTGAATGTTCCCAACATAGCGCGGAGGGATGCCACATCTGTGGGGGCAGGTAGATTCAATATCACCTCCATTCTCTGGGTGTCAGGGGCTCTACTGTCCGGTCCCAGTGACAGACCAAGGTATTTGACATGCGTTTGAATGAGCTGCGCCTTTTGGCGGCTCGCTTTGAAACCGGTGTCTGATCAGAGTCAGGACTTCCCTGGTGATGTCAGTGACCTCGTCAGCAGTGGGGGCGTGGACAAGGATGTCATCTACATAAGAGAGAACCTGCTTTCGTGACTCGGGACTCAGGTGTTCCCACATTCGCACCACATGAGCATGGCAAATGCTGGGGCTAGAGTGGAAACCCTGAGGTGTCCGTTTGAAAGCATACGGTTGCCCTCTGAATGTAAAGGCAAACTTGTACCAGCATGACTCATGGAGCCTGATCGAGTGAAACGCATTAGCGAGATCAATCACACTATAATAGCAGGATCCTGCAGCAATGGCAGCTAAGATCTCATTGTATTTGGCCACAACTGGGGCCACTGGGGGCGTGGTCTTGTTCAGAGATCTGAAGTCCACGGTCATTCGCCACGTGACTCCATCTGATTTCAAGACGGGCCACAGCGGAGAGTTGCAAATGGACTGCATTGGGGTAATGACATCCCATTGCAACAGTCCCTGAATAGTCTTGGCAATACCTTCCTCAGCATCGGCTGGGTATTTGTATTGTTTTTGGGGTTTCGGGTCACTTCCAGTGATCAGCACACATGCATCTTTCACTGTGCCACATTCCGCTTTATCCTTCACCCAGACTTCGGGGAACTCCTTCTGCCAGAGA
Source organism: Gekko japonicus (assembly GCF_001447785.1). Classification (NCBI taxonomy): domain Eukaryota; kingdom Metazoa; phylum Chordata; class Lepidosauria; order Squamata; family Gekkonidae; genus Gekko; species Gekko japonicus. The sequence continues at coordinate 25,694 of NW_015163781.1, read as the reverse complement.
TCCTCAGTGATGGAGGCTACTGGTAGGGGTGCTTTCAAAGCGGCACAGCGATGGACAGCATTGATTTCGGCAGGGCCTCCAGGAATCATCCACAAGAAGCCATTTGCCAGATCAATGGTCAGAGCGTGTTTCCTGAAAAAGGGTGCCCCTAGGATACCATCGTCCTCTCCCTGGTTTGCGCAGGCCGAGACCGTAGTGGATAGCATTCCAATGGAAACGGGAACCTTATTCCACACCTGGGCCGTCCGTGCTCCTCCCGCAAAACCAGAGAGGGAGACAGTGTCTGTGCTGGGCTGGCCTTCTGCGGCCAAGAGGGGGTGCAGAACATTGGCTGCAGCGCCCGTGTCCACTAGAGGTTTCGCAGGGTTTGTGTTCCCGGGAGCTCCTATCCCTGCTTTCACGGTGGGTCTCCCCCAACGATCGGGTCATAGCTTAGCCACCACACCTTGGGGAAGACGCCTGCGTCCCGGGCGTCCCTATTCGTCTTGAGCGGATTCATCCTTACTGGGTGGGACCTCAGTAGGATAGATCTCGGCTACTGGAAAAAGGGGTGCTTGGGTATATGTGGTCTTATCCGATTGTGCAAGGGTTTGCAGGAGATAAGAATCGGGTTTCAGGTGAAACTGGGTCATGTCGTACCCTCTTGCTCTCAACTTTATCCAAGCATACCATCTTAGGGGATCCATGCCCAGCGGGGGAGTTTTCTCCATTTTGCACCCTGAAAGGTAGGGGCTGCGCTCGCAGGAGGCGGGGTGGTCCTTGGTAGGCATTGGGAGCCTGATAAGACTGATCATACGCTGGCAGCTGCGGTGCCGGGTTGAAAGGAGGCGGGGGCAGTGCCTGGCCATAGACAGGTGGATTTGGGACTGAGTTGTATCCAAGACCGGGATACGTTTTCTCTCCTCCCTGACCACGATGCCCGTTCCCTTGGCTATTCTGACCACGACCTTGTCCTTTCCTTCCCTGGGAGTTATTAGAGAACTTCCCTGGTGCGGAATCTTGCACACAGTTTGGAGGGGAACTATTTTGGGAAGGCTTGGCTCTGTGGTTGGCATATGTAACCGCCATGATGGAGGGATCCTCTTCCTCTTTGTCCTTCTTCTTACCCATTTTAGGGGGTTTAAAGAGACCGGAACTCCTAAGCAGAGTGGCTACTCTCTCTATTTGGTTCTGCAAGTCTGCCCATGTTCCTCGAGTTCGGTCGACAACATTTAGGGCCAATTACGTCTGTCCATTGAGACCCTGTACTAAAGCTTCCCTAAAGGCAGGAACATTATAGTTGATAGGGTTGGCGTTGCCATTCACAATGCCAGACAGCACTCCTAGTAGTTGTTTTCGAGCCAAATAATTCTCCGGATCCTCATGGGGACCTTGTTTTTCCAGGTAGAATAACTCATTCATACCGGAGTTAGGGTACAGATACTTAAGCACATACGTGATCCATCTATTCCTATCAGTGTTGGCTAGGTTCTCGCCGGTGATAGCAGAATTTATGTTAGCGAAGGAGCTTCCCGTGGCACACCTACGAGCTAATAAAGTAAGATCTTCTCCTTCTAGCCCTGCATAGGATGTAGTGGCCGTAGTGATCCATTGCACGGCGTTCTTTTCGATAAAAGGTCCAAGCTCATCTGCTACAGCTTTACACTCTTCCGGTCACCACATTCGGTTCTCTACAATTGTCTTAGTCCTAGCCCGGTTTCCAACCATCACCGTTTGATTGGTGATGTTAACCGGATTGACAGGGATGGATTCCATCGGTTCAGACTCGCTCTGGGACTGTGATGCCGGGTCCTGATATAAATCAAGGTCATCCTGCTCAGTAGAGCCATTCGGATGTATGGCGGCAATCATAGTTTGTGGGAGTCAACCTTGTCCATTTGGGTGTCTAGGGCTTGATGGCAGGACGGTAGACTAACATCGTCCTTATGGTTGCGGGATTGTTCCCAAAGGTAATCAGCGGTGGATTTAGCCTTCGCGAGCTCATCAGTGACCCTAGCTAGCGCTGCTTCTGCTTTGGTGGCCCGTTCTAGGGCAGCAGTGCAAGCAAGCTTGGCTTCTTGGGTATGTTCGGCAAGGGCTTGTTTTTCCATCACCAGATTAACCCTGTCAGCTCTAAGTGAGGAGGTCCTCTTCCTTGGTCTTTTGGAGAGCAGACATCTCATTCTGACACTCTATTTTCCTCTTTTCCAACAGTTCCTCATATTGCTCCCTCTGGGTGTCAAATTCCTTGACATGGTCGGATCGCTCTCGCTCCATTACGGCTCGCAATCCTTCCAGGTCTTTACGACTCTGCTCCCTGAGGGATTCGATATGGGCAGCCTGTTCTTCTCGGAGGATTTTAAGTTGGGACTCGTGCCCAATCCTGGTCTGTTCCAGCTCCTTGTCCTTTTCGGCTATTAGGACAAGCAGTTCCTCAACATGGTTCCTGGCCGCGTCTAACTCTCTAGCCCAGCCTCTCTTTAGTCTCTCCCAGTGCCTTCGGGAGGCTATCCATCCCGTTCCGAAGAATAGCACCGCTGTGATGGTTTGCCACAGCAATCGCTGCATAATGGTGGAGAGATCCCACCAAAGGGCAAATCTCAACACATCGTGAGAAAACTGAAAAAAGGAGAACTGGCTTGAATCAGTCATCTGGGTATGTTCATCCATTACTTGAGGTTGAGGTTCGCGCACTTACAGTTATTCCGCTAGCTTTTGTTCGGGGCTCCTAAGACAGTTAGGTAGCAATTCCCGATATCAAGCTATGCGTGTAACCTTAGTGGTGAGGATTCTCACCGGAGCGGCGCATGGGTGGGGTTGGCTTGATACCAACCTCCCTTGCTCCTTACTGGATTTTTGGAGTTAGAAGCTCGCCTTCCCTCCTGGTTTAACCAGAACCAAGGACGAGAGTGGACTCTCTCTCTCATCACAAACTCCAGGTTCATCCACCCGCCCTGTTTAGATCCCAAGTTTGTGCGTCTTGGAGATCAAGGCCCGCTCCTAGTGCATCTCAGCACTGGGCAGCCTGTTTTTGGTTGAGCTTTGGGAGAACGAGGTGATCAAATCCGCTTCCCTTCCTGGTCAGCTCACCAACACCAGGATTTGCGGTTTCCCGCTCTGGGGCGGGATGGCTGTTCCCTGGTGAGATTTCCTCAAACTCGCGAATGGGGTCGGAGACGCGGCTCCGTTTGGGTGAGGTTTCCCCTGGAGGCGTTGCTCCGGGGTGGGAGGGCTGCAGAACGCGGACTGTATGCCGTTCCCTGGCGAGATTTCCTCAAACTCGCTTTTGGGGATTGGGACTGCGGGTTTTGGGGTGGGATGAACTCATCGAGTTCCCTCTCCTACCTGGATTACCCACTTGAACCAGGGCGAGGGTTTCAGGAGGTGACAGTCTGCCGGAGCCTCTTGCCACTCCGTGGGAGCGAGAATTCCCTCTAACTCGCTTGGGGAAGAAGGGTTTTAAGTGCAAAGCCTTCTGGCTTTGCAAGAAAATCAGGGCTTGTTTGAAGAAACCAAGGGGGTTTATATGGTCCTGTGTGTATGTCGTGCTTGGTGCTACTTGAGGGGGCGTCCCTAGCAAGGTCCTCTTCGTAGACGCGCCTCGGTGTCCACCCGCAACGATAGATCGGAGCGCAAACCGAAGATGCTCCTGGGGTTAGAGGAAAGGGGGTAGAGATTCCCTCCTGCGATAGGTTTGCCACTACAGGCCAATCACGCAGACAGAAACCAAACACTCTTCCCTACCTAGAGCGCTCGAAAAACCAAATCGTTCCTCCACGTTTTGGGTCCGTCAGAACCAGTTGGTCGAGTCCTGGTTCCGATGGGTCCAAAGGAGCCTCACACGGGGCACCAGAATCTGATACCGGATGTCCTCTAAGGACAGTCCCGGGAGCCCAACTCAGTCTTATGTACGACAGTGGGCGTGGCGTGAGTTCTTTTCCCGTGTATCCAGAGGGCAGACTGGCCAACGAACGCTCCTATTTCCCCAAGAGTGAGACAACACACTAGGTTTAATGAATAAATGTTGCCTTTACTAAGCAGTTCTCAAGCACTCCAAAAACAGATACACTCGCAGTTTCAAACAAGCTTCCTTCAGATTATATCAGATATAGAAACAATAAGTTTGCAAAATAAGAAATTCAACAGACAGTGGGATAACACATAAGGATATTGCTTATACTTATCTGAAGTCCATGGTGAGAAGAAATCTCCTCGTAGAAGAAATGGGGCAGCTTAAGCAACTGAGATGGAATTCTATGACACACGGACTAGTCCAGCCAGCCACGTGTGGGTTCCCTGGTCGCGACTCCAGAGAACGCAGTAAGAATCACCTGCAGAACTTAAGTTGCAAGGTAAGGGAGGGATGGGTTAACCAGAGAAACAAAGCTGTGTTTCTCTTTTTAAGACCTAGGTTTTGGGCTTGGCTTAAGGCCAATAAAACCCCTAGAAGACCGTCCCCTTCTCTATGCTATAGGGTAAGGGTTGTGACGTCCTAGATGAGGGGAAGGGGGCAATATTCAAATGCTCTACCCCGGTGGTCGGCAAACTGCGGCTCCCGAGCCACATGCGGCTCTTTGGCCCCTTGACTGTGGCTCTTGTAGGCACTGGGCCGGGAGCGCCGGGAGGTCGCTCTGGGAGAGAGGCACGGGGGTGGGGACGTGAAGCCCCGCCCCCTTCTTCCCACCCTCTGCTCAGCCTCATTCTGCTACAGGAGCAGGAGGGTAAGTCAACTTCCTCCCCTCGGGACAATTGCATTCCTGTTTTTGGAGGGAAGAGGAAGGGATTTGGCCCCTCTGCTTCAAGCCTCCTCCAGCCCCCCCATGGAGATCTCCTCGCTCGAGGTCACAACGACGTCCCCTGTGCCTGATATGGCTGGCAACTTGTGGCAACCGAAGGAGGCCAGCACAAGGTGCCAACTCGCTCGGGAAGAGATCCACCCCAGGAGAAGTAGCTGGAAGCAGCAGGCGCTGCCTCCCACCTGGGCGAGAGAGGGGCAGCCCGCGCAGCTTTTCACGCGGGCAGAAAGTTCTGAGCGCTGCAGGGAAAGTTGCCGGAGCTCCAAGCAGCCAAGACGCTTCCCGAGCGATCCGCAAGGCCCCGTGCCAAACTGGACAACGAATCCCAGGAGGCGCCCTCTTGGTGCCAGGCGTGGGCTCGACTCGGCTGCTGCTGCCCCAGTTGGCATTCCTGGCCCATTCAGGCCCTTGGGGGAGGGAAAGAAGCCGGCTGCCCCCTTTCTCCGAGCCCCGGGAGCCGCTGGCTCCGCTCAGCAGTTGCCCAGCTGAGCTCCCCCCCCGCTCCGGCGAGCCAGCCAAGCGCTTTAACCCGAGCCCTGCCATTACCTCCTATATACCTCCATATATAGGAGGTAGTGGCCCTGCCCGCCCCCTCGGCTAATCCCCCTCCCTCCCGGCCGGCCTTGGCTGAGGGGCCTTCGCAGGCTGCTCGGACAACCGATGTCCGGCGATACCTTCCCCTCCGCCCCCCGTCGCGTCAGGCCTCGACTGCTGTGCCCATCACCCTCCCTGGCCCGGCCCGCCTTGCTCTACTGGAGGGCTCTACGGGAGAGCCCAAAGCGCTCCCCCTCAGCTCGAGGAGGCAAAATTTAGCTCCTACTTGCAGTAGAAAGCAAGCTAGAGACAGACCTTGCAGGTGAATCTTGCAAAAGACGTGTCCTTTTGCGCAGCCTAGAAAATAGGTTGCGCGGCTTTCTGAAAACCTGCAAAACCAGTGCATGGGCGCGCACTCCTCAGGAGCAATGACCACCTTCAGCTACTATTTTAGGCCAGATAACCGCCTTCTCCTTCCTAAAATGCACACCAGACTTTCTCCACAATGAATTACTTCATAGAAAATGGTAAGCAGCTTTGTCAGTCCCTAGCAAAACACAAAAGCAAAAGTTATGCTGTACCTTTTATTAAGACCAACCAAAATAAGACACCATAGCCATGCAAGCCTTTGATTTCTGCAGAACTCTTGGTCAGATTAGATTAGTTAGAAGGGGGGGGGGATTTCTCAGGGCACGAACTGAGCCTTAGAGGTTTTATCGCTGTTTCCGCTTTATTTTATTTGTATTACATATCGTCCCTCTTTTTTACTGAGACTCAAGGCAACTTACACAGTATAAATCAATGCAACACAAAAGATGGGACAGCCAGTCAACAATAGAATAGGATTAGGGTTGCAGAAATCTGAAACAACCTGTATTCATCTGACATGATGCACAAGTTATGTGGACTGCGCAGCTCTGAAGTGCAGAGCCATGGCCGCCCGCGCCACCCGCGGGTTCCCAGGCAAAACCTTCCCCAGCCTCCCACCGCCTCCGCTGGGCACTCCTGAGTTGCTAAGGGCAAACTGATCCCAGCCCTTAGCGCGAGAGAGAGCACGCGCGAGAGGGGCGGGTACCCGGTTAGGGCAGTGGCAGCAGGGGGGTTGGGGGCGGGGCACAGTTTGGCGCCCCTGAGGGCTGACGGGGGCAGTCCCAAACTTCCAAGGAGAAGCGGCGTGTCAGAAAAGGGCAATCTGTTTCTGGCCTGGGACTCTCCACATGCCCACGTGGCTGTCAACCGGCATGGTGGAGGGAGAGCCTTTGCAAGCCCAAGGGGTCTGCTCTGGCCCCTTCCCCCAGGAGCTTACAGGCTGACCTGGCGGGAGAGGAAGAAGCAAGCAGAGCAATTGCCAGGGTCAGAAGAGAGAGAATCGAGAAGACAGGAGGAGAGGCAGCCTGATGTGGTGGTGGTTAAAGTGCTGGACTAAGATCTGAGAAATCCCGGTTGGAATTCCCCATTCTGCCATGGAAGCTTGCTGGGTGATCTTCGACCAGTCACACTTTCTCAGCCTAACCTACCTCACAGGGTTGTTGTGAGGATAAAACGGAGGAGAATGATGTAAGCTGTTTTGGGTCTCGGGGGGGGTGAATGGAGGGCTATAAATAAATAAGACTCATATGGAACAGACTCATATGGAAAACGGAATGCAAGGCCCTTAAATTTTTTGGTAGTTCCACATCAACAGCCACATTATTAAGAATCTTTCGAACACGAAAAGGACCAATAAATTTCCAACCTAGTTTACAACTAGGACGCAAAAGCTTAATATTTTTAGATGACACATACACCAAATCACCAGGCTGCAGACCCAAACCCTCCACCCTTCCTCTGTCAGCCTGAGCCTTATAAGCTGCCTTAGCAGCGTTCAAAGTTTCACACAAAAGAGGCCATGCTTGTTGTAGGGATTGACACCAGGCACCCGCATCCGTAGGCTGAAGAGGATGTTCCACCCCCAAAAAGGGCAAAGGGGGGCTGTCGTAGCCAAAGACAGCTTTAAAGGGAGACATCCCAATTGAGCTGTGATCAGTGTTGTTATAACAGTACTCAGCCAAAGGTAGCAGATCACACCAATCAGACTGTTGGTAATTGGTAAAGCAATGGAGATACTGTTCCAAAGTTTGATTTACGCGTTCCGTCTGGCCATCAGTTTCCGGATGATAGGCACTACTGAGTCCTTGCTCCACCCCCATGGTGGACATCAGTTCACGCCAAAATTTAGAAACGAATTGAGTTCCTCTGTCGGATATGATCTTGGTCGGCAACAGATGGAGGCGCACCACGTGGAGAAAAAACATTTTGGCTAAAGCCTGGGCAGTAGGCAAAGAAGGGAACGGAACGAAATGCGCCTGTTTGGAAAACAAGTCGACCACGACCCAAATAACAGTTTCCCCCCTGCTTGGAGGCAAGTCAGTGATGAAGTCCATAGACACCACTTCCCACGGTCTGGAGGGGTTGGGGAGGGGTTGGAGTAAACCGGGTGGTTTCCCCCCCCCCGAGGTTTTGACAAGGCGCATATTTGACAGGTCCGCACAAATTCTAACATGTCCATGCGCATGCGGGGCCACCAGAATTGTCTGCGGAGCAATTGTAGCGATTTAACAAAACCCTAGTGGCCCGCCAGTTTTGAACCATGCGCTGCTTGCAGTGCCTCTCCCCTCAGTGCAACAGGAACATACAGCTTCCCTTCGGAGTAAACCAAGCCATTTGGGTCACGGGAACACTGAAGAAGTTCTTTGATCAACGCCTCATCCTCTGAGGCCCAGGCTGAAACATATCTTTGACACCACTCCCCCCCCTGCGACAGAGGAGCAGAGGGCATTTGTGGATCAACCGGGGCGGGCATTTTACTGGCCTGAGCTCGGGTTACCACCGCGCCACCCAGTTGGGCAGGAGTGAAGACAGAGTCAATGATGATGTCACGCTGACTCTCATGTTGCGGGAGGCGTGACAGAGCGTCAGCTAACGAGTTGGCAGTGCCCAGCAAATGATGGAGAGAGAATTGGAATTTGGAAAAGAAATCAGCCCAGCGGAGTTGCTTTGCATTTAAGTTCCTGGGCGATTTCAAAGTCTCCAGGTTTTTATGGTCAGTCCAAACCTCAAACGGCACCCGCGCCCCCTCCAACCAGTGGCGCCACGTCGAAAGGGCCAACTTTATGGCCGATGCTTCCTTCTCCCATATCGACCAGTGCCGTTTTAGATTCATACGCTAATGGGTGCAACTTTCCCTCCGCCCCCTCCTGCAAAATAGCCGCACCCATAGCCACATCGGATGCGTCAGTTTGTACAATGAATTTTTTAGTCTCGTCTGGCCGCGCCAGTATAGGCTCAGAGGTGAATAATCGTTTGAGCCATGTGAACGCCTCATCACATTCAGGAGACCATTTGAGGGGCGCTCCTGGCTTGGTTGAATCAAACCCCTTTCCTTTGGTTTTTAATAGGTCAGTCAAAGGAAGGGCTACTTGGGCAAACCCTTTGATGAATGCGCGGTAAAAATTGGCGAATCCGAGAAATGCTTGAAGTTGCCGCCTGGTCCTGGGGGGTTCCCATTCAAGCACGGACTGAATTTTCCCCGGATCCATTTCCAACCCACCTCCCGAAATACGGAAGCCTAAAAAATCAATGTGCGTCTGATGAAATTCACATTTGGACAGTTTGGCAAAAAGTTTGTGCTTGTGTAACCGTTTGAGCACTTCCCTGACCAATTTGACATGGGAGGGGAGGTCCTGGGAGTATATCAACACGTCATCTAAATAAACAATCACCCCTTTAAACAACAAGTCATGCATGACCTCATTAATCAAGTTCATGAAGACCCCCGGAGCCCTACTCAAACTGTCCCAACGGGGTGTTGAATGCGGTCTTCCCCTCATCCCCTTCTTTGATGCGCACACGAAAGTAAGCGTCCCGTAGATCAAGTTTGGAGAATATCCTCCCCTTGGTAGCCTCCGCTACCAGGTCTTTAATCAACAGCAATGGGTAGGCATTAGTAGTGGAAATGGCATTCAGCCCACGATAGTCTGTACATAGTCTAAGCCCCCCGTCTTTCTTTTTCCGGAAAAGAACTGGAGCTGCGAAAGGAGAGGAAGCTGGGCGGATGAATCCCCTAGCTAGATTCTTGTCGAGGAACTTTCGCAGTTCAGCCTTCTCCGCCGGCCCCATCGCATAGATTTTGCCTTTTGGCAATTTGCTCCCGGGCAACAGTTCAATGGAGCAGTCAGTGTTGCGATGGGGGGGTAAATCGTCAGCCTCCTCCTCCCCAAATACCCGTGCTAAGTCCCGATAGTCGGGTGGGAGGGCCGCTACTTCCTCAGGGGATAGCGTGGTGCACGGGAAGTTGGTCAATGGTGGGTCACCCCATTCCTTGTGCCATCGGTGCGAGGTGCATCTGGGTGACACAAAATCCACCCTCCCCTCTTCCCACAGTATGTAAGGGTCATGGGAGAAAAGCCACGGGGCTCCCAGGACAAGCGCAAACTGCGATTCAGGTGCAACTATAAAAGTCCTTTGCTCCCAATGTTCCCCTGCCCCCAACCGCAGTGGCATAGTCTCATGAGGGCAAGGTTTCATAGGCGCCCCATCCATCTGGGTGAAAATGATAGGGGATTTCAGTTTCTTTATACCAGCTTCCAACCCCGCTACCACCCTAGGGCTGATCAAATCTCTCCCACACCCCGAGTCAACGAGTGCTTTTACTCTCACATGTGTCCCCATGATCGGGTTAATCAATGACACAGTCACGAAAAAGAGGGAGGGGGGTTCTCTCACCACCACTGGCGCATCGAGAACAGAGTCCTGCTGTTTTGCGCCGTTTACAACAGGACGTTCTCGTTTCCCACCATCTCCAGCTCTGGCTCGGGCGATTCTTCGATGTTGTCATCCGGCGCAGCTTGCAAAGCTTTGGAGAAGCTGGGTCGCGCGACTCCCTTCTTTGATGGAGTGGCCAGTTTTCCTTTAGTGGTTGGAGGCGGCTCTTTCGCTGGGGTAGTCCCGCAATCCGCCGCGAAATGGCCTCGTTCCCCAGATCTGAGGCAGAGTCCTGTCTTCATCCTGAATTCTCTAGCTGCTTCGGAGAGTCTGGTAGACTTCTGTTTGGGAGCAGGAGAATGGCTCACCTTCCCACCGCTGGCAGCCGAATCCAGTTTGATGGTCTGAAGCCGACTCTCCGCTCCTTTGGCTTCCTGCGCCCACGCCATGAGGGAAACTGGCTCCACAGATCTCAGCACCGTCTCACGGATGTCTTGATTTAAACCAAGTCTGTACATTTCGGCCAACAGATGGTCAGGGCCATCCCTCAACTTAGCGGCTTGGTTCTGGAACTCGGCAGTGTATTCTCTCACCGACTGCCTGACTTGTTTAAAGGTGCGCAAGAAGCGCTTTGCCCTTTGACTCGCATTCACGTCTTCGAAACGACCCCTCAGCGCCCACATAAACGCCCGCAGATTGAAAAGTTCGGGGCCGCGGCTATGGTGTAGTCCTACATACCAGGTGGCCGCCGCTCCTTTTAGTTGAGCCGCAATCACGTCGATCCAGCTGCTGTCATCTGGAAACAGATGCCCGCTCTGGGCGATGAATTTCTGTACTCTCACCGTGAAGAATGCCAGGTCGTCAGGGTTGCCATCAAAAGTAGCCTCCAATAAGTCTTTGGGCCGCTGCCTTGGTTCCAATTGCACGGGACCCAATGGGCCGGGTGTCACGGCAGGACCAGGGGGCGTGACGCAAGCAAGCAAAAGTCCAGGAACAGTCCGAGGTCAAGCCGGGCAAATCAGGTAGCAAGGTTCAAACAGGTTTAAATCACAGTCCAAAAGCAGGGTCAGACATACCAAAGTTTCAAGTCCATAAATCACAACAATACCAGAGGAGTCAGAGATGAACGCAGGGTCAACAAAGCCGAAGGTCAAAAGCTGAGGATCAAGCTGAGAAGAATTCCACAAGGTCTGGAGTAGAGATGCAAGGATTCAGGTCCTGAACAAACGACGTTTGCCAGCACAAATGACTGCTGGCAACAGACTTGCATATATACAGTGCTAGCTAATCAACTCATTAGCTAGCCAGGAGTGAGGACAGGATCCTGTCAGTAATCAGGGCTAAGAGATCTTCTGGCACGCATGCGTGCATTCTGCCTTCGCTCTCTCAGCTGTTGTCTTCTTACATTCCTGAGCCTGGTTACAGGTGGAGGCGAGTCTGATGATGAATTACTGGGCTGCAGCAGAGACTGATCCCTTGCAGGTGTTCCCTGGGAGGCTCTATCCTCCTCACCACTTAGATAGCTTTCAGCTACAGGATCCAGTCTTTGCCTTTCTGCTGCAGTACTGTCCTCAGGAGCCTGTTCAGGGTCCTCAGGAGCCTGTTCAGGGGCATCAGCAAAGGCAGGCATGACATCAGCAGGGGCAGGCATGACACCGGGACCTCCAGGGGTTTGAGGAGCCGGTGCCGCCGGAACCCCAGGCTGTAGAGGAACAGGGGGGGCAGCACTGGAGGCGCCTGTCCTGGTATTGGTGGCTGTCCCGCCGGAGGCTGTTGTGGTACCTGTTGTCCCGGAGGTGGGGGTCCTGGCGGTTGCTGGACCCCTTGTGCCGCCATCAGGTTCGCCAGTCGCTGGTCCATCATGGTCGGCAAAGCATCGAAAACATCCGCCACCATGCGCATGATTTGTTGCAACGACCGTTCGATTTCTTCCAGTCGGTCTTCGCCTGGGACTCTGTGGGTCTCGCTGAGTCCGGGGCCTGATCCTCTCCCGGGATCGTCCTCCCAAAACTCGTCCTCCTCCTCGTCTCAGCTCGCGTTCACCCAGGCTGTCCCGGAGGCCACTCCCCTGGTGAGAATAAGTCTCTCTCGTGCCTCGGGTGTCAAACCTCGTCCAGTCCTCAGAGGCCCGCATCGATTTCCGACCCCATTGGCTCGGGGTTGGAGGCGGCCACGGTAGGTAGCTCGGGCGAGGTACCACTCCCCCACCTGCTCCCGTAGCAGGCACCGAGACGGGCACCGTGGTGACCAGTGGGGTAGCAGAGGTTACCGGGATGCCAAGCAAATCCCCCTCGGTTGTAGGCACTGTTGTGGGTACCGTTGTAGGTACAGTTGTAGGTGTGTTCCCCTCTGTCCCGCTCATGATTTCGATCAGACTCGAGACAATGAGGAAAGGTGATTCCTAACAAAATGTTGAATCTCCAATGACTCAGAAATAAATCCACGTTTAAAGGTTAAAGCAAAATTTATTCCAAAGCGTTTGAAAGAAGCAGGAACAATAAAATTGTTAGGAATGGACACATGCCCCAAAGGGTAACGTAATAAAGGAACTTTGAACCAAGTTATAACCAATAGATCCCATTCCCGCCGGCGCGAAAAAGGAGTACACTGGCAGGCAATTACATGGGAACGTAACGGTTTGCCTTTCTCAAAACAGACCCTTAGTTCACAAGCGAAAGACACTAGTAACGAGCAAGCAGATAACAGAGCCTCATTCCCCCACACCAGCTGGATAACCTTGAGCAGTTACAGGCACCTACCAAACAAGAATGTGAAACTGACAACAGAAAAGTAGAGGGGGAAGGGAATGCACTCAGGGAACCAGAAACCTTAATGGCAGCTTGCTGACACCCTCTCCCCACAGAGCCACTTATGGGAGGGGTGGGGGAGATGAGCAAAAGTCATGAGGACCATCTATTTAAAAAAGGATCTGTGAGGAAGGGTGGCAGAGCTGCTTGGAGGAGGAGGATGTTTTATGAATGAAAGGATGAAGTAAAGGAGACAAAACAAGTATACAAGACGAGTGTGTGTGGATGGGAGAGTTGGAAGGGGTCGACCTCAGCGAACGTACCTCAATCAGATTGAGGACATTTTTAGCAAAGGCCAGTTTAGGACTACCCTAATTAAGTTAATAACAATGTACCTACCTATATAGTTCAAGTTTTAAAAATTTGGCTCTCAAAATAAATTTCAATTGTTGTACTCTTGATTTTTGACTCTCTTGACTAATGAGTTTGCCCACCACTGCTCTACCCTAACTTCAAAGCGGGCCATATGGCCAGGTGTGAAATGGTCGTTTCCATTGGCAACCTTTGACTTGCAGAGATGCGCCTGGTCCATAGGCAATAAAGGATGTTGTCTTTGTGATGCCAAACCAGATAGGAAGATGGGGTTACGTGGTTTCCCACAGAACAGCGATGGTGGGGAAACCTGTTGTTCTGCCAAGTTTCCAGATTGAGCCATAATGGCGTTTGTCTTCTTTGTCCAGAGGCACGCTGGGAAGGTGCAGGGAAGCACGTGTTTTGCAGCACATGCTTTGTTCATCAAAACGCAAGCATGAGATGTCAAGCAAGCCAACCAAACACACAGCAACCCCTTATCCCAAATGCACAGATGTACAGACATTTGACAAATATAGCATTAGCACAGTACTGAAAATGCAGTTATAAGCCCACATGGTAACAGTGTCCTTACTGCCTATGAGGGAGAGGATGTTGGAAGAATCAGCGTTAGCCTAGCCTTCTTTTTTTTTTTTTTTTGCTTCTTTGAATCCTGCTTCTTTAAAAAATATATAGTTTTTGAATTTCTGAGGGAATACATAATAAAGAAAAGGGGTGAGGGAAAAGAATAAAAGGTAAAATTACCAAAACACATTATAAAGGGCACTTTTTCCAAATATAAAGGACAATCCTTGATTCAAATATGTGACTTTTTAGGGGAAATATATGACATAACTTTAAAAACCACTATAATAACCTACCAACAAAAACATTCTACCACTTTCTTATAATTTATTAACATTTGTCTCCTCCCTTATTAATTTTATCAGTTATACGATAAAACATGGATAACCTCATAAAAGTTTTATATGATTTTAACATAACAGTTTGTTGTGATAAGAATCATATGGAAGAAAACATCTTTAATGTTTCATACTGAAACCATCATATAATATTAACCAATCAACTACATGACTATCGGCCTTGGTGGCGTTGGGGTATAAACAGTAACAACACATTTCAGATTTCTGTGACGCTTGGAACTTCTCCTGGGATCCCCAGAGCTCAAAACTGTGACAACATCCCTGCCCAATCAGACCAAAGGCCCTGGCACATGCCAGTCTCCCACTGGCTGGGCCCTCTCACATCTCCTTGAGTCCGGGCTTCCGGGAAAGGCATGCAGAAATGAGGTCAAACAGTACATCACAATCTCATCTGTCCAAAAACCCAGATGTGACGTTAGCACATCTGAAAAATCTAGGGTAATATCAAGGAGTTTCTAGACTGTCTACTGATGCTCTGATGTCACAGGTGTAGATTTTCAGCAG
>NW_015163781.1:8726-11086 GCF_001447785.1 Gekko japonicus | reverse complement strand
TGTATATTGTCAGCAGGATGAGACATCACCATGACAACCACATCCACCCCTGTACCCACCCCGAAAGTTCCCAGGGATGCCGGGTTCACTTTTCTTTTTTGAGCCGCCTTGAGGCCCTCTAACGGAAGGTATGTGAGATAGGAATATTTTAGTTAACACATGGAATTCACTGCCACAGGAAGTGGTGGCAGCTACAAGCATAGATGGCTTCAAGAGGGGACTGGATGAACATATTAAGCCACAAGGTAAAGGTGGAACACTGTCTGGGGCAGTGATGCTCTGTATTCTTGGTGCTTGTGGGGCAATAGTGGGAGGGGCTTAGGAGCTCTGGTCTTGCTGGTGGACCTTCTCATGGCACCTGGGTTTTGGCCACCGTGTGACACAGAGTGTTGGACTCGATGGTCCACTGGACTGATCCAAACTGGATTCTCTGACGTTCTTACGTCCTGATCAGAATGGAATTGTCCCCACGAATCTGTATAATTCCCCCTTCAAGTAGTGGCTACCATGGAACTGAGTCCTAGAAGTCCACTCTGTGTGGTGTGCAGAAGTATTTCTTTTTTCTCCTCTCCCGAACCTTCTATCCAACAAATTTATGATGTGCCCAGATTTGAGCACCCTTACCACGTGAGAGGGCATCCTGGGCACGCTCCGGGGCCTGCACCCACTGCTCCTCCTCCGAAGGAGATCCTTCCTCCTCAGAGAACTTTGCTTCCATCTTTACAGGTCTTCCCCACATCTGAAACAGCAGTAAGAGAGACAGGTCAGAGGAGGAATGCTAAAGACCAAGGAGGAAAATCCTGCCCCATCCCCATCCTCACCCCTGTCTTGATCAACAGAGCTGCTTCAACCGCAGCAGCAGGTATCAGGGTTGTGGTTTTCTTTTCCTGCTCTGCCTGCCTCTTCTCCTCTGCCTGACTCAGGAGGAAGCCTTCTGCCAGGGCCACCACCTGGGAACTGGTCTCCGGCCCACATCCTCTGACCCAGCCCTGCATTTCCTCAGGTAGGATGGCCAGAAACTGCTCCAGGATCACCAGGTCCAGGATCTGCTTCTTGGAGCGCCTCTCCGGCTCCAGTCAGTGGCTGCCAAGTCCATGGAGCTGGCTGCAAACCTCCCGGGGCCCAGCGGCCTCGTGGTAGCGGAACTGCCGGAAACGCTGGCGATGTTCCTCTGAGACCCCGGTGTCCTGATGCAGGACCTCTGGCACCGCTCTTTCCCAGAATCCAACACCACTCCCCGGCTGGATGGGATGGGGGTCTTCCCTTGACGTCTTGCCGATTCCACGTCCTTCTGGGTCCTGCTCTTCCATCTCCTTCCCCTTCTGTTAGGTTGCCTGCAAATGCAAAAAGATCCATTTACTTACTTATTTATTTATTTCAATTTATATCCCGCCTTGCCTGACAGGAGGCTCAAGGTGGTGTACAATGGGTTAAAAACTACAATGAAACACAGATAAAATTCCACAAACAACTCCAAACAATAATACAGATGGCAATCGTTGTGAGATGGTCCAGTATAACTAGACCAGTATCCCCGGTTGTTCGTAATGTGGGCCATGATAAATCAGTTTTTTGTAGCTCGTTCATCAGTGGCGGCTCCTAATCGAAGGCCTGGTGGAAGAGCTCCGTTTTACAGGCCCTGCAGAACTGTGGAAGGTCCCACAGGGCCCTGATGTCCTCTGGGAGCTCATTCCACCGGTGTGTGGAGCCGCCACTGAGAAGACCCTAGCTCTGGTGATGGCCAATCTAGTGTCAATCAGTTTTGGGTCCCCGACCTCAGTGCTTTCTTACAGGAACCTCACGTAGATGGAGCTACAAGTCCTGCCACACCAGAGAGTGGACAAAGAGAAAATCTTCTTCCTCTCTCAAAACACTAGAACTTGAGGGCTGAGTACACAGAGAGTGATGAAAATGTGGAATTCGCTGCCAGAGGATGTAGTCATGGCCACAGGAATAAATAGGTTTCATAGGGGACTAGAGAGATTCATGGAGGATCAGTCTCTCAATGGCCACTAGCCATGGCGACTGAGGGGAACCTCCACATTCAGAGGCACTAACCCACTAGCAGCCCAGCCGGCCCCACACTGGCACTGAGTCTTAAGATGGGGCTGTGGTTGATTCCCACTCTCCCCCCCCCACTGGATTCTCAGTTTGTTGTGTGCCCCCCCCCCAACACACACACACACACAATGACCTTTTCCACTTATAGAGGAACTGAAAGCACCAGCAACAGTTTCATACATTCATTTCTTCTTGTCCTTAAAGACACTGGTTATCCCGCCCACCCCCCCAACCCCAGTTACCCAGCGGAGCAAAAGTGATTCCTAAATAGGGCTACACGCCTTGGGGGGGGGGGGGGC
>NW_015163781.1:0-8286 GCF_001447785.1 Gekko japonicus | reverse complement strand
AAGCGGAAGAGCCTTTCCTCCTTCAGCCCCGCCCCCCCCCCTTTGCTCGGCCTCTCCAGCAAACAGCCTGGTCCCTTTAACCCGTGCAGGGCTGGAGACAAATCAAAACGCTTCACACGTCCTCCTTCCAGCGCCCAGACCCGGAGGGACGGGGCGAGCTTCAGCCAGGCGGCCGCCCCGGCAGTGCCCTCTGTGTGGCTCAGTGGGGCTGCTCGGGAGTAACCCCGCACACCGGGTCGCCCTCCCCGGACTCCCCCCCCCCTTCCCCGCGCTGCTCAGTCGTCATCTCAGAAAACAGCAGGGATGAAAATCATGGCAAGCTAAAGGAAGGTCGCCCGACGCCGTCGGAAGCAGGTCTACCCAGGGCCGGCTCCAGCTTATTTTGCACCCTAGGCAAGGATCCTTTCTGCCCCCCCCCCTTGCACCCACCAATTTTCAAAAATAAATGCATTTTAGGAAGAATGAAAAACACAAATAATCAAGAAACTCCCAGAGTATGGGGCCGCCGGGTGCAGTTTGGTGCCCCTAAGGGCCGTCCCACTCTAGGCGATCACCGGCCCTGGGTCTACCTTCAGCCCTTCGACGGGCTTAACTCTCAGATCGCATGAAGATGAATACATCTCTGTACGTCCACACAAGAATAGACATTTTTTTAAAAAAACCCGACCCCGCAGTGTTGACAAACACACAGCCCAAATAATCCTCAATCCTTCTCCGTTGCAGGAGTCCGCCCGGTTTCCCCCTCTCCCCTCCAGCGTTACCCGATGGCAGACCGAGTGCACTGCAACCAACAATACCATCTTCCTTTGTGTCTGTCTTGTACTAGTCCCGTCAAGCCTCATCCCAAGGTAAAAAAATATGCTGACTGTTTCAATGGGGTTTCTCTCAGGGCAGAGTCCTGCCAACCTAGCAGTTCTAAAGCAAGAAATTGCAAGTAGAGAAATAGGGACCACTTCGGTGGGAAGGGAACAGCGTTCCGTGCGCCTCGGCGTTTAGTCATGCCGGCCACGTGACCACGGAAACGTCTTCGGACAGCGCTGGCTCTTCGGCTTGGAAACGGAGATGAGCACCGCAACCCTAGAGTCGGATTCGACTGGCTTTCGAGCAAGGGAACCTTTTACAGGGCAGAGTACGGCGGGGACCGGCTAAAACCAAGGACGGCGATTTCCCATATAGACAAATACACGATCGCCGATAGCAGACGCCCTCCACCCCCGGCAGCATCACAGGGCGCCGCTGAAGTCCGTCCGGACCCGTCCTCGTCTGGAAATCACAGTCCGCATTTTTCTCCCTCCGTCTGCAGCGCCGGGAGGGTTAAATCCACCGAGCTCCTCGCTAGACGGGCCGAGCGGATGGGGGTGGGGGTGGAAGAGAGGAGGGGAGGGGTTTGCTGTTGCAAGGCGGAGGAAGGGCCGGGAGGGGGCTGCTGCTGATCGGCAACTGCAGGGAGGAGGACCCTTTGCAGCCGGATCCCTTCCTCACGAGTAGGTCATGGGAGAGGGGGGATATGAGGTTTCCATTCCCGCAAGAGAGGGATGCTCCTATACTGTGCAGGGCGGAGGGGGGGCGGCGGAGTTTTAAGCAGTAATTCCCCCCCCCCCCTTAGGTGTGTGCTTGACTTTGCTGCCCGCTGGATTTTGGTAAATGAGGGTAAATAGAATCATAGAATGTTAAGAGTTGGGAGGGACCTTGCAGGTCATCTAGTCCAACCCCCTGCACTCTGCAGGAGCAGAGCCAAAAGAGAGCCCTACATACTGCAAGGAGAGCCCAGAGGAAGGATTGCGGAGGGAGGCAGAGACCAGCCCCTGGGACCAGGGCAAACAGCCTGACCACGTCTTTCCTCCTTAGATAAGAGGTCCATCAGTGGACCTCCTTGTAGAGCGCTCTCTGAGCCAGGCGCAGCAGGGCCCCCTCCCCCCCCCCCTGAAGTCCACGGGTCTGTCTTCTTTTTTATATATACAATATATTTTATTAATATATTCAGGGTGCAGTACAATTGACATAAAAGTGTATAAACATAGTATAGTAAAGCAAAACAGTTACAAGCAGTGTTTTTACGCATAACAGTGAACAATTATAAGCTATAAGTGGTGAACCTTGCAAATTACCTAAGTAGAACCTTAAATATTGAAAAAACTATCAACTTAGTGTAAAGGATTTTGAATACTTGATCGTTAGAAAGTATAGGTACATAGTCTTATGAACAGTTGCAACACTTTAGTAGAAGTATACTGGTTGCCAGAGGTGTAAGGCATCAATTTCTTCAGGAGTGTCCTCAAATTGTTTTAAATATTCTAATATCGGAAACCAGATAGAAACAAAAGATGAGGGAGTGGGGATCTTGTCAAGTCGTGTAAGGTTATCCGAGAGTTTTGCCATAATGTATAAATCCCACAATTTCTTATGCCATTGTGAAATTGAGGGCGTCATTGTTGCTTTCCAGTGAGTTGCAATGGCTGTCTTAGCTGCAAATAGCAGTATGGAAACCCTCTCCACCACTGAAGAAGCAAGAGTCCTGAGCTACCCAACTGTCCAAAAAGAGATTCTCTGGAGTGGGAGTGATGGTTACGTTATTTATGATTTGGATTTTTGCTATAATTTCTTCCCAGAATGGGAATATTATAGGGCAGGTTACCCAACAGTGAAGATAGGTGCCAATGTTGTTGCAATTTTTCCAACATTTTGGACTGTAGGTTTGTGACATCTTTGCTAGTTTACTGGGGGTAAGGTACCAATGTGCCATTATTTTAAAAGTTTGCAGTTTCATGGAAGAGATTTGAGTTTTGAAAGGTGGCGACTTCCAGATTTTGTGCCACTGATCTTGTGATAGTTGGATATTGCAGTCCCTATTCCACCGTTTTTGGTAGGATGTAGGAGATTTATGATTTAAAGTAGCTAAGAGCTTGTATGTTTTAGAAATTAAGCCTTTGGGGGATGATTTGGCAGATCTGATTATATTTTCTAACGGCAAATGGGGTTGTTTTGAAATCAGGTCAAGTTTGAGTTGATGAAACATGTTTGAAATTTGGAAATATTGGAACCACGGTATTTTCTGTTTTAAAGTGGTTTCTAATTTTGCTTTTGGTATCAGAGAATGTTTGTCAGTTAGGTCTCGTATGGTAGTGATGCCTGCCCTTTTCCACGCATCATATGCTGGGTTTAACAAACCCGGAAGAAACCAGGATTGGTTCAAAAATGATTGATACCTAGATATAGGGGGCAAACATTTAGATCTGAATCGATCCCAGATGTTCAAAGCAACAGAAATTACCTGGTTGTTACACAAATTTTTTGGTCTTTCTTTCTTTGTCTGCAAGATGCTTTCTTGTATGGTATATTGATTGGTGTAGTGTTCTGCCAGGAGTACTGAGTCCGATTCGGGGTCTGCATTAATTAATTTCACTATTTGGGTCAATCCTATCGCATTGTAGTATTGTTGCAAGTTAGGAAAGTTTATACCTCCCTTGTCAGGCGTTTTGTACAAGGTTTGTTGTTTAACTCTATGGTGTTTATATGCCCAGAAGAAATTTAAAAGCATCATTTGCCATTTATTTAGTTGGGATGCTGATATCTGGATGGGCACCGTTCTGAAGACGAATAGGAACCTAGGTAATATAAAGGACCTGATTATATTTAGTCTATCCATCCATGCTAAGTTTAGTTTATGCCATTTTTCCAAATCTCTCTGAATGTCTTTCTCCATTACTGAGTAGTTAACCTTAAAAAGATTTGCATAATGATTAGGTACATTGATGCCTAGATAGTGCAGACTCTTCCCCGCCCAAGAGTATGAGAAGGAATCTTTTATAGCATTGATTTGACTTGTGTCTAGTCCGAGTGGTAAGATCTGTGATTTATTAGAATTTAGTTTCAGGCCAGACACAAGGCTAAATTGCTTCAGATTCTCTGATGCTGCATGAAGCGATTGATAGGGGTTAGATAAATAGAGCAGCATGTCATCTGCAAATAGATACTTTCACTTCTTTTTTATTTAATGGTATTCCTGTGATTTTGCTGTTGTTTCTCAATAAGTTGGCTAGCAGTTCGATACAAATAGCAAAGAGGAGAGGGGACATTGGGCAGCCTTGTCTTGTGTCTTTCTTTAAAGTAAACGAATCAGATTGTCTATTAATTTTTAAATGTGCTGTAGGCTTGGTGTATATTGCTTTGATTGCATTCATAAACTTTTCACCAAAGCCCATTTTACGTAATAGTGTTTGTAAATATACTACTTCCACCGAATCGAAGGCCTTTTCCAGGTCTAGGGATAGAAAGGCCGCAGGTATTTTTTATGTTACACAATGTTTTAGGATTGTGAGAGTTTTGTGAGTATTTTCTGTGATATCTCGGTTGGGCATAAATCCTACTTGGTCTTGATTAATATATGTAGTTATGAATGATTTGAGTCTGGATGCTAAGATTGTTGTAAAGATTTTAAAATCAGTATTTAACAAAGAAATGGGGCGGTAGGATGATGGTTGAGTAGTATCTTTACCTGCTTTAGGAAGCACTATAATGGATGCCTCATTCCACGATGGTGGTAGGAGACCTGTGTTCTGAATATAATTGCAGGCATTAGCTAATGGGGTGGCTAATATTGTTGCAAATTGTTTATAGAATTCCGTCTGGGCCTGGAGCTTTAGCAGATTTCAAATTTTTAATAGCCTGTTTAACTTCCAATGGAGTGATTGGAGCCTCCATCTTATCACGGTGGATTTCTGACAATGTATGCGGGATAGGGTTATCCTTAAAATTTTTTTCAATATTAGTAGGATTTTCTATTGATGTATATAGTTGTGTATAGTAATTTCTAAAGACATTGGAGATTTTTTTGGAATCTTGGAAGCTATTGCCTTTGGCATCTTTGATTTCATTGATATTTCTAGTTTGTTGTTGCTGTTTTAGACGCTTACTTAAAAATTGTAATGACTTGGGAGTAAATGCCCATCCCCTTTGCTTAGAGTATAGAATGTTTTTTTGGATTTGATTCATTTCTAAAATCTCTAGTTTTTTCCGTTCTTTTAGTAGAGCTGCATAGGTGGTTTTATCACCTCTCTGTTTATGTTTGCCTTCCAATAGTTTGATCTTTTCCTGTAGGTCTAATCTGGCTTTCTGTTTTTGTTTTTTCAGATATGAGGACGCTGAAATTAAGTGCCCTCTAATGACCAGCTTCATTGCATCCCAAAGCGGGCTCAGGGCAGCTGACAAGGGGCAGAGCCCACATAATACATAATAAAAGCAATAAAACCATTAGATAACACAGATAAAAGTAAAGTGCTCCATGAAAACAGGATGGTCCCCGAATAAATCTCATGATGGTAACAGTCAGTTCTTTGGGGGTCATCTTGTCCTGTAGTTGGTCCCAAGTAAGTCCGGTGGTACCAGTGCCACGTGGTGTTATAAAAGATCTTCCTGGGGCCGTCCCTTGCCCCGTTGTTATCCACACCATTGGTGGTGGTGGTGGCAGTGGAGGTCCCTATGTGAAAGCCTGGTGGAAGAGCTCCGTCTTGCAGGCCCTGCGGAACTGCATAAAGTCCCGCAGGGCCCTGATCTCCTCCAGGAGCTCATTCCACCAGGTAGGGGCCGCCGCCGAAAAGGATCTGGCCCTGGTCGTGGCGAGCCTTGCCTCCCGGGGGCCTGGAATCACCAGGCGATGTTGTGTCCCCGACCGAAGTGCTCTTGGGGGTATATGTGGGGATATACAGTGTGAGGATAAACAAAGTTACATTCATGATCTCAACAACAAAAAGAAAAAGGAGAGAACAGGCAACACATATAATCTATGGTGGTGATTAACTATGTACGAATGTGGTCTTTTCAATATCTAAGTGGGTTATACAAACAATCACTGTTTGAATAGATTCAACCAAATGCTGATTATAGGAAAAGAGAGAGTAAAGGGGAACTATAATACCAATATATCTATTGCGACACATATACTGGGTTAGAACCGTGAAAGATTGACTCGTTAGAGATAAACTCAATAACAGGGTACCACAGTTCTATGAAATGAGAAATATACTAGTCAGAATCAAATAGAAATCCCATATTTGTTAAAACCAAGTAGAAAGAGACAGGGGGCTTATCGGTTTCCCACGATGTTGCAGTGACTAAACGGCAGCTGCGCATAACAGGGCTATCGGTTTTCTTGACAATGGTGATATCTTAGTGTCGTTCCATAGATTCAAAAGCATCACCTCTGGATGTAGAGGTATAATGTAACCCACAGGGTGCGTTCAGACGGGGCGTTTCTGCCGGCAGAAACTGCACTGGTTGGAACTGGTGCAGTTTATGCCGGCAGAAACGCGATCACACTTACCCTCCATTTTGCAGATGCCTCCGGTGGACGCCCGCTCACACGCTGTGGGTGTCGGCGTTGTTTTTTTTAAAAAAGCAGTTTGAGCATGCGCATAGGCAGCCATTCAGAGAATGGCGATCTTTGCGCATGCTTAACCCCCCCCCTAAAGCCCAACCTGGCCTCCCTGTAGTCCCGGACTCCTCCGGGACGTTAAAGTAAGGGCTTTTCCCCCCCCCTTAACAAACGCTCGGGGCAAAGCTTCGCCTGAGCGCATATCGCTTATTTTTTTAAAAAAATGGTGGGGGAAAGCCGGAAGCCTCAGGCTTCCGACGGAAGTGGCTGTACAACGTTTGGAGAGCGATCAGATGCCGGGGTGCACCGTTTACAACCGTTGCACTCAGTTTACCACCACTTGGGACCTAGTGGCAGAGTGCAACGGTTTAAAGGGATGTACAACGGTTAGGGACGGGAGGCAGATGTTCGCCGTGTGAACGCCCGTAAGTACACCGGTTGGAACCAGCACCCTAACCGTTGTAAATCCCCCATCTGAACGCACACACAGTGTCATAAATCTGAGAGCGGATGAGATGCCAAAACTGTTGAATGTGTCGACAACTCCACCAGTTGTAGAAGGAAGAACCACGCTCACCACAAAGTTTCCGTTTTAGCTTGGGGAAATTGGGAGGGGGGGTAGGGAAGGTTTAAGCCCCTCTCCTGGTAATGCTGCACTGCTGGTCCAAATCGCATTCCTGCATGGAACAGATCTGAGAATAACGAAACTGAATTTTCATTCAGTGTCTGTGAAAGGTGTGGATTCACACGAGGGACCCGCGGAATTAAGTCCCACCCAGACCAGAGGGTGACTAGCTGCATCTGAAAACCCCACAGGCAGGGCCCGAGGGCAGAAGCCCTCCCCTGTCATCCCTACCTTGCACTTGGCACTCTAAGGTAGACTGTACCTTGACATGGGGGGTCCATTCATGAGTAATAGTCCTTCATGGAGCCATTCTCCAAGCATGTGGATGTAGCAGCTCAAGGATCATCTGCCTGGGACTGCATAGGGCACTGAGAGGGATTTGCGGGAGAAACCCAACAAAGGGGATTTCAATGGTGGGCCATCTTTGACAGACTAAGGTCCCTTCTGTACGAGACGTTAAATCCTGGCTCAACACTGTCCCCGAACTTACATTCTACACTACACGCAAGTTCACCCCTGTAATTATCTCGGGGCATGTGTTTGTTTCCACGTTACATTGAGGTCACCCCCGGTTTTGCCCCACACTTATCCCGGGATAAACAGATGGTGTTATAACCAGGGATAAATGCGAGGTATTTAGAAAGGCGGAAGACCCCCTGATATTTGGGGAAGGGGCCTGTGAAAGTGTGATGTCAGGGTCAAAAGGGAGGAAGGGGGAAGCAGGTCCTCCTAAGCCTCTTTGGGTCCCCGCGGGGAAGGGGAGAATAAAGATTCTGGCCCAAATGAGCCTGAGATCAAGAACCTAAGAAAGGTTAGCCAAACTGAGTAGAGGACCAACAATGAAGAAGAAGAGGAGGAGGAGATTGGATTTATACCCTGCCCTTCACTGCCCAAAGGAGTCTCAGAGCGGCTTACAAACTCCTTCCCCTTCCCCTCCCCACAACAGACACCCTGTGAGGTAGGCAGGGCTGAGAGAGCTCTGAGAGAAGAAGAGATTGGATTTATACCCTGCCCTTCACTACCCAAAGGAGTCTCAGAGCAGCTTACAAACTCCTTCCCCTCCCCACAACAGACACCCTGTGAGGTAGGCGGGGCTGAGAGAGCTCTGACAGAAACTGCTCTTTTTTCAAGAACAGCTCTTATCAGAACTATGGCCTGCCCAAGGTCATCCAGCAGGTGAAAGTGGAGGAGTGGGGAATCAAACCCGGTTCTCCCAGATTAGAGTCCTTGCACTTGACTGGAAGCAAACTGTGAGAACGCACGGGAATCCTTAAAACTACCTTATAGGAGG
>NW_015163780.1:50761-58241 GCF_001447785.1 Gekko japonicus | reverse complement strand
AAGGCTCCCCTCTGAAACTGTTGCCTGATTGTTCCATTTCCTCTGCCCAAATGATGCTTTATTTTGGTATCGGTTTCAGTTGGGGATGGCCACAAGATTCCACTCAAAGTAAAACAGTGGAGCCAATCCAGAGGGCAGGAAACATTCCGTGCACAGATGAGAAGGGAGCAAGGGTTGTATATAGGCACAGGGAATGGAAAGGAGCCCATATCTGTCGACATTTCACAGATGAAAATGCTCTTAAGTTTCCCACTCTCCCATCAAGGCTTGTCCCACGAGCCTCCCCGCTTCCACAACGACACCCCAGGGAACAGTATTTAGCGCCATGTTGCAGGTTGTATCCATTTATCCACCGTAGTCGTTGCAGATTTTAAAGGCAAGGTGATAGCTGCTCTTTAGATTAGAGATATATTAGAGAAATGGAGTTTCCTGCGATATGTTTTCCAGAGTTCAAACTCTTCCCCTGCTGTCTCATGTATGAAATGGCCAGCCATGCACTGCACAGGAGCCAGTTTGGTGTAGTGGTTAAGTGCGCGGACTCTAATCTGGGAGGGCCGGGTTTGATTCCCCACTCCTCCGCATGCAGCTGCTGGTGTGACCTTGGGTCAGTCATATGTTCGCTCAGAGCTGTTTTCTCAAGGACAGTTCTGGAAAGAGCTCTCTCTCAGTCCCACCTACCTCATAGAGGGACTGACTTCACACTAGCCTTTGTCCCGGGCTAGCTCCTTCTTCCCCTCCGCTTCTTCTGGTCAATTTCAGACCATTTGTCCCGCGGCCGCCTTTTGACCCGCAGCTTCCCCTGTTTTGCTCCGGCTGAGCTCAGTCCTTGGCCAAGGGAATCAGACTCCAGGAGCAGACTGAAAACAGCCACTTGCCAAGAACTCTAATGTGAAATCAGTTTAAACGGTCCAGGGCAAACTGCCCCACCAGTAAACAGGGGTAAGTAACATGTGTGAAATTGGCCAGGGTGACTGTTGTGGGGAGGGGAAGGGAAAGGAGTTTGTAAGCCGCTCTGAGACTCCTTTGGGTAGTGAAGGGCGGGGTATAAATCCAATCTCCTCCGCCTCCTCCTCCTCCTCTTCCTCCTCCTCCTCCTCTTCCTCCTCCGCCTCCTCTTTCTTTTTCTTCTGCCGTAGCATTCTTGAACATGGTCTCACACACACATATGTGAAGCTGCCATATACCCCGGGCTCTTTTTGTAGCAGGAACTCCTTTGCATATTAGGCCACACACCCCTAATGTAGCCAATCCTCCAAGACCTTACAGAGCTCTTCTTATAGGAGCTACTGTAAGCTCTTGGAGGATTGGCTACATTAGGGGTGTGTCGCTTAATATGCAAATGAGTACCTGCTACAAAAAGAGTCCTGCGAGTTATACCTCATTTATTTATTTAGGATGTTGTTGTTTTTTACCCTGCCCTACACTGCAAGTGGGCTCAGAGCGGCTCACATCAACTCACAGAACGATACATTAATTCATAAAAACACGACAACAATAAAATAACCTTAACCAGATTAAAATTTAATCATTTAACCTTATAAAAATCTATTAGCAGTTTGGTTATTAGTTTCCCTTCCAGCATGCTATGCTTATGCCAGGAGGGGGGCAGATCATTTGGTGGAATAAGTCAGCCACTCCTCGTGCCGACGATCTAAATTGTGCCATGGCGGAGCGCATGAAGCACTGGAGGCTTGAGGCAGGGGAGGCCTCTGTTCTTTGATGCCCATTGCCTCAACCAAAGGCTTGGCGGAACAGCTCCATTTCCCAGGCCCTGCAGAATTGCAATGAATCCCGCAGGGCCCTGGTTTCAGTCAGGAGCATGTTCCACCAGGCTGGGCCCAGGGCTGAGAAGTCACAGCGAGATGAACATAAGAGACGCCAATGTTGGATCAGGCCAATGGCCCACCTAATCCAACACTCTGTGTCACACAGTGGCCAAAAATACAAGGTGCCATCAGGAGGTCCAGCAGTGGGGCCAGGACACTAGGAGCCCTCCCACTCTTGCCCCCCCCAAGCACCGAGAATACAGGGCATCCCTTGCCCCAGCCTGTGAGTTCCTATCTATACCTTGTGGCTAAGAGCCACTGATGGACTTCTGCTCCATATGCTTATCCATAAGAACATAAGAGAAGCCCATGTTGGATCAGGCCAGTGGCCCATCTAGTCCAACACTCTGTCACACAGTGGCCAAAAACACCAGGTGCCATCAGGAGGTCCAGCAGTGGGGCCAGGACACTAGAAGCCCTCCCCTGTTGCCCCCCCAACACCAAGAATACAGAGCATCCCTTGCCCCAGACTGAGAGTTCCTATCTATACCTTGTGGCTAATAGCCACTGATGGACCTCTGCTCCATATGCTTATCTAATTCCCTCTTGAAATCGGCCGTGCTTGTAGCTACCACCACCACCTGTGGTAGTGAATTCCAAGTGTTAATCACTCTTTGAGTGAAGAAGGACTTCCTTTTATCCATTCTAACCCGACTTTTCAGCAATTTCATGGAGTGCCCATGAATTCTTGTATTGTGAGAAAGGGAGAAAAGTACCTCTTTCTCGACCTGCTCTATCCCATGCATAATCTTATGAACCTCGATCATGTCACCCCCTCAGCCGTCGTTCCTCCAAGCTAAAGACCCCCAAGTGCTTTAACCTTTCTTCATAGGGAAACTGTTCCAACCCTTTGATAATTCGAGTTGCCCTCTGCTGCACTTTTTCTATTTATTTATATTTTATTTATTTGTTAAATTTATATCCCGCCCTCCCCCGTAGGGCTCAGGGCGGCTTACATAGCAATAACATCCTTTTTGAGGTGTGTTGACCAGAATTGCACACAGTACTCCAAATGAGGTCGGGCTGGGGACTACCAAATATTGCTGGTCTAGAGAGCACAAGGCTCTTTGGGGCACATACAGGGAGAGGCGGTCCTGCAGTTGTGCTGGTCCCTGGCTGCTAGGGTTCCCAGGTCCCCCTAGGCCACCAGCGGGGGTGGGGGGGCAGGACGGCCAGCTCCAGTTTGGAGACTCTTAGCAATTTGGAGGTGGAGCCTGGGGAGGACAGGGACCTCAGTGGGGTTCAATGTCATAGAGTCCACCCTTTAAAGCATCCGTTTTCTCCAGGGGAACTGGTCTCTGCAGGCTGAGCTGTGATTCCAGGGGATCCCCATGCCCCACCTGGAGGCTGCAAACCAATGAGAGAGATCACGGGATGGAAGTTGAGAAGAAGCAAACAACCGTGATGTGTGTTATGTCCACTGACCACCACCAGGGGCCAGCCAATACCCCCGAGCTTGACTCTGTAAGAACAATGGGGACTAGGCGCCTAGTCTCTCCACTGGGGAACCAATAGGACCGTGGCGGGAGATTTAAACCCACCAACGGGACCTAGGGGAGTGTCCCCAGGTGTGTATATAGTTGGCCAGCCGGCCAGTAGTCCTTGTCATTGTTGTGTACCAGTAAACCATGCTGATCACTACATCCGTATTAGTGGTCTCTACATGTGTCTAACCCACTACACTTCAATGTGTTATGCCAAAAAAGTCTCCAAAGACCAGAAATTTCTTATTCCACTATTCAGTTTACTGGAAGCAATTCAAACGCCATCAGCACCAACGAACCATGCATATTCTATCTCGTTTCATAAAACTTTATCAAAGTGGGTAGCCTTGAAATAACTATATCTCATTACAAAGATAAAATTCTATCATTAGCGTTAACAAGAGAGTAACACAAGACTGCACAAAACAACTAGCAATTTTATAACATACTTACAATATTAATCCATTTGGCAAACACTCTAATCATATCCCATAGTGACACTCATCAGATCCATTAGTGTAAGATAAAGCCACTCTTGCTACTTACTTATACATATCTACAACCCTTACTGGCCACCTAGGGACTTAAAGATTAGTGCCATAACTTTAAAGCTGATTTGATGTTCAACCAGCAGCCAATGCAGCTGACGCAGCATCGGCTGAATTTATTTATTTATTTATTTTATTGCATTTATACCCCGCCCTCCCCGCGAACGGGCTCAGGGTGGCTCACATAGGGCTCAGGGCGGCTCCCGAGGTTATCCAGCATGTGCAGGTGGAGGAGTGGGGAATCAAACCCGGTTCTCCCAGATTAGAGTCCACGCACTTGACCACTACACCAAAGTGAATCAGACCATTGTTCCATCAAGATCAGTATTGTCTACAGTGACAGGCAGTGACTCTCCAGGGTCTTAAAGGTAAAGGTAAAGGTTCCCTTGCTCAAAAGCCAGTCAAATCCGACTCTAGGGTTGCGGTGCTCATCTCCATTTCGAAGCCGAAGAGCCAGCGCTGTCTGAAGACATTTCCGTGGTCGGCATGACTAAACACCAAGGTGCACGGAACGCTGTTACCTTCCTACTGAAGTGGTACCTATTTATCTACTTGCAATTTCTTGCTTTCGAACTGCTAGGGTCTTAGGCATCACCTATTACCTGATTCTTTTAACTGGAAATGCCGGGGATTGAACCTGGGACCTTCTGCGTGCCAAGCAGAGGCTCTTCCACTGAGCCACAGCCCCTCCCCTATCTATTTCTTTACACATCACAAGACGAAATCAACAACAGGCAAAGATTTAACTTCTGCAGTCTTCTATAGGCCTCTGCTGTTGGGTGTCACTGGGCAGACCCGCGAGGCACAGCGCTGATGTAAAGTATTCCACAGGCAAGTCACTGGGGCTGAATAAAGACCCAAAAGCAAGCAGGACAATGAGGTTAGAGGGTCAGATTAGGATCTGGGAGACCCAGTTTCAAATCCCCACTCTGCTACGGAAGCTTGCTGGAGAACCTTAAGCCAGTCACCATCTCTCGGCCTAATTTCCTCACTGGGATGTTGCAAAGAGAAGAAAGGAGAATGGTGTAAGCTGGTCTGTGTCTCCACTGGAGGGGGGGAGGAGGAGGAGGAGAAGAAGAAGAAGAAAGATGAAGAAGACAATGACGATGATGACCAGGAGGAGGAGGAAGAGGAGATTGGATTTATCCCCCGCCCTTCACTACCCAAAGGAGTCTCAGAGTAGTTTACAATCTCCTTTCCCTTCCCCTCTCCACAACAGACACCCTGGGAGGTAGATGGGGCTGAGAGAGCTCTCTCGAGAACTGCTCCTGAGAGGACAGCTCTGAGACAACTTGTGACTGACCCAAGGTCACACCAGCAGCTGCATGGTGTTCTAGCACGAGTCAGGTCACTTGTTTTGGCCCCTGTGTTCAGGTCACTTGCACTTCATGATGAGGCTTTCCTTGGGCCCTTATACGTTTTGTAATTGTCTTTCTAATAAATACATCTATTTTTGTATATAACAGGTTTGCACTACATTTTTAATTTTGGCCCTTTATCAGGCTTCTTTCTTACCCTTGTGGTTCTTGATTCAAGTTTGTCTCCCCCTCCCTGTGTCTTAGGGTGTGGTCGCACGGCAAGCTTACCGCGATTTGTTACCGCTGTAGATTTGATTGGGAATTTGATCGGGAATATTTTTTTTGGGGGGGGGGAGGTGGGATGATCACACATCCCTCCCTGAACCGCAAGCATTGCACGACGAGGCTCTGGGCACCATTCAGATAGCTGTGCTGCCACTTGGGTGGCACAGCTTGTCTTTTTAAAAAAAATTGGCTTTGTGCATATACACATGGCTGAATCCCCGCTCCCACTGGAACTCCCTGTACTCCCTTTTTCTTGCAGGTCTTCCCCCCCCCCCCACGGACAGCCAACAATATTATCCGGCGGCGTACAACTGAGCACCGGAGTCTATATGTGCGCTTGAATGTTTATGCATTGGATTTATCCAGCGCAGGATTGCTCATGCGCACAATGACAGAAGCTTGTTTAAAAAAAAAAAAGATTGTGAGAAGGACGTTCAGATGACCTAATCATGATCATTGCGAGAGACGGCTGTCCAGATCAGCAAAATTGTGGATTCAAAGGGCAAATATCCGGAAAGTACTTGATTTTCCCGGTGTAGGAAAACGCCCTAGGGAACCCAGACGATTGTGCAAGGGAGCCCACTTTGGTGCTAGGGCTGCCAAGTGGGGGCGGGGGCAGGGAAACCCCCGCTTTGGAGGTCCGATTTCTGCTGTGGCGGAATCAGGCCCCGAGGGAACCCTGCCCCCCAAAGCTGCATCACCGGAGGTGACGCACGACGTAGGGCACGCTGGGGGTGTGGCCCAGATCATCGAGGGGAAACCATATGGTCCCCCCAATGATCTGGGCCACGCCCCCAACATGCCCTACATCATGCGTCACTTCCGGTGATGTTCTGGTGGCGTGTGCGTGCTTTGCGTGCATGCACGCACGTTCGCAGCCAGCTCCCAGACCGAGCAGACGCTCCCCCGCGGGTGAGTAATTAAGACTTGGCAAGCCTATTTGGTGCTGGAGACGGATGCAGGCATCTGATCAGCAATTTTAAATGCGAGAGGGAACAGCGGTGAAACCCGATCAAAATGGTTGTGTGACCACGGCCTTCGTGTCTTGATGATGCCACTGCCTGCGTGCAGTGGAAGTGTCATCTACATGCCCCCTGGGCCTTCCTCTATGTCCTGGTGATTTCCCCTCTCTTCCCCTGCCAGTTGCTAGGAAGGACCTGGAAAACCTACTGCACAAACATTTACGTGGCCTTGCATTCCTAGAAGCCCGAGGCCTTCTGCTGCCCATTTACTGAGTCGAAAGACACTCACTTCACCTAAATTGCTATTCATCCATATTCTTTCCATTGATAGTTTCAGCATCTCCCGCAAGAAATATTACATAAAGAAGAGGTATGGATCCTATTAGTTTTTACGATCTTAAAAAATTACTTTCCTGCGATGGCACCAAGATTACCTTTTCCTGAACGAGTCGCTGGCTGCGTGGGAAATAGCCCTGGACTGGCCAGAGAAGTATATTTCAGGTCCAAATAAATTACAGCGATATCGGGTCATTAAAGCAGACACACATTTTTATTATTGATCGGTTTCGCGGAATGGTGGTGGTGGAAGTGGGGAAATCTCTAACTGATTCTGGCACTCTGGCGATGTGTAATAAAATATTGCAATTAGTTCTTTGCTCCATTCTTTTTTCGTCTTCCCTGGCCCCCAGGTGTTTGAGGTCCACTCCACACAACCAGCAGACTGATGTGTATCAAACTACCTGTAGGTTGTACCACTACAGTGAGAGAATCGTATAGTTGAACGATTCTCCATTTTTAAAACCGTTGTACTTAAAGAAGAAGAGAAGAAGAAGAGATTGGATTTATATCCCGCCCTTCACTTGGAGTCTCAGAGCGGCTTACAAACTCCTTTCCCTCCCCCTCCCCACAACAGACACCCGGTGAGGTGGGTGGGGCTGAGAGAACTCTGACACAAACTACTCTTTTTCAAGGACAGCTGTGCCAGAGCTTGTGACTGACCCAAGGTCACAGCAGCAGGTGCAAGTGGAGGAGTGGGGAATCAAACCCGGTTCTCCCAGATTAGAGTCCGCGCATTTA
>NW_015163780.1:23244-49744 GCF_001447785.1 Gekko japonicus | reverse complement strand
AAACTCGTTTGTCACGAGGTCCGGGTCTGACATAAATGTCTCTTTGTCAGGCTGGGCCATGTGTGCCATAAAATGTAACGGCAGGCACTAGAGATAGAAACTGTATAAAGGACAGCAGCTGGTAAGCTCTGAGTTGCTGTGTCCTCACTGCAAGGCCCCATGGGCTGAGAGGGGGATGCAGAGGAAAACCCACAGAGGCGGACTGGAGAAGTAGCAGTGCCGTGCTGGGCAGATGCTCCCACGATGCTTGACTGCTGCAAGCGAGGTTGTTCTGCTGTGCTGAAGCCACAATGGAGTGGCTCCCCCCCTCCCCCAGTACTACCTCACATCAGTTGCTCGTGGGCTGCATAAGAGCCCTGAATGGGCCGGATACGGCCCCCGGGCCTTATGTTTGACACCCCTGCTCAAGACAGTCAGCCTCATATGCTCCAAAACAAACACGTAAAAGAAACCATTTAGGCTCAGAGTAGTTTGCCGTGTCCAAACCCGCCAAGATCATTACCAGAGTTTGGGTGAGTGAATGGATTCGATAACCCAGCGTCTCCAGCAAGGAGCAGGAGTCCCAGTGTTCCCTCCAAGCTGAGTTAAGGTGAGCTAGCTCACAGTTTTTTTAGCCTCCAGCTCACAGGTTTTAGTCTTAGCTCAGGAAGGATGGCTCCAGAGCAAACTAATTGATGTGGGAGCCAAGTTGCTCACTCACAACACTAATGCCAGTGGCTCACAATGTAGAATTTTTGCTCACAAGACTCCACAGCTTAGAGGGAGCATTGAGCAGGACATAAGTGATGTAAAAGACCTCTGCCAGCGACCCTGAAGGACTGCTACCAATCTGAGTAGGCAACTGACGGTCTGATCCAGACTGACTGACGGTCTGATCCAGAATAAGGCAGCTGAACGTATTCGTATGTTCCTGCAGATTCATTATGCACGTCTCCCCCGAAGCTTAAATGCATCGCACATAAAGTAAAGCCGATGTGAAATACGTTTTTTTGTTTGTTTTGACAGCTCCATGCATTCTTACCAAAAGAATGAGCTCGTTATCTTTCACTTTCACTTTCCTTTCTTTCTTTTTTAAAAATCAATATCTAATAATACTACTTGAGCGAGATGCTTGGAATCTGACAAAGATGGACAGATCTATGGAGCAATCATCCCCAGGTCCCCAGCTGTGGAACAGCCCTCCCCTTATCCGGAAGGCCCTCCAACTTGGCACATGAATAGTGCAGAGAGTATTCGGTCGATCGTTACTGGAAATTAATTAATTATCATCTGGCATTATGTGTAGTGTAGCCAGGAGATCCTCAGATTGCCTGGCAGTCAGACGTTCTAGATCTTTAGCATTATGCACCACTAGGTGGTGAGCTAGACTTGGTGTTTTTTTGCAAGAAGTTCAGCCATTTGAAATGTATTGTAGATGTCACGGTAGAGCCAGGGAGGCTGGCAAACAGGGGGAGTCACAATACAAGTCCAAAGGTCAGCCGGGAAAGCAGTCAGCAGAGCATTAAACAAGTCCCAAAACACCAGACAAAGCCGTAGTCAAACGTTACCAGAGGTCAGAGTACAGGGAGCAAAAGGCCCTACTAAATAGTGCTCTGGCCCATTAACTCATTAGCACCTTTGTGCGAGGTCCTGGCTGCTGTTAAAACTCAGGGCTCAAGGATCTCCCCCCTCTTGAACATGCTTCTTTTCATCAGCTAACCAGCTCCTGACGTCTCTGATCCCTAAGCCTACTTACAGGTGGGGGAGATGCAGGTGGTGAGCTGCTTATGGCCTGCTCAATCCCAGGTGCAAACCGTCCTGTAGTTGACTAAGATTGCTGTGTATCCTCCTCAGTACCTACAGAAGATGCAGATCCTGATGCTTCTTCAGCTCTTAAAGGCACTGAATCCTCCCCTCTTAGGCTGTCAGGAGCTGGCTCTGGGGCTGAGTCAAGGGCAGGCATGACAGTAGACCTAGTCACATCATAGTTTAATATTGGCGATTCCCAGTCACCAGAACTTAAATGCAATAGCGTGGTACCAGTAGAATATGTGAACTAGTACTAAGAATCTTGAAATATTGCCTTCAGTACTTCAAGACTGTGTTGAATCAACAGTGACAGACAAACCAGATGAAGAATATGCGAACGGGATGATTAATAGAATGCCGTTGTTTGTCTTAGTTGTTTTTGTAATAAGTATATTAGGGACCTTGTGCCAAAGATAAGACCTTATTTAGTTGCTGTAGATTTCCCAGGTTGTGTGGTCATGGTCTTGGCATTGTAGAACCTGATGTTTTGCCAGTAGCTGTGACTGGCATCCTCAGAGGTATAACACAGAAAGACGGAGTACTCTCTGAGTCACGGTGAGAAGAAAAATGGTGGGCAGGTAATTTATATCTACTCCAGAAGGTTGGGGTAGGGCTGAGTCATTATCTTGTAGGAGTTCCCCAGGCTATGAACATGCTAATGGAGGAGCTTTCCTGAGGAGGTTCTTTTGTATATGAATTATTTCCTGAGGAGGTTTCCTGTTTCCTGAGGAGGTTCTTTTGTATATGGATTGTTTCCTGAGGAGGTTTCCTGTTTCCTGAGGAGGTTCCTGAGGAGGTTCTGAGGAGAAGCCTTCGACAACGTAAGACCTTATTACTGGCTGTAACCATTTCTACAGAAGTGACATCATTCTGAATGTACTGCTGCGCTTCATAGTTAATGCTGAAGTTGTATTTGTGTTAATGAATCATTCTAAAAATACTTTAATAATTTACATTTAGCATAATATAAAAACGGGGTGAAACGGTACAATTATACCCGGTGATTTAGCGTTTTACTTTGTTTTTGTTTTTTTTAAGGCAAGAGATGTTTGCGTCAAGACCCTGGCATTCCTTGGAGGTTGCCCATCCCAATACTAGCCAGGGCCGGCCCTGCTTAGCTTCCGAGATCCGACGAGATTGGGCTGGCCTGGGCTCTTTACCGGTAAAAGATCTTTGGGGTTTCCTCAATCAGACCCAGCAATTTTAACTGCAGGCAACTGGCAAGGGCTCATCAGGCGACAGCAGAGCAGAAGGGTTGCATGAAGAGCGGCAGAGATCCAGTCCCTGCTTTTTCCAGTCGAAAGGACCTTAAGAACATTCAGAGTGTTGCTCTCCCAGCTCCAGGGAGCGAACACAAGTCAGTGTAGGCAACACAAGGCGACATGATCTAATGTCTGACGGGTAGCTCAGCCCGTTGCATGGAACTTTGAAGAGTGTGGAGAAGAGAAAATTGCCTTCTGCGAAAACTATTGAATCCCTGTGGATTATCTATGAAATGATGAAGACCTCTTATTGTTTGTCAATGTAAGAAGACGTTCTCACGAAACGGAACATACTCCGGAGGATTTCATCCATCACCATCTGTTACAAAAAGAAAAGCATTGTTATTTTTGAGATAAAGATTGTACTTTTGTATACTTAATGGACTGAAGGAAATTTAAGAATCTATGTATACACATTTGCAGTATTCTTGTTATTATTTTTGACTCTGCATACTGCAACCCCGGATTTGTTATTCAGTATAAGACAGCTTCACGTGTACAGGAAAGAAGGAAATGGCCACAGCCCAAAAACCTTATGCACATGGAGTGTTTTCTATAAATGGGAAATGCTCCAAGCATGTATACAGATTTCTCATTAGGGGTGCATTCAGGTCTACCCGAGCCGAAATACCTTACTGGTATTTTTCAGGTTGATTCTGGCACCACAGTTTGGTGTCGTGGTTAAGAGCAGTGGACTCTAATCTGGGAGAACCGGGTTTGATTCACCGCTCCTCCACATGCAGCTGCTGGTGTTGCCTTGGGTTAGTCATACGTTCTTTCAGAGCTGTTCTCTCAAGAGCAGTTCTCTCAGAGCTCTCTCAGCCCCACCTACCTCAGAGAAGGAGAAGGAGATTGTAAACCACTCTGAGAACCCTTTGGATAGTGAAAGGAGGGGTGTAAATCCTCCTCCTCCTCTCCTCCTCCTCCTCCTCTTCTTCTTCTGTATCTGGGTTTTCTCAGAAAAAAGAACAAATTCCCCCCACCCCCCAAATCCCAGATATATCTGGGAATTACTGGGCAGATCTGAAAACAGTGGCGGGATCTGTTTTCAGATCTGCCTGGTAACCCCCAAATATATCCGGGTTGCTCCTGCCTGTCAGCTGTTTGTCGGACTTCTGCTGCAGTCCCTTTAAAGTTTAAAGGGACTGCAGAAGACAGCCCGAGGATCAGCTGTGCTGGCGGGGAGCAGACTGTTCCTCCCGGCTTGGGCTTTGGGGGGGTCTCAGGCAGCCCGGTTTCAACCCGGTTGCAGAAGAAGCCAGCCCAAGGATCTACTGTGCCGCCAGGAACAGATTGCTCCCCGCAGGCTGGGCTTTGTGCTGGCTTCTCCTACAGCCCAGTACATGCCGCGTTTCCCTGCCATGACATCCTTGTAGAATAAGCCCCCCCACCCAGCACATTCCAACCACTGCACTACGGCCCTGCAAAAGTCACCTTGGGCCCTCCAAGTGTGGGGTGGGCATGTATATTTAATGACTGTATTCAGCCTGATCCCCACTTGTTCACCATCTCTGGTCTCCCTCCCCTGCACATAACACCTCGGCTTTCTCTTTCAGAAGTCCTTCATATATTATGGAGAAAATTACCCAGGGAATCTGTACATGAATTACTGTCCTCTGCTCCTTGCCTGAGAGCACTAAAATGGAATTTATGCAATTCCTCTAGGTTCCACCTCAGTACTCTCTCTTGTTTATGTCACCGCATAACTTATCCCGCCCCCCCCCAAAAAAAAAGTCCTTATAGATTTCCTGGTTGAGAGGCATTACACCAGAGGCTGGGAAAACACAACAGGAATGGGGTGTGTTGCTACTAACTTTGACGGGAACACATTCGCCAGGTGATCCTACCGGGCTTCACTCCTTTTGTTACATATGAGGGAAAGTCCTGATTGGATCTCCTCAATGGATGTTGTCAAAGTCTGTCTCCCACAGTTTTGCACCTGTGCAGTGGCTGCTTGTTTGGTGTTGCGGTTTGGTGTAGTGTCGTGGTTTAGTGTAGTTTGGTGTGGTTTGGTGTAGTGGTTAAGTGTGTGGATTCTAATTTGGGAGAAGAAGAAGAAGAGAAGAAGAGATTGGATTTGGTCACCACACACCACACCACACCACACGCGGCGTGGCGACTGAAGCCAGAAGAGTGATCCCTGGTGGCCAGTGGTGAAACTTCAGAAGCGGCCATCGCCAGCAGCAGAGGCGCGGGAAGACGTCATCTCCCGGCGCGGCGGAGCCTACTGGACATAGCCGGGGCCAAGGAGAGCGGATTCGCGTGTTGAAAAGCAGCCACCGCCGGAAGCACCTTAAAGAAACGTCCCACTGGACGGAAGGATCGAGAGACATCTGAAGCTGAAGATGCCGGAGGCCAGAAGAAAGAACCGTCACCATCTGGGTGCTGGTAGGCTGACCCAACCCCTCTGAGAATGTGGACGTAGTTAGGGATTGTAACATGTGACTAGCACTACTAAAATTGTAAACCGCCCAGAGATCCCCATGGGGGGGGGGGGGGTTAGGGCAGTATATAAATCAAAAATTAATTAATAATAATAACACCTTAAAAAGGAAATTATAGTTTTGGGAAAAGTGCAGAAAAGGGCAACTCAAATGATAAAAGGGTTGTAACACTTTCCCTATGAGGAAAGGTTAAAGCGCTTGGGGCTCTTCAGCTTGGAGAAACGATGACTGAGGGGTGCATAGGCGTAATCTTCAGGGGGGCGTCGGGTCTTCAGACCCCCCCGAAAATTTCAGGAAGGTGCTCAGCCTGCCCCGGACTCACTGGATGGGCCTTTGGCCTGATCCAACATTGGCATCTCTTATGTTCTTATGGTTTATACCCCGCCCTTCACTCAGAGTCTCAGAGCGGCTTACAAACTCCTTTCCTTTCCCCTCCCCACAACAGAAACCCTGTGAGATAGGTGAGGTTGAGAGAGCTCTTTCAAGAACTGCCCTTTCAAGGACAGCTCTTGTTAGAACTATGGCTTGCCCAAGGTCATCCTGCAGGTGCATTTGGAGGAGTGGGGTCTCAAACCTGGTTCTCCCAGATTAGAGTCCATGCACTTAACCTCTACACTACACCACTACACACTACACTACACCAAACGAAGAACAGGGTTTTATTCTCCACTCCTCCACAGAGGTGGAGAGATTCTAAGCATAGACAGATTCTGTGTCAGAACTGGCCTCCAGATGCCAGTTCCAACCCCATACTACAAGTGGGACAGCCCCCCTATGCCAACCACCCAATCAGTATTCTCATTCAGCCCACCAAAGATCCAAGCCTGCCCTTATGGTTGCCCGCAGCACCTGCAAACTAGTGGTTACATTATCTGGAAGCTCCCCGCGCTACAAGGTCATGTTGGACACTGAGATCATACACTTCCCAGGGTCTCGGAGACTGCTACAAGCTGGCACCATTCAAGCTTAAGCAGACATTCACACACACATCCATTCCCCCCCCCCCACAGTTCCTAGCAGAGAAAATAAACAGCAGTGAAGCCCGGAATACCTGTAGACTAAAAAAGTGAAATGTGCATGACTGAGAAGGTAGTTAACCCCTAATGCAATAGAGCATGATGTGTTTATTGAGAGGCAGAGAGATTCCAAGCATAGACAGATTCTGTGTCGGAACTGGCCTCCGGATGCTAGTTCGGACCTTATACTACAAGCTGGACATCCCCCCTATGCTAACCACCCAATCACTATTCCCATTCAGCCCGCCAAAGATCCAAGCCTGCCCTTATGGCCGCCCCCAGCGCCTGCAAACTAACGGTTACATTATCTAGAAGCTCCCCGTGCTACAAGGTCATGTTGGATGCTGAGATCATACACTGCCCGGGGTCTCGCTGACTGCCACAAGCTGGCGCCATTCAAGCTTAAGCAGACATTCACACACACATCCATTCCCCCCCCCCCACAGTTCCTAGCAGAGAAAATAAACAGCAGTGAAGCCCGGAATACCTGTAGACTAAAAAAGTGAAATGTGCATGACTGAGAAGGTAGTTAACCCCTAATGCAATAGAGCATGAGTTTGGCTAGACAACATTCTATGATATTATGTAGTACTGAGACCACCCTCACAATCCCTGCTCTCCCCAGTCTCCACCCTGAAATTGCCACGTATTCCCCAACTTGTAAGTGACAACCCTATACAGAGCCAGTTTGGTGTAGTGGTTAAGTGTGTGGACTCTAATCTGGGAGAACTGGGCTTGATTCCCCACTCCTCCACTTGCACCCGGCTGGATTACCTTGGGCAAGCCATAGTTCTGATAAGAGCGTTTCTTGAAAAAGAGCAGTTTCTGTCAAGAGCTCTCTCAGCCCCACCTACCTCACAGGGTGTCTGTTGTGGGGAGGGGGAGGGAAAGGAGTTTGTAAGCCGCTCTGAGACTCCCTTGGGTAGTGAAGGGCGGGGTATAAATCCAATCTCTTCTTCTTTTACCCCACAGGCAGGGTTCCCTCTAAGCTGAGTTAGTGTGAGCCAGCTCACAGTTTTTTAGCCTCCGGCTCACACATTTTTGTCTTAGCTCAGGAAGGAGGGCTCCACAGCAAGCTAATCTATGCAGCAGCCAAATCACTTGCTCACAACTTGGATGCCGGTAGCTCACAAAGTAGAATTTTTGCTCACAGGACTCATCAGCTTAGAGGGAACATTGCCCACAGGGTGTCTGTTGTGGGGAGGGGAAGGGAAAGGAGTTTGTCAGCCGCTCTGAGACTCCCTTGGGTAGTGAAGGGAGGGGTATAAATCCAATCTCTTTTTCTTCTTCTTCTTCCTGGCTCAATTGTTGTGGCTTGTGGTTGATTTTGCCCAACCTGAAAACAAAATGTTCTGGATTGAGGCAAGTATTTCCCAGGAAAAAACATGTGAGGCCATTGTAACTACCTACCCGTATTGTAAAGCATGGGATCACTTGCCATTCATCCCCTTTTTGCGCCTGCTCCATCAGATCTATATTTTAAATGACCATCATCTGATAGAGTGCGTTGCCTGGGGTTTTTTTGCAGCTGTGCAGTCTGTAGCATCTATTCAAACACTGATCACAAAATTAACTGGGTTTCTGGGCAGACCCTGAAGGCACACTGAAACACTAATTAGCACTTAAAATATTTTTTTCTAAATTTACTCTGTGGTCTTCTTAAAAAGAAAGTGGAGATGGTGGCAGCGGCAGATGAGTGCCCAAGATGGTGGCAAGACAGTCGAAGTGGGCGAGATAATGACCATAATTATTCAAAACAGCACCTCTGATGTCATTGGGACATATCTAAAAATCTGTTCAAAGATCAGAACCCTGCTTCTGCCTGGCATACAAGTTGTGAGTCAGATTGGTAGCTCACTACTTTCCAATGGCATCTGGTTGACTACTAATGGTAACAGGGTGC
Organism: Gekko japonicus; assembly: GCF_001447785.1. Classification (NCBI taxonomy): domain Eukaryota; kingdom Metazoa; phylum Chordata; class Lepidosauria; order Squamata; family Gekkonidae; genus Gekko; species Gekko japonicus. The sequence goes on along the minus strand of NW_015163780.1, from coordinate 41,331 downwards.
TGGACTAGATCGATAATTGCTTTGATTCCCCAATACCCTTTCTATGTCCCTGTGTCCTTTAAGATTAACACCGCTGAACAGTTCTTTCTTTCCTCTTTCCTTCCGTCTCTTGATCTTTTCTTTCCAGATTATGTTCCACCCCCTCCTTTCCAATCTGATCTTTGGCAAATAAAACAAAATCAACAACAGCCATTTCCTCTCTGTGCATGGCCCAAAAGGTGAACTGCAATTATCCATAATGTAATTTCACCAAGGCGGTATCAACACGGCTTTTTTTTCTTAATAATATTAATCCATTGTAATAAAATGTTGATACTGGGGGATGTGTCAGGTTGGTGTTCCCCTCCCCATTCCTGGTGGCTTTGTTATTTTGGAGAAATAATTGCTTAATTACTTCAGTGGGTTGTGAAGAGCCGAACGGATGCACTTCTCCATCTGTTTTTGTTAATTTCTTGAACGCGCGCCATGTGAGAAGGAAGCAAAGATGGGGGGAAACTATAGAACGGCGTACAGTTTTAGTGCTACCTAACACTCTGGGCCAAAGGTAAGCCAAGCGGAAGGGGAACAGTCTTTCTTTTTTTAAAAAAATTATAATTTTTATTTTATTAAAAAGGCAAAAAAGAACAAACAAACAAACCGTACAAACAATGTAACATGACAAATAACATTTTTGGAACTGTGATATCAACAGAGTTAAGCTTTAGAAAAACTTCATCTGAATATAGCATAATATAAAGAACAATAACTTCGAAAATACAATAAATTTACATAATATGGATTCTTAGGTACAATACCACTTTTCGTTAAATATGATATTATCGGAAACCAGGTCGCCTGAAATATTTCTTGTTTGCTTTCTATGTTTTCTCCATGGATATTCTTCGAGGGAAACAGTCTTTCTGACAATGCAATCCTATGGCCCCATTAGGCTAGCTGGAGAGACTCTTGGGATAACAGCCCAAAATACTTGCACCAATGTGCCTTAAGAATACACTGGTACGTTGCACTGTTTTAAGTCCATGTAAAATTACAAAAAAAAAGATAACCAGAATGGTCAAGATCATTGGACCGTACTGAGCAGGCCCATCGAGCCAGCATTTCTTTCCTCTTCCTTTGGTTTATCCATAGAGTTTCTGTGAGAAGCTAGAGTGTCCTGTGTCGAGCACACTGGGGTAATGTTGGGACACCAGGCCCATGGCCCCACCTCCTAATTCCTCCTGGGGATGGCTGCGCTACAGCCTTGCAAACAGACAATGCCATGGAAGTCAGAGTCCCCAATGTGGCAAACATTTAAATAGTGTAGACAGATGATAGATAGATAGATAGATAGATAGATAGATAGATAGATAGATAGATAGATAGATAGATAGATAGATAGATGGACGGACGGACGGACGGACGGACAGACAGACGGACAGACAGACAGACAGACAGACAGACAGACAGACAGACAGACGATAGATGATGATGAAGAAGAAGATAGCTAGCTAGATGATAGATAGATAAGATAGACAGATGATAGATGGATAGATAGATGATAGATTGATAGATAGATAGATAGATAGATGATAGATAGATAGAGAGATAGATAGATAGATAGAGAGATAGAGAGATAGATAGATAGATAGATAGAGAGATAGATGATAGATAGATAGATAGATAGATAGATAGATAGATAGATAGATAGATAGATAGATAGATGTTGTTATTGTTCAGTCGCACAGTTGAGTCCGACTCTTCGTGACCCCATGGACCAGATCACGCCAGGCCTTCCTGTCTTCCGCCATCCTCTGAAGTTTGCTCAATTTCATGTTCGTTGCATCTATGACACTGTCTAACCATCTCATCCTTTGCTGTCCCCTTCCCTGTGGAGGGACTTCCAGACGATCAGTGCCACGACTGAAAAGGCCCTCTCTTGGGTTGCCAGCCATCTATCCTCAGACCTGAGGAGCGGGAGAAAAATGGAGGGAAATGGTGCCAACGGTGATGCTCGAAGAATTCCTCCTGATTGCTACGGTCTTTACTATAGCGATTAGGGGCCGTTCTTACTACAGTATCACCCAGAGGTGACAGCGCTTCCCTATGGAATTCTGCCCTCTCCAGATACTGTTCTCTCCACATCTCTCAACATTTGCTGGGAGAATGAGCTGCAGGTGGAGCTACCATGGAAACCTCAGTTGGTCTGAACTGTTGGTAGAAAAGGTCCTATATGGTACCCGCAGTACCCCTTCATTTCCACTTTTTCTTTTTTACCACATAGTAGTGAGACCCATAGGATACACGATACCATTTTTAGCCTCATTGACTGGGCAGCTCCACTAAAACACTGTGAGGTCTTAGTGACCAAAATGCCTCTAGAATGCAGCCTCCTGCGGAGGAGTGACCCAAAAGCTCAGTTGAGCCACATTTCTTTTAATATAAAGTCATCTCCTTGTTTGAAGCCCATGCTTGGTGTGCTGTGTCATCCCTCCTGAGGTCCAGAGGCAATGAGGACCATCAATAATGTTCTTGAGACACGTATTTGCCTCTGTGGATCAGACACTGGATGAGAAGATTACTGACCTCGAAGCCCTGCTGACATCATCCTCTGTCCATACATCATCTACCCTTCAGACCAAAAAGTGCAATGTGTCATGTGCTTTTTCCAGTCTTCCAGGGAAGCAGAAATTGTCATGTGTCTGGCCTTAAAAGAAGACATGCCTCTCTGGGCCAAGGACTTCTTCTGCCTCCAATAAAGGGCCCTGAGGCTGCTTGGAACTGGTCTCTGCAGGCCTGAGTTTGGTAGAAGACTCAGCAGAGGGCCTGGTTTGGGAAGCCACCAACTTGAGCAGTCCGATGTATTCCCTTGGCTATGTTGGCCCTGCCAGGAAACACAGCAGTCTGTTGCCACTGTCTCTTCCCCATCCCCAGGAGAAACTTGGTATGTGAAGGAGGAGGAGGAGATTGGATTCATACCCCTGCCCTTCACTACCCAAAGGAGTCTCAGAGCGGCTTACAATCTCCTTTCCTTTCGCCTTCCCACAACAGACACCCTGTGAGGTAGGTGGGGCTGAGAGAGTTCTGAGAGAACTGCTCTTGAGAGAACAGCTCTGACAGAACTTATGACTGAACCAAGTTCACACCAGCAGCTGTGTGTGGAGGAGTGGGGAATCAAACCCGGTTAGAGCAAACTAATTCATCCAGAGCAAACTAATTCATGCAGTAGCCAAATCATTGGCTCACAACTTTAATGCCAGTCGCTCACAATGTAGAATCTTTTCTCACAAGACTCCACAGCTTAGAAGAAAGCATTGTCCATGGATGTAAGGGTCCAAGGCCATGTGTGAGCCCATAATTTCAACTGAGCCTGGTAACAGATGGTTATCTGCACATTGTACAGAAACAGGCCCGTAGGCAGGATTTTGTGGCTTGTGGGACATTTTTTTCCTGGTTATTATTTTTCTGTCTGTCTGTAAACAACTGGTTATCATTATTATAGCACTTTCAAGATCTTTGCGACAGCCCTGAAATGTAGACCAGTGGGATAAACCTCTATTTCAGATTTTAAGTGTTAAAAATTTAAGAAAACATTTTCAGGAGGAGATCTTGTGGGGTTGGCCTTTTAAGGAAGGGGGTGGAGCCCCAAATAGCCATGCTTAGCTACGAGCCTGCACAGAAATAAAGGTAAACTATCCAATAACTCTATGTATTTATGGACCATCAAGTTGCAACTGCTGACCCCAGCAAGGGGCTTTTAAGGCAAGTCAGAAGCAGAGGTGGTTTGCCATTGCCTTCCTCTGCGGAGTCTTACTTGGTGGTCTCCCATCCAAAACTTATGGCCAACTCAGCAAGGGGATTTCAAGGCAAGTCAGAAGCAGAGGTGGTTTGCCATTACCTTCCTCTGCAGAGTCTTCCTTGGTGGTCTTCCATCCAAGACTTATGGCCAACTCAGCATGGGGATTTCAAGGCAAGTGAGAAGCAGAGGTGGTTTGCCATTGCCTTTCTCTGTGGAGTCTTCCTTGGTGGTCTTCCATCCAAGACTTATGGCCAACTCAGCAAGGGGATTTCAAGGCAAGTGAGAAGCAGAGGTGGTTTGCCATTGCCTTTCTCTGTGGAGTCTTCCTTGGTGGTCTTCCATCCAAGACTTATGGCCACCTCAGAAAGGGGCTTTCAAAGCAACTGAGAGGCAGAGGTGGTTTGCCATTGCCTTCCTCTGCAGAGCCTTCCTTGGTGGTCTCCAATAAAAAACTTATGGGCACCTCAGGAAGGGGCTTTCAAAGCAACTGAGAAGCAGAGGTGGTTTGCTATTACCTTCCTCTGCAGAGTCTTCATTGGTGGTCTCCCTTCCAACTACCAACTTTGCTTAGCTTCCAGGATCTGAAGAGATGAGGCTCTATCACGCCACCTTCCCTCCCCAGTGACTCTACAGATATGTTAATGTTTTAACTGGTACCATTCAACAAATATATTTTTAAATAAACGGCATGAGATGTGATCTTCAATTTTTTCTGACATTTACTTCCATGGGGCGAATATAGATTTTAATTTTGTACCATTATCACCCTGCCTGATTATGCACTGTGGTGGCATTCCGGGACAACCAGCGTTGACTAGCACTGATTGTATCCTGGATTGCTCTATTTATTCATGACAGAGAAGTGCAGAGAATGCCATCACGACAATGCTTTATGTTCTTGACATTTGCATGCATCGTTGCACCCCTGACTACCAGTGCCCCAACAGCCAGGAGCCGCGGCACCAACTGTGATTGCTGACCATTTACCAGGTTGGTGAACTGAAATTTACAAGCTGCAATTTCTGAGGGCAGAGCTGCACTTTGCGATCAAAACCGTACTTGTCTGATGCAATGTCGCAAACCAATGCCCCTACCATATTGAGACCCAGTTTGGTGTAGTGGTTAGGAGAACGGGCTCTAATCTGGGAGAACTGGGTTTGATTCCCCACTCCTCCACATGAGGCTGCTGGTGTGATCTTGGGTCAGTTGTAAGTTCTTTCAGAGCTGTTCTCTCAAGGGTGGTTCTCTTGGAGCTCTCTCAGCCCTGCCTACCTCACAGGGTGTCTGTTGTGGGGAGGGGAAGGGAAAGGAGATTGTAAGATGCTCTGAGACTCCTTTGGGTAGTGAAGGGTGGGGTATAAATCCAATCTCTTCTTCTTTTTCTTTTACCTCACAGGGTGTCTGTGGTGGGGAGGGGAAGGGAAATACAATACAAGAACTCGTGGGCACTCCATGAAACTGCAGAGCGTTCGGGTTAGAACAGATAAAAGGAAGTACTTCTTCACCCAAAGAGTGATTAACACATGGAATTCACTGCCACAGGAAGTGGTGGGTGCTACAAGCATGGACGGCTTCAAAAGGGAATTAGATAAGCATATGGAGCAGAGGTCCATCAGTGGCTATTAGCCACAAGGTATAGCTAGGGGCTCTGGGGCAAGTGATGCTCTGTCTTCTTGGTGCTTGGGGGGGGGGTCAACAGTGGGAGGGCTTCTAATGTCCTGGCCCCACTGGTGGACCTCCTGATGGCACTGTTATTTCTGGCCACTGTGTGACACAAAGTGTTGGACTGGATGGGCCTTTGGCCTGATCCAACATTGGCGTCTCTTATGTTCTTATGTTCTTATGAGATTGTAAGCTGCTCTGAGACTCCTTTGGGTAGTGAAGGGTGGGGTATAAATCCAATCTCTTCTTCTTTTTCTTTTACCTCACAGGGTGTCTGTGGTGGGGAGGGGAAGGGAAAGGAGATTGTAAGCCGCTCTGAGACACCTTTGGGTAGTGAAGGGCGGGGTATAAATCCAATCTCTTCTTCTTTTTATTTTACCTCACAAGGTGCCTGTTGTGGGGAGGGGAAGGGAAAGGAGATTGTAAGCTGTTCTGAGACTCCTTTGGGTAGTAAAGGGTGGGGTATGAATCCAATCTCTTCTTCTTCTCCTTCTTCATCATGCCCATAGCCACCACATTGGAGATCTCCTCCTCCTCCTGCTTCTTCTTCTTCCCTTCCTCCCTCCAGGAAGCTCTGGCTCTCCAGTTACGACTGTATCTTCAAAGCAACAGTCCGCTGTTTGCCCACCAATTGCTGAAAAGACTGTGTGTGTCTGGGGGGGGGGGTGTCCCTGAGATGTGTCATCTTCCAGACCACCCGTTCCCAACTTTTTTCAATGCGGTGACCCACAAGTCCAAATATATTTGGTATGACGACCCGAGGATTTTTGGCACCTTGGGGAAACGACGACCTTGGCACTCATGTAGTTCAGCCTTCCATTTCCTACAGCGTCAAGGCAGATGTTTGTGAGAAACCAGCAAACACTGCACAAAGGGTGGAACGGCCTTCACTGTGAACCCCAAACAAGAGCCATTCCGACATTCACAGCCTTTGTGCATGGAGGTGTCAGAATCGGGCCCTTGCCTGGGTCGGTGGATCAGTGTACTTGTAAATCTGGCTTTCTGATGTCCATAGCTTTGCTTTGCCGAATCGCCGTACTGTCGCTTCTGCATTTCCTCCCTGCTTGTAGTTCCCAGGCCCATGTAGCACCTGCCAGCAATGTATCAGTCTATTCTCAAGGATCCTCCTCTGACATTCCCGAGGGGAGGAGTGATTGAAACATGTCTGTGTGAACTTAGATAGTTGCGCTTGGTAACACTATGAAAGGGTGCCTCCTCCATAAGGCCAGGGGAACTTCGCTTTTCACAATTCTCATGGCCTCGAGAGAGTCTCTACTGATAAGCATTCTCACCATTTTAATTGTACTGTATTAACCTGTCTAATGTAATCTAATCTGGAAGAACCAGGTTTGATTCCCCACTCCTCCACTTGCACCTGCTGGATGACCTTGGGCAAGCCGTAGTTCTGATAAGAGCTTTTCTTGAAAAAGAGCAGTTTCTGTCAAGAGCTCTCTCAGCCCCACCTCCCTCACAGGGTGTCTGTTGTGGGGAGGGGAAGGGAAAGGAGTTTGTTAGCCGCTCTGAGACTCCTCTGGGTAGTGAAGGGCGGGGTATAAATCCAATCTCTTCTTCTTCTTCTTTTACCTCCCAGGGTGTCTGTTGTGGGGAGGGGAAGGGAAAGGAGTTTGTTAGCCGCTCTGAGACTCCTCTGGGTAGTGAAGGGCGGGGTATAAATCCAATCTCTTCTTCTTCTTCTTCTTCTTCTGTGAATGAGGACTGGACCGAAGGTCTTGTAGTTTCCAACTTTGTATTAATCTCCAGTTCTGGCAAAGAGTTTCAACTTGAAAGCAAGTTTCCAATAAAGCCTGCTTAAAAGGACTTATTGCGTCTGAGAGTTACTGGGCGAGCTGACAGGAGGTTACGTTCCAGCCTTAGACCACCCTCTCCTTCTCCATTATTCCCTCTAATCCCCCCCACATCCGACTCTAAGAATCTCACTCTAGGAACCATCAGGACATGTTCTACTTGATCAACACGGTACAAGCAGTTCTAATCACCAGTCTCCTAGTGGCCGCCAAGACATCCATTGCATCTAGATGGAAAGCTGATAAGGCGCCGTCTCGCTCATGCCGGCTGAATAAAGTCTGAGATCACCTAATCTTAGAAAAGATATACTGCTGGAAGACAGGACCCCCAGATTGGAAGGCACTCAATCCGCTACTGGGAAAGAGCTGAGTGCAAGTAGCACTATCCTTAATGATGCAACTGAACTAATGGGGGCCATACTTTGGACCATCCTTTCTTGGCCCGGGATGTTATCGCCACCAGCACTTTATTCTATTTGTATTGTGATTTGTGTATCTATGTGTTTTATGAAGCAGTCAATCCTAAAAGAAATCAACCCTGACTGTTCCCTGGAAGGCCAGATACTGAAATTGAAGCTCAAATACTTTGGCCACCAAATAAGAAGGGAGCACTCACTGGAGAAGACCCTGATGCTGGGAAAGATTGAAGGTCAAAGAAGATGGGGATGGCAAAGGATGAGATGGTTAGACAGTGTCATCAATGCAACGAACATGAAATTGAGCACACTTCAGAGGACGGCGGAAGACAGGAGGGCCTGGCGGGATCTGGGCCATGGGGTCGCGAAGAGTCGGACTCGACTGTGCGACTGAACAACAACAACTGCACTAATAGGCATTTGTGTTTTAGGTTTTTTTGGGGTTTTTTTTTTGTATAAAGGTTTTATTGACTCTCCTAAAAAGGAAAGGTATTTCGCTTAAAATAGAAAAATTGGGAGGGTATATAGTGGGAGAAAGAGAAAACTGAATGATATATTAACTGGTAAATTAAGCTGTTAGTAATGTCCAATCATTCTTCTTAGGCTTCTTCTGTGAGCAGTCAAACGTCTTTTTTCAGTCCGGTTATAGGTATTATCTATGTTAGTATGTTAGTAATGTTCCTTTGAATTTCTGTTAAAAAGCTTCTTCCGGGCGCCTTCCACATGTGAGATATCCATTGGGCAGCTCCAGGAAGATCCATCCAGTTGTCTCACCAACAAGGTCAGAGTGTTGTCCCATCTTGCAACACATGGACAGAGTAGTGATGGGGTGAGGTCACCATCTTCTGTGGGATCTCGTGTTGAGCTTCTGGTTTGCTTAGTCATTAGTTTGGGTTGGTGGGCCTTGGAAGTCAAGTGGGAACTCTTTCTCAGCTCTCGCAGTCTTCTTCCACATAACACTCAGGATATTGCCTGAAAACTCTGATTGAATCGATTATGCATTGATGTTGCCCGAGAGCAAGCTTCTCAGAAATGTCCTGGTTGGATCTACCAGGGTACTAGAGGCTAGAGGTTCTACATCAGTGGGGAAAAAAATATGAAGTCTCAGAAAACGTCCTGGTTGGATCTACCAAGGTACTAGAGGCTAGAGGTTCTACATCAGTGGGGGGGAAAATATGAAGTCCCTGTACAGAAATAAGCACTGCTAGTGAATGGAAGATGAAAGCATTAAAGTACTTTGGAGACGAGTTACACCACGGAGGGTAGAGGAGGCAACATTTGGTGACACACGAGTGGAAAGGAATATTGTCCTGCGGACACCAAATGGAAAAGGAATCACTTAAAAAGTGAGCCAAGGCTGAAAGAGGAGCAGACATTTGTGCAAAAAGAAATGCTACTCACTTGATGTTAAAGCCAATAGTGCAATGAATGCTGGTGCAAAGAGCATGGCGAAGAATCTGTATATGTCTGGAACCAGCTGATCGGCAGACCTGGGGTTGTAAATTACCCTGAGCTGTAAGTCTGATGCTTCTGTGGTCTTTCCAGCCACCTAGGGCCAACCCAGCTTCTGCAGCACCTCCACCGAGGGCGGGCGAGACGCCCTCGGGAGCGACCCGAGGATGCGTCCGCCATTCACGGGAGCCAAACCGGAAGCCGTGTTTTCGTATATTTTTAATCCTTTTCATGTAAGCCGCCCTGAGCCTGTCTTGGCAGGGAGGGCGGGATAAAAATCAAATAAATAAATAGAAAAGATAACAGATCATCTATGCCACTCTGAACTATACCCCAAACCATCTAATTTTGCAGAGAAATGGCTTCCCATAATGGAATCCCTCTTTGCTTCTGATCTGCAACCTCGCAATCACACGTACCTAAAAATACTATACCAATCGCCGTCACCACAATAAGAAATCGCAATGCCTATTAGTATTGAAGTGCAAACTGGTCCTGAATGGCTAAGAGAAAGGCTTGTGCATTTTAGTCTCGATACTAACAATATAGTTGAAATCGAAACACTTGTTTAACTGTCAACAGTAGTTGTTAAACTGTTTATCTGTAATGTTATTGTTCTTATGTGACCGTTATATCCGCAACTTCACAAGACAATTTTAAGTGCAATGTTTTTGAAATCTGTTTATTGTAGAAAATTAATAAAAATAATTTGGGGAAAAAATATGGTGCAAGCAGGGAAGAGAAAAAATCAACTCGTATATGAAATGGAAGATGCCGTTTCCAGGGTCAGATCTTGGTTTCCCAAATACAAAAGAGAACAGGGAAAAGGTCGGGGGTAGGGTTGAACCACAAGCCACTTTCAGAGGGAGCGGTGGCACAAGCAATAAAATGCTTGCATGTAACATCATAGCGAACACATTAAACTCAAATCGTCTATTTGTGCGAGGTCGAACAATTTTAACATTAGGTCCTCCCACCCAGCCAGTGGTTCGAAAGTTTAAAAATGCAAGTAGATAAATGGATACCTACCGTTAGAAGGGTAGGGGGCACCCTCCTCCAAGTGGGGACGTGGTGGATGTTTCAGCGACAGTAATGGCGACAGCAATGGCGACGTGGCGGTGCGGTGTGGTGATCCCTGGTGGCCGATGGAACAACAGCGTCCAGCACTCGGCTTCCGTCGCTCGGTGACAGTGGAGGCGGAGCGACGAAGGAGCACATGGCAGCGTGAGCGGCGCAGGCGCAGCAGAGCCGGATACGGACACAGCTGGGCCGAGGCTACCGCGGGCTGTGCGCCGGAAGATCGAAGCCGGGAAGGACTGGCCGTGGATGCGCACCGACCCCAGTGGACCGACGAGGAAAGAGAGCCGAGAACAACAAGCCCACCCGGGTGCCGGTAGGCAGCCCCACCCCGTGTAATATGTGGCCATAGAATTAGGAGTAATCTGCACTTAGCAGCACAATTGTAAACCGCTCTGAGACCTTCGGGTCAGAGCGATATAGAAGTCGAATGTTAAATTAAATTAAATTAAATTTTGAAGGTAACTTTTCTAATTCCCAGTTTTTTGCCAATAACATTCTTGCAGCCGTTATTATATATGTTATTAAGTATACGTCTTTAGAATTATATCCATTTGGTATCAAGTTTAATAAATAGATCTCTGATAGTAGGGTAAGATGCAAATCTAAAATTTCTTGTATTACTTTGCGTATCATTTTCCAATAATTTTGCACCTTCTTACACTTCCACCACATGTGGTAGAAGGTCCCCACATTCGCTTTACATTTCTAACATAAATTGGATGCATTACTATAACAGTTCGCTATTTTATCCGGGGACCAATACCATTTGTGGAACATTTTATATACATTCTCCTTGTATGCTACTGCTCTCATATATCTTATGGATTTCTATATTTTAGCCCATTGGTCTATCTCTATATTTTCCTCTAACCCTGAGACTCCATTGGGTAGGGAAGGGTGGGGTATAAATCTAGTCTCTTCTCTCCTCCTCCTCCTCCTCCTGAAGATCTTCAAATTGGTGTCTCCCCTCTAGGGGGTAGAGCTGCCAACTGTAGCTTGGGAAATTCCTGGGAATTTAGGAAGAGTGCCTGGGGGAGTTCCTGAGGAACCCAGCAGGGTATAAAGCCATAGAGTCCGCCCCCTGAAGCCACCATTTTATCCAGGGGGGTTGATCTCTGTTGCCTGGCGCTCAGTTGTAATTCCAAGAGATTCCCCAGGCCCTATCAGGGAGGCTCTTCTGTGGAGACAGAGCCAGGACAGAAAAGTCTCAGGCTGTGGTCAATATCATGCAGGCCTCTCTCAGGGGATAGCCGGCAGGTGGCAACCTGAAGACTGCAGCTGGTCCACAGGAGAAATGGGGAGTTGGAGCCTGAGGAGGGCAGAGTTTGGGGAAAAGGAGGGACTTCAGTGGGGCAGAATGCCATAGAGAACAGCTCTGAGAGAACTTGTGACTGACCCAAGGTCACACCAGCAGCTGCATGTGGAGGAGTAGGGCATCAAACCTGGCTCTCCCAGATTAGAGTCTGCACACTTAACCACTACACCAGATGGACCCTCAAGGACCAGAATATGGGATTGAACTCACTCAAGGACCAGAATATGGGATTGAACTCAGAAACAGTCCGGCCCTAGTCCTAGCTCCCGCTCATCCAGCGGTTCGAAAGTTTAAAAAAATATATATACAAGTAGATAAATGGGTACCTACCCTTAGAAGGGTAGGGGGCACCCTCCTCCAAGTGGGGACATGGTGGAGTTCGGTGGCAGCAATGGCGACGGCAGTGGTAGCGGCGTTGTTGTGGCGGTGCGGTGCGGTGATCCCTGGTGGCCGATGGAGACAAAAGCGCCCAGCACTCGGCGTCCGTCGACAGTGGAGATAGATCGCTCGGCGACAGTGGAGGTGGAGCGATGAAGGAGCGCACGGCAGTGAGAGCGGCGCAGCGGAGCCGGATACGGACACAGCTGGGCTGAGGCTACCGCGGGCCGTGCGCCAGAAGATCGAAGCCGAGAAGGACTGGCCGCGGATGCGCGCCAACCCCAGTGGACCGCCGAGGAAAGAGAGCCAAGAACAGCGAACCCACCCGGGTGTCGGTAGGCAGTCCCACCCCTTGTAATATGTGGCCATAGAATTAGGAGTAATCTGCACTTGCAGCACAATTGTAAATTGCTCTGAGACCTTCGGGTCTGAGCGGTATAGAAGCCGAATGTTAAATAAATAAATAAAATAAAATAAATATTCTCTGAACAGTTTATTAGGTTTGAAAGCTTATCGGCCATACACCATAAAAGTTAATTTTAAACTTTTTAAAAGGTTTTAAACATATAAAACGACAGTGTTAACAGAAATGTGCCACATCTATTATAGAATTACTGCACAGAGTACTCAGCAGATGTCTCAAACTTCTAGTTTCGGAAAAAGGAAGGGAAGTTGAATAGCCATTTCCTCAGGAACTTTGTTTTCTTGCAACTGCAAGTTTTGGGCAACAAAAAACATATGGGCAAGTGAGTCTGTAGTTGCTAATGGGCAGTTGCAATCAGGGGTCATTTCCTGCAGGAGCGCACAGGTGCAGAGCTCCGGCAGTAAAGAGCCCAGGGGGCGGGCACATGCAACAAGCCCCACCTCCTGCTTCCAGCAGCCCTCAGTCAGAGCAAGAAGCAGCCAGGTAAGTTGCAGAGCCCCCCCCCCGGCCCCCTGGTCCAAAACAGTCCAGTGGCACCTTTAAGACCAAGTTTTATTCAGGGACAAGCTCTCCCTCCTCTGCGAGGACAGATCTGCATGCCCCCCCCCAATAGCTAGCAATCCAAAACTGTCCAGTGGAGCCTGAGCGGTGGGTGCTGCCTTCTGACACACTTCCGGTGATGCCAGGGGGTGTGGCATATGTAAATGAGTTATGCTAATGAGCTCCTGCACCTCTTTTTCTACAAAATGACCCCTGGTTGCAGTAGTGTTGACTTGCTGGGATGTCCCAAAATTGACCCTTCATCTGTGCAGATGGGAATGCATTGCAGCGTGCCACCATACGTGCTTTATGTTTATCTCCCTCCTAAAACAACCGAAGCGGAGCTAGACAAACGATGGAAAGAGGGCTATTCAGGTCAGGGGAAAGAATTAGTAATCAAGGGCCATCGAGTCACACCTGACTTACGGTGACCCTGCATGGGGTTTCAAGGGAAGAGAAAGATGGAGGTGGTTTGCTTTTGCCTTCTTTTGCATAGCAACTGTGGTCTTCCTTGGTGGTCTCCCGTCTTAGTCCTAACCAGAGCCAACCCTGGTTAGTATGTGGGATCTGGTCTGTCCAGGTCAAGTCAAAAAAATAACTGTGTGCCATCAAAGTGCACCTAACTCATGATGCCCCCAGTTTTCCTTGGTGGTCTCCCATCCAAGTACTAACTGTTTCCCAGCTCTGCTTACCCTGTCATGATTTCTTGGTTCCCCAGCAAATGAGAGGTGACTTTCAAAAACTCATATTGAATTAAATGTCGCTAGTCTTTAGGGTCGCGGTGGCTCAGTGGTTAAGACACTGAGCTGCAGACCAGAAGGTCTGTAGTTCAGCTGTTCGAGACCTGAGTGTGCCACATGACGGAGTGAGCTCCCGTCTCTGGTCCCAGCTCCTGCCAACCTAGCAGTTCAAAAGTAAGAAATTGCAAGTAGAAAAATAGGAGGAGGAGGAGGAGGAGGAGAGAGATTGGATTTATACCCCGCCCTTCACTACCCAAAGGTGTCTCAGAGTGGCTTACAAACCCCTTTCCCTTCCCCTCCCCACCACAGAAAAATAGATACCGCTTTGGTGGGGAGGTAACAGCGTTCCATGCACCTCGACATTTAGTCACGGCGGGTACATGACCACAGCAATGTCTTCAACAGTGATGGCTCTTTGGCTTGGAAACAGAGATGAGCACTGCATCCCTAGAGTCGGATTCGACTAGCTTTCGATCAAGGGAAACCTTTACCTTTACTCTTTAAGGTACTACTTGTCTGTTGTTTCATTTTTTTTCTATAGCAAATTACCTGCTGCTTCAGACTTCTAGAAGATAGTTGGCAGACACATTTGGCCCTTTTCTTAAGTTTTCTTCAATTCCTAATGGGAGGGATTTGTTTTTAAGTATCACATCAGAAAAGAATAAACAAAAGATCCAGGTCAAGTGTTGGTTTGCAAAACCAATTCAGATAATGAGAATCAAATTGCTCATTACTAAGGTCCTTTCCGCACTTGGATCTCATCCCTGATTTTATCAGAGTTCAACTCGTGACACAAAGCTTGCATTTGTCCCTGGTTATAACAGCATCTGTTTATCCCAGGACAAGTGTGGGGTGAAACTGGTGTGACCTCAGTGTAATGTAGATACAAAAAATACCCTGAGATAATTACAAGGGTGAACTCAAGTGTAGTGTCAAATGTTAAAATACCCCGAGATAATTACAGGGGTGAACTCGCATGTAGTGTAGAATGTAAAAATACCATGACATAATTACAGGGGTGAACTCAAGTGTAGTGTTGAATGTAAAAATACCTTGAGATAATTACAGGAGTGAACTCACGTGTAGTGTAGAATGCAAGTTCAGGGACAGGGTTATACCAGGATTTAAGGTCCAGTGCAGAAATGCCCTAAGAGACTGGATTTACTACAAATGGGCAGTCCTGGTGGGTTGCAACATGTAGGGAGGGGGATTTGCGCTGAGCTTGCAAGATGAGTTGTCAAGAAACAGAAGGCACTGCAGTCCATTGGTACAGCCCATGAACCAAGTGGCAAGATGCAATATAAAGTTGCAGGAAGCAAGGGCAAAGTTGGAGTCAACAGAACCACGGATAGCTCCCCAGTAGCAGACACCTTGCTCTAAAACAGGGGTTTCCAGTGTGGTGCCCAGGAGAACCGGGATTGATTCCCCACTCCTGCCCCACATGAAGCCTGCTGGGTGACCTTGGGCCATTCACAGTTCTCTCAGAACTCTCTCAGACCCACCTGCCTCGCAAGGTGTCTGTTGTGGGGAGGGGAAAGGAATGTGATTGTAAGCCACTTGAAGACTCCTTAAGGAAGAAAAAAGTGTGATATAAAAACCTTCTTCTTCTTCTCCTCCTCCTCCTCTTCCTCCTCACCTGGTGCCTGCCAAGTGTTTTAAGAAACTGGACTGGACCAGGTGGGACTTTTGCCAACCAAGGCTTCCAGTTGGCCATGGGAGAGCTGATAGGCTGTGCAGATTTTTTTGGGGGGAAATATATTGTTTTGGCAGCAGCTGCCACCACAGCACAAGGATCTTCACCATGTGACTGAGGTTAAGTTGTGGGCAGCCATTTTGTGGCTGGATCCATCTCCCGCAGCAGCCATTTTGTGGCAGCCATTTTGGGGCTGCGCTAACCATACTGTGTCAGAATTCCAAAGGTGCCCACTGGCTTCAAAAGGTTGGGGACCTCTGCTATGAAACCAGTCCCTATAATGCACCCCTTCTGTTCTGAGGAGTGGGATTGTCCAGGTGGGCTTGTTAATGTTTTGGCAAGATGACTGGGAAGTGTGGGCAGTTTCTAAAGGGGTTCAACTTTGAAAGGTGTGGTCAGCTTTTTCCTGGGATGGTTGCTACTAGTCAGGTAATGGCAGATTCTTCAGGACTTTCGCCAGTTCCCAGCTCCTCTGTGACCTGAGTTCATATCATATGAACACATGAAAGATAAAAAGCCCTATATGGCCAGGGGCCTACATACCTAAGGGACCACTTTTCCCCACGTGTCCCCCAGAGAGCACTATGATTGGGGTCCCAAAACTGCTTGGCCCTTCCGTGCCCCAGAAAAGCCAGGCTCGTTGTGATGAGGGCCAGGGCCTTTTCAGTGGCGGCTCCATACTGGTGGAATGAGCTCCTGGAGGACATCAGGGCCCTGCGGGACCGTTGGCTCTAACAGCAATGTTAACAGCCAATTTAACCCAGACACTGATGCCAGCCGGCTGTTGCCTGAGGATGCTGCTACTGCCCGCCATCTGAGGCAAACAAGCACTCCATATTTTATTATATTTGTAATTGTATTGTTCTGATTTTATTTAATTCGTCTTTTAATTGTTTTATATTTCCTATGTAGGTCGCCCTGAGCCTGCCTCAGTGGGGATGGTGGGATATAAATAAATAAATTAATTAAATAAATAAATAAAAAACCATAGAGCTGGAAGGGACCTTAAGGGCCATCTAGTACAACTTCCTGCACAACACAGGAAATCCACAACTACCTCTCCCCCACTCCCTGCTGCTCTATGCCTAGAAGAAGGCATGAATACATGGAGCTGCCATATATAGGGATAGAAAACCGGGGTCCCCCATTTTGGGGGAGGTTCTACCCGCCGACGGCCAGATGGCCGGTGAGGAACCCCCGCCCCCAACACCCACAGCCACCCATCTCTCTCCCTTTAAGTGTGTGGAACCCGTGTTTCCTCCCAAGCCCGATCTCTGTAAGCTTGCAGGGAAATGCCAGCTTTGTGCTCTTAAAGGGGAAACGCCAGCTCCTGCATTTAAAAGGGAAACGCCGGCTCCTTTAAGTGCAGGGAACTGCTGTTTCTGGAGATCTGGCGCACGGGGGGGAGGGCGGCGGATATCGCCAACATGATGTCATCACGTCGTGGATGCCCCGCTGTCAGCTAGCTGCCATTGTATTTGCTGTTACCTGCTTCACATGTCTTGTGCTCTTCCCCCCCCCCCCTGGGTTTTTGTAGCTTCATTTTGCTTCTCTGTTTTTTGCGGAACTGGCCAAGGGCATGCAGCTGGGGGCGGGGGTCGGGGCTTCGCTCAGCTTGTTATGGTTATCTACCCTGTGAACTGAACCTATGTTGATGGTACTGAACTGTTACGTTCCCATGGAATAGGCGCGCGTTTACGAGTTCTATTCCCGCCAGCGGGAACTGGCCTTATTGGCCCTCCATGGTTCAAATCCCTTTATTATGCTATACCTGTGTATTGGTAGTCATTCCTAACAATGTCCTTGTTCCTGTCTGAACCATTGCTTTGAAATAAACCTTGCTTTGAATCAAACGTGGAGTTATTTCGAATGCCTGGGGATCCAACACCTTGCCCCCAAAGTCCCCCGCTGGGGGTGGAAAATGGACTTGGCAACCCAAGCCATATACTGAATCAGACTCTTGGTCCATCCAAGTCAGTATTGTCTACTCAGACCGGCAGCAGCTCTCCAGGGTCTCAGGCAGAGGTCTTTCCCATCACCTACAGCTTGGTCCTTTTCAACTGGGACCTGGGACCTCCTGCATGCCAAGCAAATTCTCTGCCCCTGAGCCATGACCACAGGCAATTCACGTGTTTTCTGGCAGAACCTTCCTCGGAGCCCCGATCCTGCTCGTGGCAACAAGTAAAGCCCTTAATAGGTGGAGACTTAAGATGGGGGGGAAAAGTTTAAGCCAAGATGGCTCATTAAAGCTTCCTTCGAAATGCATAACTGCACATAGAACAAGTTCCTGTGCATTAATTATTCATCCTCCCCGTACTTCATTATTTTTTACTGCTCTGAGCCAGGTTTATTTAGGCATTACTAATAAAGGATTGCTGATACCGAGTATGGGAAATTCGGGGCTATTTCAATTAAAGAAGAGTCAACAAATTTAATTAGCTCACATGCTATCTGCAGCCGGGGAACACACTCGTGTTTACGGTTGTTTCAGGTTGGCCCCCCCCCCCCCGTGTCCTGTCATAGCCTCATAATCTGTGATTTATGGCAATTCATGGGCATCCAAGCTGGGATTGGCATGGGGGCTCAGTGAGGGGATTATTACTAAAGTCATCTCTTTGTCTTTAATGAAGTCCCCAATGGCCAGTCCAGCCAGATAACTGCAGTATAAAGACCAAGGGTTGGAACTACTGAATGAAAAATTTCATAACTTAGGGTTTAGAGGAAGGATCCCCAGAGTGGTGGCTATGGGCATGATGAAGGAGAAGGAGGAGAAGGAGGAGGAGGAGGAGGAGGAGGAGGAGGAGGAG
>NW_015163780.1:14178-23174 GCF_001447785.1 Gekko japonicus | reverse complement strand
AGGAGGAGGAGGAGGAGGAGGAGAAGGAGAAGGAGAAGGAGAAGGAGAAGGAGAAGGAGAAGGAGAAGGAGAAGGGGAGGAGGAGATGGGATTTATACCCGCCCTTGGCTCATCTGTGACACCAAAAGTTTCAGAAAGGCTGTTCCTATGACCCATCAAGGTAATACATGGGATGAGAATAAATATACCTGTTCTTCATGGAACTGGGGGAAAAGAAGCCAACTTCTTCCCATGTGGCTGCCTTATCTTGTGTTATTTTATCTGCCACTGTTCTGTCCACCATAAGTATTCCGGCATTACAGAGTGTGATTAAATTGTAGTATTTGCTGCCAAAGGATGTAGTGATGTCCATTGAAATGGACAGCTTTAAAAGGAGATTAGATAGATTCATGGAGTACAGGTCTATCAGTGGCTACTAGCCATGGAGACTGAGGGGAACCTCCACGTTCAGAGGCAGTCAATCTCAAAATCCCAGTGCCAGGAGACAACATCAGGGGAAGGTCTTGGCCTCTATGCCCTGTTTTTGGCCCTCCAAAGGAGGTAGTTGCCCACGGTATGAGACAGGATGCTGGACTACATAGACCACTGGTCTGATCTAGCAGGGCTTTTCTGGTGTTCTTATTAGTGGGGGATGTTTCTATTTTAAGAAAGCCTATGGTTTTCTCAGGTGCCATCCTTTGGGCAGGTCCCTTTGGAGGCCTGCCTCACTAAATTGGCTCTTATGAAACCCTTCAGAATTTTCACTAACATTTCTGGTCTCAGAAACCCTCAGAAGTCTCTTCAAAGAAGGACATCTATGGTTTTCGTGTATGCGCGCGTGTGGCATCTTATATGTGAGATCAAATTTTTGGTGGTAACTCTGGACCCAGCATGTGAAGAAACCCATCACCACATTCTTATGAGAGTGTGAACACAGCCTACCGCTTTACCATTGTTCCCTTAGGGGTGTGCTTACGGCTGCCCAAGGATGAGCACAACTCTTACTACTGAGTACAAGAACAAAAGGGGAAGGAGAAATGTTATAATGTTATAATGATTGACCTAAACCAAGGGGTCATTTTGTAGAAAAAGAGGTGCAGGAGCTCATTAGCATAACCCATTTGCATATGCCACACCCCCTGACATCACCAGAAGTGTGTCAGAAGGCAACACCCACCGCTCAGGCTCCACTAGAATGTTTTGGATTGCTAGCTATTGGGGGGGGGCGGGACGTGCAGATCTGTCCTTGCAGAGGAGGGAGAGCTTGTACCTGAATAAGACTTAGCCTTAAAGGTGCCACTGGACTGTTTTGGAATGGGGGGCTGGGCGGGGGGCTCTGCAACTTACCTGGCTGCTTCTTGCTCTGACTGAGGGCTGCTGGGAGAAGGGGGTGGGGCTTGTTGCATGTGCCCGCCTCCTGGGCTCTTTACTGCCGGAGCTCCGCTCCTGTGCACTCCTGCAGGAAATGACCCCTGCACACACACAAACACAGATTATGGACATCTTTGGATTGATTATAGGCCAGTATTCACTATTTCCATGTGCTGCGATTTTTGTAATGTTTTCTGCTAAAATAGTTTCCAAGGAACAGAAAACAGTAGCCCAGAATAAATCCTACTATTTAAATTCTGGCAGGGTACCAATTGCCCGAACGGGCTTAGAAGAGAATCTCGTGAGAAACGAACAGAGAAGAAAGAAGCCATTTCATGTAGGATATTTCTTTAGGGGACAACTTTGTACATGAGGAGAATTAACATGAAGGAGGGGAGAGAAATATCACTTCCAGCTTTTCAATCTAATTTGCTTACTCTTCTGCATTTGCACATATTGTTGGTTTGTAAAACAGCTTATTTAAAGCCAGCCTTGGATGCAACTTGTTTCTTAACATCAGAATGAACACAGGATTTATTAGTGGGGGGGAGATTGAGATGTTAATGTTCAGCAAACAATTCAAGAAAAATGATAATTATTAGAACATGAGTGCATAAGCGAGAGCCCTGCTGGATCAGACTTGTGGTCCATTTAGTCCGGCATCCTGTCTCACACAGCGGCCAAACAGTTCCTCTGGAGGGCCAACAACAGGGCAGAGAGGCCGAGGCCTTCCCTTGCCCCAAATCCCTCGCCCTTGAGGAATTGAGGAGTGGGAGAAAAAAAAATGGCTGGCAAATGGTCTCCGTAGTGACTCCCTAGAAATTTCCTTGTATCTCTATGTCCTTTAACAGAGAGATCAGGGGAAATTTCTAGAGTGGCACCTGGAAGTGATATCATATCCTCTTTGATCTCCACA
Source organism: Gekko japonicus (assembly GCF_001447785.1). Classification (NCBI taxonomy): domain Eukaryota; kingdom Metazoa; phylum Chordata; class Lepidosauria; order Squamata; family Gekkonidae; genus Gekko; species Gekko japonicus. The sequence continues at coordinate 20,908 of NW_015163780.1, read as the reverse complement.
CTCCCCAGGCAACTAGGGATGTGCATTCGGTTCGTCCAAACCGAACGCACCCCTGAAAATGGCCCATTCAGACCCTTTTCAGGCTGCTGCAGGCCAATTCAGATTCTCTGATCTGAATAAAGCTTGCCGCCGAATTGTCGCTGAATTTCGATGGCAATTCGGCCCCATTATATCCTATGGGCTATTGAAGTCAATGGTGAAAACATAGGGTATATTCTGGGGGCTGGAGGGGAGGAGGCTTGAGGTAGAGGCTCCAAACATGCAGGGTAGCTGCTGGAGCCTCTCCCCAAGATATCCACCACATTTAAGAGCATTGGACCACTGGGTCCCATTCTACGGACCTTCAAATGGGCCCCTATCCCCTCCATTGTTCTCTAGAACAATGGAGGGGATAGGGGCCCATTTGAAGGTCCGTAGAATGGGACCCAGTGGTCCAATGCTCTTAAATGTGGTGGATATCTTGGGGAGAGGCTCCATCAGCTACCCTGTGAGTTTGGAGTCTCTCCTTCAAACCCCCTCCCCTCATGGGCACTCAATGAAATTGCTGACCTGTCGGGTTAGAACGAGTAAAAGGAAGGACTTCTTCACCCAAAGAGTGATTAAAACATGGAATTCACAGCCACAGGAGGTGGTGGTGGCTACAAGCATGGACAGCTTCAAGAGGGAATTAGATAAGCATATGGAGCAGAGGTCCATCAGTGGCTATTAGCCACAAGGGGCCAAGTGATGCTCTGTATTCTTGGTGCTGGGGGGGGGGGCAACAGTGGGAGAGATTCTAGTGTCCTGGCCCCACTGGTGGACCTCCTGATGGCACTTGGTATTTTTTGGCCACTGTGTGACAGAGTGTTGGACTGGATGGGCCTTTGGCATGATCCAACATTGGTGTCTCTTATGTTCTTGTGTTCTTATGTTACCCTGCGAGTTTGGAGCCTCTCCCTCAAACCCCCTCCCCTCCAGCCTCCAGAATATACCCTATGTTTTCGCCATTGACTTCAATGGCCCATAGGATATAATGGGGCTGCAATTGACATTCGGCTGGCCGAAAGACTCCCGAATACTGACGAAACTGACATGTGGGAGTCTTACTGCCAGCCAAAATTTATTCTGCCCGATTCGGCACACCCCTACAGGAGACACTCTCAAGCTCTCCCAATATTTGGTGAGACACCACTGGCAACTCTAGGCAAGAATAGCAACCCTGGCCTTCCTTGTTGGTCTCTCATCCATGTACTAACCATGGCTGACAGTGTTTACAGGGGCGTAGCCAGAAATTTCTGGGTGGTGGGGCACTGGGAAGTCTGGGGGGCAGGGGAGGAGGGAGCAGAAGGAGAGAGAGAGTTATCCTATCAGCAGGCAAACCAAGAAGAGAAGGCTCTTTCCTTACCTGCTGGCTGCATTTGTTTGCCTTGGCTGCTACAGAAGAAGGAGAAATGACCAGCCAGTGCAATTTATACCCGGCAAGTATGTGCTTTGTGCTACAGTAGCGGCAGGCCATGCCCATCTGCCACTGTAGCAGAGAATGCATACCTGCTGAGTATTAATTGCACCGGCTGGCTGGCTGGCTGGCTCACCTTCTCCTGTAGAAGCAGAAGCAAATTAGTGTGGCTGACAGATACGGACACGGGCAGGGGCAGTGGGAGTTGTGGGGCATGGGCCAGGGCTATTTTTGGGCAGGAACGCACAGTAACTGAGTTCCGGCTGGCTCCCGAGTTGGCCACAACCAGCAGGAACGCATTAGCTTAATAGGCCACACCCAACAGCAGAAACTCATTAGGACTGGCTACATTAGGGGTGTGTGGCCTAACATGCAAAGGAGCTCCTGCTATAAAAAAGGCCCTGGGTTTTGACAACAAACTAGGTAAACAGAATAAGAAGCAAAAGGTGGGTGTGTCTGGATGACCACACTTCTGCAAACATGGGGTGTGTGGCCTAATATGCTAATGAGCTGTGCTGTCAGGGGTGTGTCCAAATAAGCAAATGAATATCTGTTGTTGGGTGTGGCCTATTGTGCTAATGAGTTCCTTCTGGGCTTTTTCTACAAAAAAAGCCCTGGCGTGGGACATGGGTGAGGGGGCACTGCCCCTAAATGCCCCACTGTGGCTACGGGCCTGGGTGCTTCGCTGCCAAATTCTGATGAGGTCAGGCTAATCTGGGCTATGCAGGCGGCTAATAATAAAGTGCCTCCAAGTTGCAACTGACTGATGGTTGTGACCCCTCATGGGCTTTTCAAGGAAAGAGGCGAGCAGCAGTGGTTTGCCATTGCATGCCTTTCCCGTAGCAACCCACGTCTTCCTTAATGGTTCCCATTCAAGTACCAACCATGGCCGACCATGCTTCACTTCCCGGCTCTCATGAGGTCAGGCTAGTCTGGGCCAATCACACTTCTAGGACAGGGTTAAGCTTCTCTGTTTGCTTCCTCTTCTTCCGCAACCCTCAGTGCATCCTTAAGAGATCGAATCCTGCTCAAAGAGGCATAGTTTGGAAGACTATCCTGTTTCACTGTATTCTAAGAGTCCCAATCTGGGGTAGTGGTTAGGAGCGCAGACTCTAATGTGGGAGAACTGGGTTTGATTCCCCATTCATCCACATGAAGCCAGCTGGGCGACTTTGGGTCAGTCACAGTTCTCTCAGAGCTGTTCTCGAAAGAGCACTTCCCGAAAGAGCTCTCTCAGCCCCACCTACCTCACAGGCTGTCTGTTGTGGGGAGGGGAAGGGAAAGGAGTTTGTAAGCTGCTCTGAGACGCCTTCAGGTAGTGAAGGGCAGGGTTTAAATCCAATCTTTTCTTCTTTTACCTCACAGGGTGTATGTTGTGGTGAGGGTAAGGGAAAGGAGGTTGTAAGCCGCTTTGAGACAACTTTGGGTAGTGAAGGGCGGGGTATAAATCCAATCTCTTCTTCTTCTTTTACCTCACAGGGTGTCTGTTGTGGGGAGGGGAAGGGAAAAGAGTTTGGAAGCCACTCTGAGACTCCTTTGGGTAGTGAAGGGCGGGGTATAAATCCAATCTCTTCTTTTTCTTCTTTTACATCACTGAATGTCTGTTGTGGGGAGAGGAAGGGAAGGAGACTGTAAGCCGCAGTGAGATGCCTTCAGGTAGTGAAGGGCGGTGTATAAATCCCATCTCCTCTTCTTCTTCTTTTACCTCACAGGGTGTCTGTTGTGAGGAGGGGAAGGGAAAGGAGTTTGTAAGCTGCTCTAAGACTCCTTTGGGTAGTGAAGGGCAGGGTATAAATCTAATCTTCTTCTTCTTTTACCTCACAGGGTGCCTGTTGTGGGGAGGGGAAGGGAAAGGAGATTGTAAACCACTCTGAGACTCCTTCGGGTAGTGAAGGGTATAAATCCAATCTCTTCCTTTCTTCTTTAATGTGATGTTGCTGGTGTGTTAGCAGCCACAGTTCACCCCATTACAGGGATCTGTGAGGCCATTGCTTAAGCAAACATTCCCCAAAGCCGCGTTGGAACCCCAATCCCACGTTTTTATCACATCTAGATTGCAGATTTTCAGGCCTGGGATGTTCTCTTTCTCTGTCTCTCTCAGCATATTTGGAAGTTCTCACTCCATAAAGAGGCTCCCCTTGAAATGAATCTTTAATTCAATGCACGGTTGAGGATTCTTCTGGGATTTAGCATTTGTTTGTTAACCGCCATGCGCTGGGTGGACCGCCGTCACCCTCACCCACTGCTCGAAGTCTAAAAGGTGAGTTCTGGATTAAAGCTGTCTTTCTTGCAATGATGGGTTGGACAGGTGAGCGAGAAAAACCCGAGAAAGTTAAAAATCATCCCCAGGCTCCCCTGTGGACTAGGAACAGAGAAAACTGTCATTTGCTTGGCTGTTATGGGTATTTTTGATTGCATAACTGTCAACCGTTCAGGGCTTTTTACGGCAATAATAGAACTATAGGGATCATTCTCTTTCCTAGTGACAATGGACTATTTATTAGGCAGTATGTATAGGGCTGCATTGGCTCAAGTGGTTAAGACGCTGAACTGCAGACCGGAAGGTCAGTAATTCAGCAGTTCGAGACCCGAGTGTGCCGCATGACGGAGTGAGCTCCCGTCTCTAGTTCCAGCTCCTGTCAACCTAGCAGTTTGAAAGCAAGAAATTGCAAGTAGATAAATAGGTACCACTTTGGTGGGAAGGTAACAGCGTTCCGTGCGCCTTGGTGTTTAGTCATGCCGGCCGCATGACCACGGAATTGTCTCTGGACAGCGCTGGCTCTTCGGCCTTGAAACGGAGATGAGCACCGCAACCCTAGAGTCGGATTCAACTGGCTTTCGAACAAGGGAAACCTTTACCTATGTATAGACAACTGGTGGGTGTGGGATGGGATAGTACAGCCTGATCTCTTCAGATCTCCAAAGCTAAGCAGGGTCTGTACTTGGAAGGGAGACCACCGAGAAAAGCTCTGCAGAGGAAGACAATGGCAAACTGCCTCTGCTTCTCACTTCCCTTGAAAGCCTCTCGCTGGGGTTGCATAAGTCTCTGTCTTCTGAAGTGATTTGCATGTACAGTAGAGCCAGTTTGGTGTAATGGTTAGGAGTGCGGACTCTAATCTGGGAGAACCGGGTTTGATTCCCCACTCCTACACATGCAGATGCTGGTGTGACCTTGAGTCAGTCATGAGCTCTTTCAGAGCTGTTCTCTCAAGGGCAGTTCTCGAGAGAGTTCTCTCAGCCCCACCTACCTCACAGTGTTTCTGTTGTGGGGAAGGGAAGGGAAAGGGATTGTAAACCGCTCTGAGACTCTTTTGGGTAGTGAAGGGTGGGGCATAAATTCAATCTCCTCCTCCTCCTCCTCCTCCTCCCCCCTTCTTCTTCTTCTTCTTCTTCTTCTTCTTCTTCTTCTTCTTCTTCTTCTTCTTCTTCTTCTTCTTCTTCTTCTTCTTCTTCTTCCTGTATGTCACCAAATCAGCATTATATACTATACTTAAAAATGATGTACATCTTCTATATAAGCACCATCCACATGGCGCAAAAACATCACTACAACATGCACAAGCAAGGTAATTTAAATCTGCAAAACCAATAGGAAAAAAAATGGTAAAATGAAGCTGTTGGCAAAAATATAAGTTAATGCAAAGGAGACATGAGGCAGGTAACACTCATTCATGCCTACTGGGGCTGCCAATGCTGGGTTTGGAAATACCTGAAGACAGGGCATTTTTTGTAGAAAAAGCCCAGCAGGAACTCATTAGCATAATAGGCCACACCCAACAGCAGACACTCATTAGCATATTAGGCCACACCCCCATGTTACCAGAAATGTGCTCATCCAGCCACACCCACCTTTTGATTCTTATTCTGTTTACCTTGTTTGTTGTCAAAACCCAGGGCCTTTTTTTGTAGCAGGAACTCCTTTGCATGTTAGGCCACACACCCCTAATGTAGCCAATCCTAATCATTTTCTGCTGTTGGGTGTGGCCTATTATGCTAATGAGTTCCTGCTGGGCCTTTAGTGTGGCCAACTCGGGAGGCAGCCGGAACTCCGTTCCTGTGCGTTCCTGCCCAAAAATAGCCCTGCCTGGAGATTTGGGGGTGGACCCTGGGGTGGGCAGGGTATAGGTGTTGGAATATGGAATGCCCATAGCGCAGCCTTATGAAGAAGCTCTGAAGATCACCCTACAAGGGGACAGCTGAAGGACTGGCAGTTAGCACAGCCAGATTAGGGTCTCACCACATTTCCACATTAAAGTCCTCGCTGTCTCCGGATTGGCTCTTCTGGAGACTTCCTGCTCCTGCAGAGCTTCCTTCTTGTTGTTGTTCTTCCTCCTTCATGAGTTAGGTTAGACAGTGAAGGCTCTCTCTCGTCTGTGTCCCATAACAGTTTGTTCTTCTTTAATAAACCTACTCGTTTTTTTCTCTGAACAGTCAGTGCACCGCTTCCTTTGCATATTTAAACTCGGCCAACATTAGGGAGGAATAGATATCTCAGCATGGTATAATGGCACACAATCCACCATCCAAAGCAGCCATTTTCTCCAGGGGAACCAATCCCGGTAATCCGGAGATGAGGTGTAATCAGAGATCACCGGGCCCCACCTGGAGGTTGGCAAGCCTAACTCTTACTTAACCTACCTCTTTTTTCTTTTCTTTTTTTTGAGCACGCAACCTCTGGTTTCCCTCTTCCACTGTTGCCTTCTTTGTGACCTGTAAGGAAAGTCCTTTCCTGATGATTTACATACTATGGAGTGCTGAAAATGCTTTATAAATTATGAATACGAATTATGAATACAAATAAAGACCTGAGGCAAAACGCTGCGGTGTGTCCCCAGCTTGGAGAAGACAGGAGATTCCCTCAGGCACTGTGCCAGTGAAGGAAAGTCCTCTGCATACCCTGAAGCAGGATGTATCCCCTGGATTTCTTGTGGAATCTGAGAGAAACCTGGGCCTGTCTGGAATATCCTCCTTCCAGTTCAGAAGAGTGAGGGACCTCCATTTCCTTCCTTCCTTCCTTCCTTCCTTCCTTCCTTCCTTCCTTCCTTCCTGTTTGTGCTGTAGTGGTTAAGAGCGCAGATTCTAATATGGGAGAACTGGGTTCAATTCCTCACTCCTCTGCATGCAGCTGCTGGTATGACCTTGGGTCAGTCATAAGTTCTTTCAGAGCTGTTCTCCCAAGGGATATAAATTCAATCTCCTCCTCCCCCCTCCTCCTCCCCTTCCTTCCTTCCTTCCTTCCTTCCTTCCTTCCTTCCTTCCTTCCTTCCTTCCTTCCTTCCTTTGCTTTTTTCATTA
>NW_015163780.1:0-13191 GCF_001447785.1 Gekko japonicus | reverse complement strand
ATTCCTCACTCCTCACTCCTGCAGCTGCTGGTATGACCTTGGGTCAGTCATAAGTTCTTTCAGAGCTGTTCTCCCAAGGGATATAAATTCAATCTCCTCCTCCTCCCCCTCCTCCTTTTCCTTCCTTCCTTCCTTCCTTCCTTCCTTCCTTCCTGCCTGCCTGCCTGCCTGCCTGCCTGCCTGCCTGCCTGCCTGCCTGCCTGCCTGCCTGCCTGCCTGCCTGCCTGCCTGCCTGCCTGCCTGCCTGCCTGCCTGCCTGCCTGCCTGCCTGCCTGCCTTCCTGCCTGCCTGCCTGCCTGCCTGCCTGCCTGCCTGCCTGCCTGCCTGCCTGCCTGCCTGCCTGCCTGGTGTTGACTGAAGGGAAGGAAGCATCAAATCACTTACTTCATTTCTTCATTTCACAGGGCAGACTGAGGGCTTTGCCTTGCCATCTTCCTAGGGCTGCAGCCTCCAGGTGGGACCTAAAGTTCTCCTGAAACTGCAAGCGATCTTCAGACCAGAGATTAGCTCCCCTGGAGAAAACAGCAGCACTGAAGAATGAACTCTATGGAATTACATACCAGCTGAGTCCCCTCCCCTCCCCAAACGCCACTGTCCCCAGGCAGTGCCCTTAAATTCTCCACAAATTTTATTTCTCAAGCTGGAGTTGACGACTGTAGTTGCTAGGCACATGCCAGGAACCAATAGGAGCCTTTTTAATTTTCATTTTGTCGTTATTTTCCAAGCACAAGAAACAATTACAGGTTTCATAAATCGAAAGGAAATCATTACATTAAATATTTTTTCTTTAATTTTCACAGGCAGTCCAAACCCATTGTTTTGGCGAATCACAGTCATCTGAACATTGAACATAAGCGAACATAAGAGACGCCAATGTTGGATCAGGCCAAAGGCCCATCCAGTCCAACACTCTGTCACACTGTGGCCAAAAATACCAGTGCCATCAGGAGGTCCTCCAGTGGGGCCAGGACATTAGAAGCCCTCCCACTGTTGACCCCCCCCCCAAGCACCAAGAAGACAGAGCATCACTTGACCCAGAGCCCCTATCTATACCTTGTGGGTAATAGCCACTGATGGACCTCTGCTCCATATGCTTATCAAATTCCCTCTTGAAGCCGTCCATGCTTGTAGCTGCCACCACCTCCTGTGGCAGTGAATTCCATGTGTGTTAATCACTCTTTGGGTGAAGAAGGCCTTCCTTTTATCCATTCTAACCCGACCGCTCAGCAATTTCATGGAGTGCCCACAAGTTCTTGTATTGTGAGAAAGGGAGAAAAGTACCTCTTTCTCTACCTGCTCTACCCCATGCATTATCTTATAAACCTCAATCATGTCACCCCTCAGTCGTCGTTTCTCCAAGCTAAAGAGCCCTAAGCGCCTTAACCTTTCCTCATAGGGAAAGTGTTCCAACCCTTTTATCATTCGAGTCGCCCTTTTCTGCACTTTTTCCAAAGCTATAATATCCTTTTTAAGGTGTGGTGACCAGAACTGCACACAGTATTCCAGATGAGGTCGCACTATTGATTTATATAGGGGCATTATGATATTGGCTGATCTGTTTTCAATACCCTTCCTAATAACCCCCAGAATAGCATTGGCCTTCTTTATTGCTATGGACTTGGATAGTTAAGCTAGTTCTGTTGTTTTTCTGCCATATGATTCTGAGTCAATGACACAAATTAGATAAAACTTTATCATTCTTTTTTTTTTTAATTGAAGAAACATCTGATCACTTGTGTGCAGCAGCTGTAGGGAGTCACAAGGTTCAGTCCAGGACCTGGACACACTGCTTGGTTCCCGAGGCACTAGAACGTTTCAGTCCACTCTGGACATTTTATTTCGCATGCTGTCCTCTACAACAGAGTCTGGATTTGTCAGTAATGCAAAAGCAATGTACCTTTTTTCTCCTCCCTCAACTGTTTGCATTCGCATTAAGGGAAAATAAATTGGCAGAGGGGAAATCATTTTCCTATGTCATATTTATATGTTCATCATTTAAGGGCAGTATTAGCATAACAATCACCCAATGCCTTTGTAGCAGTCTTGGATACAGAGAGAGAGAGAGAGAGAGAAGCTGATATATTATACACTCCTTAATTTTCCAATCAGCATTCATTGCATATTCGTCCCGTCTAACAGTTTATTTTCCAACGAGCAAAGTTTCCAAATCTTTCAATAATCCTTGGGGATATTTTCTCTTTCCGAATGATCCATTTGATTAAGTTTCCCCCCCCCCCCGACACACACCTTTCCATTTTTCTTCATCTTCTCCAACTGCCTCCGAATAAAGTATACATGCACACATATATGATGAAATTACATTACGAAATAATAAAAAAAGATAATCTTAATCCCTTCCCCCCAATATTCTGATTTTGTATTCATTCCCTGCCTTATTGCGCTTTGAAATGTTATAAATGTGCAAATGGTGATTTTTATAATGTTTGTAGAGGCATGTTGCTGCAGAGAGAATAGATTTCAAAAACTGTTATCATGGAAGATGGCTAATATTATAGATTCGGTTCATCATCATCCACATTATAAAGGACTCAAATAGCATTTTTCATTTACAGATCTTAAATGGTTTCATATAGGAATGTAAACATTAGCCTTCCTATTTGAGCAATATAGACCCTGTAAAATGAGGCATAGGAATCTTGAAAAGAGTGAAAGAAAATCGAAGGATAATCACGATCTAAAATTTTGATATGGGTAGATTAATAATGGCCGTGGGTTTGGCTTCAGACCTGTAGATTCCTCTTCAATTGATGCTATGACAGAATAATATTGAAAGAGAAATCTTAAGTTTATTAATGAGCAGGAGATGAGTAGGTGTAGTCAGGGGTTGGAAAAGCTGAGGTAAAACTTGTTGGTATTACAAAGTACATTTCTTTTAGCAGGCACAATAGCGATCTTGAAGCTTGCTTGCATATATTCTAGGCTCTTAACAGTGAGAGATGTTTCATTTAGTATTTCAGTTACAGCAACAATGTTTCTTCAGAGAGTTTCCTATGATAGTGCAGTTTTCCTGGAGTGGGTCTCTTTCTTTGAGCACCTAACTTGCTCCTTTCTTGAAACTAAGGAATATCTCTGTCTCCTGAGTTGTCTAAAACTGTTTTCCCTTCACCTAACATCAGACCCGGGGTCATCCTCAGAGTCAACCGCCCAGAAAAACCGGGCAGGAATTAGTCTTCTTCTCCACGGATGATATAATCCCGTTCCTTTTGGCTTGAAAGGGAGTTTCAGCATACTACCCAATCACTCTTGCCAAATCACCAGCCCAGTTCTGGCGTCTGTGTAAAGCATATTTCAGCATTGGCTGACATTTAGTCTCTGCATTTTGTTAATGAATTCCTCCTCAGGATAAGAATAGTACAGTTAAGGCAAAGGAGTCTTTCCCCTTCGCTTTAAGGTGAACCTGTCTGAGTTTTTCTGTCGGACTCACTGACTCCACACCCTGTCAGAAACTGACTGACTTCCTTCAGGCCAGTGTTCCCCCTAAGCTGAGTTAGTATGAGCTAGCTCACAGTTATTTAGCCTCCGGCTCACAGGATTTGTGTCTTAGCTCAGGAAGGAGGGCTCCAGAGCAAACTAATTTATGCAGGAGCCAAATCGCTCGCTCACAACTTTAATGCCAGCAGCTCGCAAAGAAGAATTTTTGCTCACAAGACTCCACAGCTTAGAGGGAACATTGCTTCAGACTGGTTCCAACTGACAGAACCTCCGAAATGGAATGAACCAAACTGAACTCAGCTATCATATGGCTTTTCTCAGAGACGAGGAACAGCCCGTCACTCAAGCTCTTCATTCCAGTGGAGTGTTAACCCTCCCTTAGCTCTGATTCGGCTGCACTAGAAATCTGGTTTTTATCACAGATGCATTTACATTAAAACATTAGTCTCACATAGGATTACCATCAGTGTTCCCCCTAAGATGAGTTAGTGTGAGCTAGCCCACAGTTTTTTAGCCTCCGGCTCACACATTTTTGTCTTCGCTCAGGAAGGATGGCTCCAAAGCAAACTAATTTATGCAGTAGTGGAATCGCTCACTCACAACTTCAATGCCAGTAGGTCACAAAGTGGAATTTTTGCTCACAAGACTCCACAGCTTAGAGGGAGCATTGGTTACCATGTCTAGGTTGGGAAATTCCTGGAGATTTTGGGGAGTGGAGACTGAAGACAGTGGGGTTTGGGGAGTGTGGAGTGTGATGCCACAGAATCCACCTCCCAAATGGGTCATTTTCTCCAGGAGAACTGATCTCTGTCTCCTAAAGATCAATTGCAATCCTATGAAATCTCCGGGCACCACCTTGAGATCTTGTGCTCTAATATTAGGATTATGCTTTTAGCTGCTGTGTAATTTGCCCTGAAGAAGATCATAGAAACGGGTTTCAATCAAGCCACCCCGCTGGTGGGAAGCCACGGATGTGCTGTTAATAGAAATGGAAAAATTATGTGGCTTTGACTGCTGGGAGGAGGGCTTGCCACATAGAACTTTGAATGGATGACGAAGTTGACTATTAAAAGTTCAGAGTAACTATATGGACAGTTATTTGACCTAAGCTCTTTGTTGATCATGGAGGAATTATATGTATTGTGAAAATCTATTAAGGTTAAAAAGTCTTTATAGTAAACACATAACGATTTTCATACAATAATATCTTAGTCATTATATCATGGACAGTTGAACAAATTTAGTCCAGTGGCACCTTTAAGACCAACAAAGGTTTATTCAAGGTGTGAGCATTCGTGTACAAGGCACACCTTTTCAAATACATTGGAATGGCAGATGAGGTTCTAAACTGATAGATAAATCCTTACAGAGAAGTTACAAATTAACCTGTAACAAGATGATGTTTATGTTATGCAAAGTGAAAAACTAGAAAGCAAGTGAAGGTTCTAAGGTCAATAGTTGTAAAGCAATAAATACATCACAATAGCAGATAAATGTATAAAGATGTTTTTTTCCTAATTGTGGGAAGTATTTGAAAAAGTGGCACATGAAAGCTCAAACCTTGAATAAACCTTTGTTGGTCTTAAAGGTGCCACTAGGCCAGTGATGGCGAACCTTTTAAAGTCCGAGTGCCCAAACTGTGACCCAAAACCCACTTATTGATCGCAAAGTGCCAACACGGAAATTTAACCTGAATACGGAGGTTTTACTGTAGAAAAAACAACTCATACATTAACTTAAGATGATCCAAACAAAGTAAGGAAAGCAATCCCAAATGCTTTCATTGACTTAAAATTATTTGGCAGAGAATTTGACACTTTAACGACGGTCTGGGCCTGGCTGGGGGGATGGCACGCATGCCCACTGAGAGGGCTCTGAGTGCCACCTCTGGCACCCGTGCCTAGGCTTGCCAAGTCCCCTCGGGGGGCGGGAAAACCCCTTCCCCCAGAGGCCCGTTCCCCACCGCCGGCAGATCGGGTCCAGGGGGGATATTTCCCCAACCCAGAACTGGCAACCTACCCCGAACATGATTGAAGACGGATCTAACAGTTGTATTTTCTGTGGACATTGTGAACCTGACCCCCTGAAAGGGAGTGCCGGTCTATAGGATTAGTTCTGCACTGCAATGAATAAGGACCATTGTACAGAGGAACAACAAATCCATGTCCATCTTTGGTGAGAACTGAAAAACTGCTAACCTAACATCTAAAACCAGGTGCCGCCTTTCTGATTTAAAAAAGCGTCAACCCATAATTAGCAGAGATCAGTGGCTTCTCTTCAACTCAGTGTTAAAAAGAATGGTGGAACCTTTGTAGCTTGACTTCCTTTATGCATTTCGAACTGCCATTCCCCGGTTCTGCTCTTTCCAAAGAATACCTCACAAAAATAATGATGGCTCTCCAGACGAAAAATGGACAGTACCCAAGATGCCCCAAATATCTCAGCGATGAAGACATTTCAACTGGGTAAGATGGCCCAATTTATTTCAAGCCGCCTTAAAATAGTGATACGGAGTAAAAGCCGTCTCTTCCGCCCGCGCCATTGTTCCAAGCGAGGCAGGCTTTAATGGATTTAATCAGGAGAATTGTCAACGAGAGCTTTAATCACAGATTAAAACTGCCCCCCGGTTAATTAGCAGGGCTGAGATTAGTGGGCATATTGCTCGCGACGCAGCTCACACAAACGGATTAATTCCATGACTGAACCAGCGTTTTTAAACAATACAGGGGGGGTGGGAAATCATTTCCCTTTTTGTTCCTTGCATTTGCATTGCACCCGTCCTTTGATCAGCTCCAGGCGGTATCCTGGTTTCTTCCCCCTTTTTGTGACATCCCTTTGAGGTTGGTGCTGCTCAAATAGGGATATCCTCCCACAGTCGAACCCTCTAACCCAGTGGTGTCGAACTCATTTGTTACAAGGGCTGGATCTGAGATAAATGTCACTTTGTCGGGCCGGGCCATGTGTGCCATGAAATATAATGCCAGGTAAAGAGGTAAAGGTTCCCTTGCTCGAAAGCCAGTCAAATCCGACTCTAGGGTTGCGGTGCTCATCTCCGTTTCCAAGCCGAAGAGCCAGCGCTGTCCGAAAATGTTTCCGTGGTCATGTGGCCAGTATGACTAAACACCAAGGCGCACGGAATGCTGTTACCTTCCCACCGAAGTGGTCCCTATTTATCTACTTGCAATTTCTTGCTTTCAAACTGCGAGGTTGGCAGGAGCTGGGACTAGAGACGGGAGCTCACCCCGTCTTGCGGCACCCGGGTCTTGAACTGCTGAACGACTGACCTTCCACAGCCTGCAGTTCAGCGTCTTAACCACTTGAGCCACCGCAGCTCCAATTAATGCCAGGTACCAGAGATCTAAACTGTATATAAAGGACAGCAACTTGTAAGTGCCAAGTTGGTGTTGTCTTGCTGCAAGGCCCCATGGGCTGGGAGGGGGGGGTGCAAAGGAAAACCCACATAAGCAGACTGGCGGGCCAGTGGTGCAGTACTGGACAGACGCTCCCACACTGCTTGACTGCTGCAGATGATGTTGTTCTGCCATACTGAAGCCACAATTGGAGTGTCTCTGTCCACTCCCCCCCCCCCAACAGTCTCCTGTTCCCTCCCTTACACTAGTTGCTCGGGGGGTGCATAAGAGCCCCTGACGGGCCGGTTCTGGCCCTTGGGCCTTATGTTTGACACCCCTGCTCTAACCATTGCAGTTGACTACAGTGACAATACAATCAAAATGGCTAGTCATAAGAACATAAGAGAACATAAGAGACGCCAATGTTGGATCAGGCCAAAGGCCCATCCAGTCCAACACTCTGTGTCACACAGTGGCCAGAAATACCAGTGCCATCAGGAGGTCCACCAGTGGGGCCAGGACATTAGAAGCCCTCCCACTGTTGCCCCCCCCCCAAGTACCAAGAAGACAGAGCATCACTTGCCCCAGAGCCCCTATCTATACCTTGTGGCTAACAGCCACTGATGGACCTCTGCTCCATATGCTTATCTAATTCCCTTTTGAAGCCGTCCATGCTTGTAGCCGCCACCACGTCCTGTGGCAGTGAATTCCAAGTGTTAATCACTCTTTGGGGGAAGAAGGACTTCCTTTTATCCGTTCTAACCCAACCGCTCAGCAATTTCATTGAGTGCCCACTCAATTTCATTGAGTCGAATAACAGGTCGATTCTGACACCACCAATGAACACATGAACACATGAAACTGCCTTCTACTGAATCAGAACCTTGGTCCATCAAAGTCTGTATTGTCTACTCAGACCGGCAGTGGCTCTCCAAGGTCTCAGGCAGAGATCTTTCACATCACTTACTGCCAGGTCTTTTAACTGGAGATACCAGGGATTGAACCTGTGACCTTCGGCATGCCAAGGAGACGCTCTGCCACTGAGCCACAATGTTGTGCAAAGTCCAGAGTTAAAAGATACCTAGATGTTTCAGCTGAACCTGGAATGAAATTCAGCATCAGTTTCCTGGAGGGTTTTGGTGCTAAAGAATGACCTGTCTTCGAAAAAATGTCGACACTTGATTTTTAAAACAGTTGACATTGATTTTTGCTAGGGTCCCCAGCAATGTGCTGGCAAGTCCTGGGAGATTTTAGGGGAGGCGCCTAGAAAGGGTGGAGCTTCAGGAAGATGTGATATCACTTCCAGGTGATGTGATAGTAATTTCTCCTAATCCCTATGGTAAAGACCATAGAGACTGGAGCTAAATCCTAGAGCATCACCACTGATACTATCCTTCCATTTTTTCTCTCCCACTCTTCCAATTATTGAGGGTGGGAGATTGAGGCAGGGGGCAGAGGATTGACAACTGCCAGTGGGCCAATGGCAAACCTGTTTTTTGCTGATTTCCCACTGCAAATGCTCATTATGCTCTTTCTGGAGGTTTGCATAATGGAGCAACAGCACCCCCCAAGCTTCTTTATTCTCTGCATCCCACTTTTCTCCCTGAAGGGACACAAAGCAGTTTGGTGTAGTGGTTAAGAGTGTGGAGTCTAATCTGGGAGAACCAAGTTTGATTCCCCAGTCCTCCACTTGCAGATGCTGGTGTGACCTTGGGTCAATCACAGTTCTCTCAGAGCTGTACTCTCAGGAGCAATCCTCAAGAGAGCTCTCTCAGCCCCACCTGCCTCACAGGGTCTGTTGTGGGGAGGGGAAGGGAAAGGAGAATGTAAGCCACTCTTCCTCAGTCCTTCAAGGTTATTCTTCTCTACTCTGACTGGCAGCAACTCTCCAGGGTGGTAGATATAGGTCTTTCACATCACATCCAACCTGATCCTTTTGCTAGAGATCCCAGGGATTGAACCTTGGACTTTCTGCTTGTAAAAGAGGATGCTCTGCTTGGTGTAGTGGTTAAGTGTGTGGACTCTAATCTGGGAGAACCGGGTTTGATTTTCCCTCCTCCACATGCAGCTGCTGGATGACCTTGGCCAAGCCACAGTTCTGGTACAGCTGTTCTTGAAAAAGAGCAGTTTCTGTCAGAGCTCTCTCAGCCCCATCTACCTTGCAGGGTGTCTGTAAGCCACTCTGAGACTCCCTTGGGTAGTGAAGGGCGGGGTATAAATCCCTCCTCCTCCTCCTCCTCCTCCTCCTCCTCCTCTTCTTCTTCTTCTTCTTCTTCTTCTTCTTCTTCTTCTTCTTCTTCTTCTTCTTCTTCTTCTTCTTCTTCTTCTTCTTCTTCTTCTTCTTCTTCTCTGCCCCTGAGCTATGGCTCCTCCCCATGACAGCAATGAAAATAGGGGGACAGAACGGTTTACTGCTACCTCCCATAAAAACACAATGACATTAAAGAGAACATATTTATCCATTTCTAGTCCTGAACTATTTTGCAAAGCTCAAAATGTCAGCTTTCCCATACAGAGCATTGCATTTGCAAGTTTAGAAGGACATGGCTTTTGCATGAATCGGGTATTTTCTCTACAAGATTTCCATGGATCCGGTGGGCTGGCCTGCAGCTTTCCCAGAAACGCTCTGCATCACAATAAATGGTGAAATGTGGAATCCCTGAGCACTGAAGGGCAGGTGGGATCTTTCTCGCATCTGACGGAAAACACAATTTCAGTTTCAACATTTGAATTCGTTTCTATGGTTGGCCGTGCTGGGAACATACTGTAGGCATAAAAGATCGATAAGATTGTGCGGGCTGCATTGTCTCCCCCGCACACAAAGGAAACCCAACCAATGAGACAAGTAAAACTTCTCAAAAATGGACAGCATCACAGCTAATGCAATCTTCCAGAGTTCCTGGGAAGTCCCAAGCTGAATCAATCAAAATAAGTTGACTGTTTTATATACAATGGCAGTTGTGTTTTTGTTTGTTCATAAATGCCTGATCCTCTTGAGTTGGTTGGTGCAGCCCCACCTCCATCCTTCTGGTGGCTTCTTTACAGGGCTAGTTTTCACAGGATAGTAACCTTTCACGTCAAGTATTGGATTCAGGGGCCATTTCGTAGAAAAAGAGGTGCAGGAGCTCATTAGCACAACTCATTAGCATAGCTTATTTGCATATGCCACACCCCCTGAGCTCACCGGAAGTGAGTCAGAAGACAACACCCACTGCTCAGGCTCCACTGGACTGTTTGGGATTGCTAGCTATTGGGGGGGGGGAATGCGCAGATCTGTCCTCACAGAGGAGGGAGAGCTTGTACCTGAATAAAACCTGGTCTTAAAGGTGCCACTGGACTGTTTTGGACTGGGGGGAGCTCTGCTTCTTGCTCTGACTGAGGGCTGCTGGGAGCAGGGGGTGGGGCATGTTGCATGTGCCTGCCTCCTGGGCTCTTTACTGCCGGAGATCCGCTCCTGTGCGCTCCTGCAGGACCCCTGATTGGATCCATTCCAAGAAGTCTCATACCGCGGTTGTGACAGTTCAAAGTTTGAAGACTGGTTCCAAACCAATGAATGGGTAGCATAGGGGAAAAAATGGTCTTTTGATCACTTAGGCATCTTCTTCTCATGGGAAGAGTCTTTCATGATCACAACACCACTTTTGGATCCATCCCAATTTAAAGTAATCAGGGTGGAGGAGATTGGATTTATACCCCACCCTTCACTACCCAAGGGAGTCTCAGAGCGGCTTACAAACTCCTTTCCCTTCCCCTCCCCACAACAGACACCCTGTGAGGTAGGTGGGGCTGAGAGAGCTCTGACAGAAACTGCTCTTTTTCACGAACAGCTCTTATCAGAACTACGGCTTGCCCAAGGTCATCCAGCCAAGTGCAAGTGGGGGAGTGGGGAATCAAACCCGGTTCTCCCACTACATCAACTGGGACAATTTTCTTTTTCTGATAGGCCTGAAGTTCTCAGTTCTCATTTAGCCAAGAGAAAGCCGTTACCAGGAGAAATCTCTAATGTGCAAGCTGTCAACCACTTTCGATGACAGTTCAAAGCTGCTGCAAGTTAATCATTCTGCCAGCCGAAGCAACAATTCTATGCTGGCGGCGGGGTGGGGGGGTGATGACTTCTATAATCAAGACAGCTAACTCTTAGGCAGAACAACTCTCTCCAAGGAGGCCAGTTTCTTGACACAGAGTTAGGAGGGATCCTAGAGGTCACCTACTCCAACCCCCTTGCCCAGTGCAGGAATTAGTCAGCTACAGCACTCCACTCTGCTTAAAGGAGCGCACACCTTTATACATGTTTTAAAATGACCGAAAAGGGCATGTACTGTAGAAATTCTTGTGGGGCTGTGTGTTTAAGAAAGGGAGCACAGCCCCCCAAAGCCCCAGCATAGCTCTCAATGGGAGAGCATCTACTTGGCATGTAGAAGGTCCCAGGTCCAGTCCCTGACATCTCAAGTTAAAAAGGACCGGGCAATAGGTGATGTGAAAGACCACAATCTGAAACCCTGGAGAGTCACTGTCCCTCTGAGCAGACAACACTGCTCTTGATGGACCAATGGTCTCAGTATAAGGCAGATTCACGCGTGTTCATGTTCAAGTTTCATCATAGGTTCCTGTGGGGTACACTGATGGAGCAGAGGTCCATCAGTGGCTATGAGCCACAAGGTATAGATAGGGGCTCTGGGGCAAGTGATGCTCTGTCTTCTTGGTGCCTGGGGGGGTCAACAGTGGGAGGGCTTCTAATGTCCTGGCTCCACTGGTGGACCTCCTGATGGCACCTGGTATTTTTGGCCACTGTGTGACAGAGTGTTGGACTGGATGGACCATTGGCCTGATCCAACACTGGCTTCTCTGATGTTCTTATAGATGGAACTCTCAGTCTGGGGCAAGGGATGCTCTGTATTCTTGGTGCTTGGGGGGGGGCAACAGTGGGAGGGCTTCTAGTGTCCTGGCCCCACTGGTGGACCTCCTCATGGCACCTGGTATTTCTGGCCACTGTGTGACACAGAGTGTTGGACTGGATGGGCCACTGGCCTGATCCAACATTGGCTTCTCTGATGTTCTTATGTTTAAGAAGCAAATAAATGTGTTTACTGAAAAGTAACTCCAGGTGTGTTCAGCGGGGCTTACTTCCTCACAAGTGTAGGAGTGCTCCTAAGAGGGGGTCAACTGGATTTCGCAATGGAAGGCAAAAAAACCCCCAACAAAATGAAATGATAATTGCGGTGCCAAGAATGAAGCGCTTCCCCATTAATAAGAAACCACGCGGCTTAACATTTCCAAGGGGAAGGTCTTTAAAAAGGATTAGACGCTCACACTCACGGGTGGATTAGCTGGCACGGAACAGAAAATGTCATCTGTGTTTCTCATCTATAATACAGAGAATGCGGCACAATTCATCCTTTCCCCTTAATACAGAGAGAAACAGGGAAGCATCAATTGAAACAGCAGCTTTGTTTTTAAAAAGAAGACCAAAAAAAAAAAAAACCCAGCTTAAAAAGTAACGAGTTTGGGGCCTTGCAAAGAAAATCACTCAAAATGTCTGTGTATGAAGGGGGGGGAAATATACAACAGTCCCTTCAAAGGGGATAGA
The DNA here is from genome assembly GCF_001447785.1 of Gekko japonicus. NCBI lineage: Eukaryota > Metazoa > Chordata > Lepidosauria > Squamata > Gekkonidae > Gekko > Gekko japonicus. The sequence continues at coordinate 801 of NW_015163780.1, read as the reverse complement.
GGCATGAATCAAGCATACACAAGTCATGGAACACATAGTGGCTCTTGCGTTATGGGCATTCATGAAGCATCATTTGCCATGTTTCATGTCTTCATGACAAAGGTTCTTCACTGGATTGGCTTCTCTGATGTTCTTATGTTTAAGAAGCAAATAAATGTGTTTACTGAAAAGTAACTCCAGGTGTGTTCAGCGGGGCTTACTTCCTCACAAGTGTAGGAGTGCTCCTAAGAGGGGGTCAACTGGATTTCGCAATGGAAGGCAAAAAAACCCCCAACAAAATGAAATGATAATTGCGGTGCCAAGAATGAAGCGCTTCCCCATTAATAAGAAACCACGCGGCTTAACATTTCCAAGGGGAAGGTCTTTAAAAAGGATTAGACGCTCACACTCACGGGTGGATTAGCTGGCACGGAACAGAAAATGTCATCTGTGTTTCTCATCTATAATACAGAGAATGCGGCACAATTCATCCTTTCCCCTTAATACAGAGAGAAACAGGGAAGCATCAATTGAAACAGCAGCTTTGTTTTTAAAAAGAAGACCAAAAAAAAACAAAAAAACACCAGCTTAAAAAGTAATGAGTTTGGGGCCTTGCAAAGAAAATCACCCAAAATGTCTGTGTATGGACGGGGGGAAATATGCAACAGTCCCTTCAAAGGGGATAAAGGAATGAATCAAGCATGCACAAGTCATGGAACACATAGTGGCTGTTGCGTTATGGGCATTCATGAAGCATCATTTGCCATGTTTCACGACAAAGGTTCTTCACTGTTCTCATCCTTTCTCCAATGGCTAACCGTT
>NW_015163779.1:57135-58773 GCF_001447785.1 Gekko japonicus | reverse complement strand
GTAAAATTTCTTTCTCTTATGACCATTGGGGTCAGATCATCTTTGTGATTTCCCCTTAACTGGGTTAAGGGGAAGTTTCCCCTTAACTGGGAAAATTGGAGGATCAGGGATCCCAGGGCTTGATCCGCCAGCGGCGGGGAATGGGCCTCTGGGGCGGGGTTTTCCCCGCCCCCTGAGGGGACTTGGCAAGCCTACCTTTGCATCCTTACAAGCAGCCTTTACAAAACCCCTCCCACTTTCTAACTAGCACAGAGGTGTCAGACTCATTTGCTACAAGGGTCGGATCTGACCTAAATGTCACTGTGTTGGGCTGGGCACTGTGTGCCATAAAACGTAATGCCAGGTACCAGAGATATAAACTGCATAAAGGACAGCAGCTGGTAAGCTCTGAGCTGTTGTATCCTCACTGCAAGGCCCCCTGGGGTGGGAGGGGGGTGCAGAGGAAAACCCATGTGGGTGGATGGGAGATCCAGCGGTGCAGCACTGCAGCAGGGTTTTACATAAGAACATAAGAGACGCCAATGTTGGATCAGGCCAAAGGCCCATCCAGTCCAACACTTTCAAGGCAAGAGACATTTAGAGGTGGATTGCCATTGCCTGCCTCTGCATAGGGAGCCTACAATTCCTTGGTGGTCTCCAGTGTTCTCTCTAAGCTGAGTTAGTGTGAGCTAGCTCACAGTTTTTTAGCCTCTCGCTCACAGATTTTTGCCTTAGCTCAGGAAGGAGGGCTCCAGAGCAAACTAATTTATGCAGTAGTCAAATCGCTCGCTCACAACTTTAACGCCAGCAGCTCACAAAGTAGAATTTTTGCTCACACGACTCCACAGCTTAGAGGGAACATTGGTGGTCTCCCATCCAAATATTAACCAGGGCTGACCCTGCTTAGCTTCGGAGGTCTGACAAGATCGGGCTAGCCTGGGCTATCCAGGCCAGGAGGAATAACTCACCTTTCTGGATTTATGTCTTATCTGTAGGCCGAAAGTTCGTGTCTTCGAATGCCCTCCCCCCAGTCCATGAGCTTGTCAAATAGGCGGTGCCAAGATTGATGTGCAACTCCAGCGAAGGAGCAAAAACGAGCTGCTTACTAAGGAAAGGGATGTAGAAAGGAGACGTACTTCTTCCTGAACGGAACTAGAACTCACCGTCCCGCAGCATTCTCTTTATGCAAACCACACAGAGGAAATTTTGATCGAATGACCTGGATGGAAACGCAGCCAAAAGACTGTGGATAGAAATCCAGCCAAACATAATTTCTCTTGGAAGGAATTCCCCCTTCTGCTAATGATGCTGGCATCACTTCACACTAAGCGGAGGGGTTGAAAGAAATACCAAGAAGAAGAGGAGGAGGAGGAGGAGGAGGAGGAGGAGGAGGAGAGTGGCTTTATACCCCACCCTTCACTACCCGAAGGAGTCTCAGAGCAGCTTACAATCCCCTTTCCCTTCCCCTCCCCACAACAGACACCCTGTGAGGTAGGTGGGGCTGAGAGAGTTCTCTCAAGAACTGCCCTTGAGAGAACAGCCCTGAAAGACCTTGTGACCAATGCTCCCTCTAAGCTGTGGAGTGTTGTGAGCAAAAATTCTACTTTGTGAGCTATTGGCATTAAAGTTATGAGGAAGTAATTTGGTTACTACGTAAAT
>NW_015163779.1:54669-54846 GCF_001447785.1 Gekko japonicus | reverse complement strand
CACCCCTCAAATCCCCAGGAATTTGTCAGCATGTAGTTGGCAACCCCATCTCCTTCCCAGCTAACCATCAACCTACCATTATCTGCCCCTTTGACTTCAGCTGACTTCTGCCCTCCCTTCTGCAGAGCAGTTGTAATTCTGAGTGCTCTCCAGCCCTCACCTGAAGATTGGCAACAA
>NW_015163779.1:49111-54620 GCF_001447785.1 Gekko japonicus | reverse complement strand
GACATCCGGCCGCAGGGTCCGTTTCCCCCCACTCAACCCCACTCACTCCAGGGCCGGCGACTGGAGGTGCAAGCCTCCGGCTGCCGGGTCCGTTTCCACCCCCCCCCACTCCAGGACCAGAGACCGGAGGCAGAAGCCTCCGGTCGCCCGCTTCCTTCCCCTCCCTCACCACCCACTCCCAACAGGCACTGAGGGGAATGTAGGGTTGCCAGCTCTAAGGAGGGGAATACCTGGAGGTTTGGGGGGTGGATTCTGTAGAGGGCAGCATTGGGCGGGGGGCGGCGGAAGGACTCAGCAGGTATAATGTCATAGGGTCTACCCTCCAAAGCATCCATTTTCTCCAGGGGAACTGATCTCTGTCATCTGGAGATCAATTGTAGCAGTGGGAGATCTCCAGGTCCCACCTGGAGATTGGCAACCCTAGGGGAAAGTCAGCTGCACAGCAGGGGGTTGAAGAGAATGGTTTGATGGCTGCTGGGCCAAGATTGGCATCAATAGTTCCCCAGGAGCCCCATCGTAAATGCACCAAACAATTCCTAAAGATTTTCCAGAACACTACTCTGTCGATAAATTGCAACACTTTGAAGTAGCACCAAAGCTTTAAGATCTCTCCAGCTGTCACCTGGAGACTGGCAACAGCTTGTCTGGAGTGTGGGCAGTATGGCATTGTATCTGTCTGAGGTCCCCCTCTTCCTCCTCCTCCTCCTTATGGTCCAACACTTGCAGCCATACATTTCTAGGTCTAGACATTAACACAGGTGTGTCAAACATGTGGCCCGGGGGTCGGATCAGGCCCCCAGAGGACTTCAATCAGGCCCACAGTGGAACTGGCTGTCTTCTGCTTCTTCTTCCAGTTCTGCTGCTGCTGAGTCATTGTAGGTTTGCAGCTTACAGATACACACCTGAACAGCATACCCAAGATTGCAACAGCACAGACATTTTGATGCAATAATTCAGAGCAGGAGGTGTCAGTTATCAGACACTGTTAAATAAACAAAATATTGCAAGAGGGCTAATGTTTTAAGCATGTCTTTATTTTAAATTAAAAACCCCTTTTGTACTTGTGTCCTTTATAAAGTTTATCTCTCCGCTGCCTGGCATCACCTTTTATGACACACATGGCCTGGCCCAACAAGGTCTCATTTATGTCAGATCCGGCCCTCATAACAAATGAGTTTGACACCCCAGCATTAACGCATGCCATTATTTCGTCTTTCTAATTCTTCCTCTACTTCTAGTAGCAGCATGAAGGTTTTTCCTTAGCAGCTCCTACTGGTTATCCTTTAGCTGGAGAGTCCAGGGATTGGATTTGGGACTCTCTGGACATGAAGCAGATGCTTCGCCACCCAATCGTGCCCTCCCCCCGTGCCATTTAAAGAAGGCAATAAGAAATTACCCCAACACAAATCTCTTTGTCTTCGAGGTGAGCGCATGTTCTTGTTTCTCCTTTCCCCTCAATTTATGTATTTGGGAACGGCCCAATTTATATGGTATTTATACATTGTTCACCAATAATCTGTAATTTTGATTTATGGACGCGCAGATCACTTTGAACAATGCATACATTTCAGAGGGAAAATTGAGCACAAGAAGGAGGAGAATGGCAGAGATAGAGGATCTTGGCTTTGATTTATGCCAGGGAAAAGTGATACCAAGACAGGGCCCGAAGGAGGAGAATAAAACATATCGCTTCCCTCACTCTTTAATCTCGAATATCTTCAAGAGCAGACCTTTCAGTGTTGTCACGAACATTCACCCATCTTCCCCGAGATCCGAAACGGCGAACATTCGTTTTCGGTGATCTTTTCCCCTTCCCTAAGATCCCTGTTTTCAAATAATTTTGCTACCGGGCGGTAAAATCAATATTAGAAGGAAATCTCTCTCTTTTTTAAAAAAATCCTCCCACTTGTTATAAAGTTGGATGCTTTCCGACTGGAATGTGAAATAATGCCGCTAATGGGTACCGGGACCGAAAAGTTCTCTCCGCTAAACCTTTACCGAGGCGCTCTTTTGGAATAATGTGTTCCCGTTTATAGGATTTTCTGTGACCTTTCCTTTACAGCTGCTAGTGGAGACACCCAGAGCATCTTTTGTATCTGCATAACTGCTGGAACACAGATAATAACTTGTCGAGTGTTGTCTGTTTTAGAGGGAAAGGGGAGGGGGGAAACCGTCTACGTATAATGAAGGAAAAACCGCAGGTGCATGCATTTCTCCCAGCCAAAAAAAGAGAGAAAAGATTCGTAGTGTAACCATTATGTGGAAAAGTCACATTGGGGAAATCAGGATCCTGCCAAAAGAAAGCCAGCAGAATGGAGCAAAAAATGTTTCATCTGATCTGGGTTCTTTCTGCTGTCTAATGGGAGAGAATGTCGGTGGGGATGAACCCAAGGACCAGAAGAGGAAGAGGAGGAGGAGGTTGGATTTATACCCCACCCTGCAATACAAGGAGTCTCAGAGTGGCTTACAATCCTTTCCCCTCCCCACAACAGACACCCTGTGAGCAGTGTTCCCTCTAAGCTGAGTTAGTGTGAGCTAGCTCACAGGTTTTTTTAGCCTCCAGCTCACACATTTTTTGTCTTAGCTCAGGAAGGATGGCCCCAGAGCAAAGTAATTTACGCCATTGCCAAATTGCTCGCTTACAGCTTCAATGCCAGTAGCTCACAAAGTAGACGTTTTGCTCACAAGACTCCACAGCTTAGAGGGAGCATTGCCTGGGAGGTAGGCGGAGCTGAGAGAACTCTCTCTCAAGAACTGCCCTTGAGAGAACAGCTCTGAGAGACCTTGTGACTGACCCAAGGTCACACCAGCTGCTGCATGAGGAGGAGTGGGGAATCAAACCCGGTTCTCCCAGATTAGAGTTTGCACTCTTAACCACTGCACCATACTGTCTCTCTCAGGAGGACACTGTCTGATCCAGTTCCTCAAAACCTGGGAATGTTTCTGGGATTCTTTGTAGAGAGAAGAAGAAATGGAAATGGAAAGCTCATGTACAACCTATCCCCTCAATGCCAGGCCTCAAAGAGGAATATGTTTATTGGACAGAAGCTGCCGAGATGAGAGCCAGGACTTACATCTGCAGCTGAAGTGGATTCTTGAACATTTAAGTAGCATTACATTCCATTGTCTTCAAGCTGGACTTTTGTGGACTCTTCAGACCCCGGAAAACTCCCTCCCACAAAGTAGCAATGGCTGGACACTGCTGAGGTCATCAGTGGGAGTTGAGACAGCAGACAGATGCCCTTCTGCCATGCTTGAAGCCAAGGCTTTCCCACATCCTCATTCCCTTACATGTGACTTCCTGTCATTTCAGGGTCCCCCCCCCGGTTCCACACATGTTGTGCTCCCTCTAGTGGTTGTTTCGATATTATGTCGCTTCATGTCTGGCATAAGAGCCTGCAGGTCATGTCTGCAGAGAGATAGGCCAGACTTAATATTGAATTGGCCACTAGAGGGAGCAAAACATGTGCAGAACAGGAAACAACCACAACAATCACAAAGTGACAGGACCACACAAGCAAGGGAAACCAGAATGCGGAAAAGCCCCCAGATTCAGCAGAAAGCCACCCTGCCCTATCCAGTTGCATTCTAAAGAGAAGAAGAGGAGGAGGAGGAGGAAAAGGAGGAGGAGGTGGAGGAGCTTGGATTCATACCCTGCCCTTCACTACTGGAAGGAGTCTCAGAGTAGCTCACAATCCCTTTCCCTTCCCCTCCCCACAACAGACACCTGTGAGGTTGGTGGGGCTGACAGAACTCTTGAGAGAACAGCTCTGAAAGAACTTATGACTGACCCAAGGTCACCCCAATGGCTGCATGTGGAGGAGTGGGGAATCAAACCCAGTCCTCCCAGATCAGAGTCCGCGCTCCTAGCCCCTACACCAAACTGGTGTGCTATTCCAGCTGCAGTATGCCACTGGGGGTGTGTGGCTCAGTTCTTGGCTAAAACCCGCCCGCCACTCAACAGGCATGGTCCAGAATATTGAAAGAGAAGCCTCTGTGGATGGATGGCATGGAACTAACTTTGCAGCATGGACAAATGAATTGAATGCTGGGTTGGCCGTCAGTCTCTCCCCTCCCCAGTGCTTCGGCCAGTACAGGAGGGGGAACTGGTGAGCTGACTTTGATTAGCAATGAAGGCTCTGAGCTCCAAGTGGCCCATTGGGTGCGGGCAGAGTTGCCAAGGCTTTTAGCAGAGTGGCTCACGGGGGAAGTTTCCTATCCGTTCAATGGCCAGTCCACCCCTGGGATGCTGTAGGCCAGGGGTCCCAAGCCTTTTGGAGCCTGTGGGCCCCTTTGGAATTCTGACACAGTGTGGTGGGCGCAGCCACAAAATGGCCACCGCAGGAGGCGGGGCCAGCCACAAAATGGCTGCCACAGGAGGCGGGGCCACACACACAGAGGAAGCCCAAGTGAAGGAAAGAAGAGGAGTAATTTTAAAAATGTGCTAGGAAAGACAGATGAGAAAGAATGAAACAAATACTGTGTTTGCCCGCCACTCCAAATTTTCTCAGGATTCGAGTTGAGGCAGTTTAAGTCCACAGCCAAACAGCATCCAAATAACTCGGGGCAACTGTGGGTTGAACCAAGCTTGACTGCTGAAGGGTGGGAATATAATGGAGAATGGAAGGGGGAGAACCTTGATTAAAAAGAAGGTTGAACTCGATTTTAGTGCAGAAGAGGGGGGGGGGAACCTGGATTAAAAAGAAAGTTGAATGTGATTTTAGTGCAGAATCGCTTGGAGGACACCACGGTGAACATGGATTAAAAGGAGAGTGCGGAAAGGGCCATAGTCATATTCATCTGCACAGCCAATTGGGTCAGCCAGTTTGGTGTAGTGGTTAAGTGCGTGGACTCTAATCTGGGAGAACCGGGTTTGATTCCCCACTCCTCCACTTGCACTAGGCTAGATGACCTTGGGCAAGCAGTAGTTCTGATAAGAGCTGTCCTTGAAGAAGAGCAGTTTCTGTCAAGAGCTCTCTCAGCCCCGCCAACCTCACAGGGTGTCTGTAGGGGGGGGAGGGTGTCACGGTAGAGCCAGGGAGGCAGGCAGACAGGGGGAGTCACAATATAAGTCCAAAGGTCAGCCAGGAGAGCAGTCAACAGAGCATTAAACAAGTCCCCAAAACACCAGACAAAGCTGTAGTCAAACATTACCAGAGGTCAGAGTACAGGGAGCAAAGCCAAAGCTGGAAGTCAGAAGCCAGGGCAGTCCAAACACAAACCGAGTCCAAAAAGCCACAGAGTCAAACAGGAATCAAGGTGCAGAGCTTCTGGTTCTACGAACGAGGTTGCCAGCACAAATCGCTCATGGCCAGAGGCCCTACTAAATAGTGCTCTGGCCCATTAACTCATTAGCACCTTTGTGCGAGGTCCTGGCTGCTGTTAACACTCAGGGCTCAAGGATCTCCGCCCTCTTGAACGTGCTTCTTTTCGTTGGCTAGCCAGCTCCTGACGTCCCCGATCCCTAAGCCTACTTACAGGTGGGGGAGATGCAGGTGGTGAGCTGCTT
>NW_015163779.1:39978-48978 GCF_001447785.1 Gekko japonicus | reverse complement strand
CGCTCTGAGACACCTTTGGGTAGTGAAGGGCGGGGTATAAATCCAATCTCCTCCTCCTCCTCCTCCTCCTCCTCCTCCTTTGGCCAATCAAATGCCCTGCTGGGCGGAGCCTCACCCGGCCCCACCCACATTCCAAAACCTGTTGGTAGGTTCCGAGAAAGGTGTCAGTGGCCCAAGGGCACGCTGTTGAGGACTTCTAACTCTACGAGTCTCAGCATCCCGGACACAGCTTGGTGCCAGCATCCATGGCCTCAGGAGAGCTCTGCCTGGATCCCATTGGAAGCCCTTGTCGTGACAGCACACATTTGGTAGGTTCCGAGAAAGGTGTCAGTGGCCCAAGGGCACGCTGTTGAGGACTTCTAACTCCATGATTCTCAGCATTCTGGACTTGGTGCCAGCATCCATGGCCTCAGGAAAGCTCTGCCTGGGTCCCATTGGAAGCCCTCGTCGTGACACCACACATTTTTATCACTACTTATTTTTTCCTTCCAAAAAGGTATCTGATTTCCCTGATGGCAGACCTACTTCTTAAAACGTGACTTTATTTACATGGGGTTCCCCCCTCCCCCATTCACCCTTTTAAAGTGACAACTGTTGGGCCAGTATTTATGCCCCTTTCGAAACGATCGAGTGCCGACGAGCCGGCGGTGACCGCGGCCGACTTATGCTGACGAGGCATCTGCTGTAAAACATTATGGAAAAGATATAAAACACGGTGGATTAAAAGGATGTTCGTCTCTTCCTCGTTTCCCCCTGCTGAAGCCTTAATTTGGGTGGGTGGGTGGATAGGGGGGTTGATATGGGGCTTAGCCAGGAATCTCAGAGCCTGGATCCGTGTGCTAGCTGCACCTGAGAAGGCGCTCAGATGGTTTGCATGTGGGAGCATCTGCTGTGGAATGAGACATGACTCTGGAGCAATGTTCCCTCTAAGCTGAGTTAGTGTGAGCTAGCTCACAGTTCTTTAGCCTCCAGCTCACACATTTTTGCCTTCGCTCAGGGAGGATGACTTGAAGGCCAACTGACTTATGCAGTAGCCAAATTGCTCACTCACAACTTTAATGCCAGTAGCAGTAGTAAGGAAGTAGAATTTTTGGCTCACAAGACTCCACAGCTTAGAGGGAACATTGCTCTGGAGGCCATTGCCACATCGCACGGGCTTCTGGGGAGATCTCCCGTCTTGTTTCCGGAGAAGTTGCCGCTCCTTTTAGCCTTGTTCATGCTGACTGAGCTTCCATTCTCTTTCGTATTGACTTTCTTCTGTGGAATTTAGAGTGGCATACTTAGAATTGTAGAACCATCACTTACTTGCTACCTGTGAGGTAGATTGGGCTGAGTGAGTGTGACTGGCCCAAGGTAGGGTTGCCAGTCCCCAGTTGGGGGCAGGGGATCCCCTGAAATGGAGGCCCCCCCCCTGCTTCAGGGTTATCAGAAAGCAGGGGGAGATGACTGCTGGGTGCTCCATTATAACCTATGGAGACTGGTCCCCGTAGGGTATAACGGAGAATTGATCTGTGGGTATCTGGGGCTCTGTGGGGGCCTGTTTTTTGAGGCAGAGGCGCCACATTTTCAGCATAGCATATGGCGCCTCTCCTCAAAAACCCTCCAAGTTTCAAAAAAGATTGGACCAGTGGGTCCAATTCCATGAGCCCCAAAAGAAGGTGCCCCCATCATCCATTAATTCCAATGGAAGGGAAGGTATAGAAGAAGAAGAGGAAGAGGAAGAAGAAGAAGAAGAGATTGGATTTATACCCCACCCTTCACTACCTGAAGGAGTCTCAGAGAGGCTTACAATCCCTTCCCCTTCCCCTCCCCACATCAGACACCCTGTGAGGTAGTTGGGGCTGAGAAAGCTCTCCAGAGAACTGCTCCTGGGTGAACAGCTCCAAGAGAACTCGTGACTGACCCAAGGTTACACAAGCGGCTGCATGTGGACAAGTGGGGAATTAACCGTGGTCTCTTTAAATGTAATGGCCGGCACTCCCTTTGGAGTTCAATCGTGCTTCTTCCCTCCCCTTTCCCGGAGGCTCCTGGCAAGTCCCCCGTCGGCTTGTCAGCCTCACCCGGTCACCCAAGTCACAATGGAGGTAATGAACCCGTGTCTCCCAGGATGACCCTCTGACCATCTAGTTAGTAGTTCAACACGCTCTAACTACTGCACGGCACTGTCGTCTTGGGTCATGTGTCATTCCATCCTTTCGGAGGACACACAACCTGGTGTGGGGTGCTCATTTGGGGGAGGTGGACAAATGATGGGCATCTTAGCCAGGTGCTACTCCGGGATTCCTGCTTGCTTGCGACCAGGGACAAGGAGCGAGAAACAGAAGTCCCCACAACTGGCAGGCAAAACGACGCCTCTTGATTCGCCAGGCCTGGAACCATCGCCAAAGGCCTGGCATCCTACCGCAGCCTGGCCCCCTGACAAAGAGATTCCCAGTGCAAACCCAGTCTTCTTATCCAGGGTATGTGTGTGTGTGTGTGTGGGGAAAGGGCAGCGAATCAAATCATTTATCCGAGAATGAATCCCAGCTGTGGAATTAATCAGGGCCGCTGCTCGTTCATGTCGGAGAACCTTCCCAACTGGAAGATCTTGGAGGTCGTTATGAGGAATTGGATGGCGGCGGAGGCTTTGGTGTTCGACAAACTGGTCTGTCACTTCGAGTGCCCCTAATTTCTGATGTGTTTGGAATGGGCCTTTCGGCGCCCGGCCGACTCGACCGGCTGCCATTTCTGCTTGAACTGTTCTGGTACCGAACAAGCGTGTACATGTGTCTTTGGGAGGACTTAGGGCCAACTGGCCATAGAGCAAAAGAGAAGCTGAGTAGGAACTTGTTCGGGATAGCCAAGATATGTAGCTCTTTTACGCGATAGAAACCATTAAGGGTCGCTTTCAGTGGGAATGTGCAAGGTACCCCTAGATCACTGAGCATAATTCATTTGTCATTGACTCAGACCTCAGGACAATGAGATATCAATGCCCTGGGAAGAAAAAGTAAGGAAAGGTCAGGCAGAAAAGATCTGTATAAACAGCAGTTTTGGAAAACAAGAACATAAGAGGAGTCCGACAGATCAGACCAGTGGTCCATCTAATCCAGCATCTTGTCCCACACAACTGGAGGTCCAACAACAGGGCATAGAGGCTGAGGCCTTCCCCTGATGTTGCCTCCTGGCACTGGGATTTAGAGGTCTTCTGACTCTGAATGTGGAGGTTCCCTTTAGTCACCATGGCTGGTAGCTACCAATGGACCTGTTCTCCAGGAACTTAGAATCACAGAATCATAAAGTTGGAAGGGAACTCCAGGGTCATCTAGTCCAACCCACTGTACAATGCAGGAAATTCACAAATATCTCCCCCCTAACCCCCAGTGACCATTGGGGCCTGGAGAAAAATTGCTTCCTGACCCTAAAGTGGCGACCGGCATTTCCCCGGGCATGTAAGAAAGGGCCACAAGGACTAAGCACTGAGGCAACCCTTCCTGCCCTCCCTCTCATGAACTGCCTAAGTTCCCAGAATCAGCACTGCTGTCAGATGGCCATCTAGCCTCTGCTTCAAAACCTCCAAAGAAGGAGAGCCCACCACCTCACGAAGAAGCCTGTTCCCCTGAGGAACCGTTTTTTACCGCTCTAACTTTCAGGAAGTTCTTCCTAATGTTTAGCCGAAAACTCTTCGGATTTAATTTCATTCCGTTGGTTCTGGCCCAACCTTCTGGGGCAACAGAAAACAGCTCTGCACCATCCTCTACAGGACAGCCCTTCAAGTACTTGAAGATGATTATCGTATCACCTCTCTGTCATCTCCTCTCCAGGCTAAACATAACCAGCTCCTTCAACCTTTCCTCACAAGACTTGGTCTCCAGACTCCTCACCATCTTCGTTGCCCTCCTCTGGTCTTATCTGACAACACCCCTTTAAAGCCATCTATGCTGGTGGCCATCGCTACAGCCTCTGGCAGTGAATTCCACATTTTAATCACTCATTGAGTAAAGGCATATTTCCTTTGGCCCCTACTGAACTTAAGTGTCCCCAGGGAGAAGGAGAATGGAAATTGGGATGGTGGTGGTGATATCTGAGAAGTAAACATGAGTGTTTCTCTAATAGAGCTGAAAGAGGAGAAGCATTGCCACAAGGGAGTTCTCAAAGAGCAGTCGAGGGCCATGTTTGTCTTTGGAGAAGCACGCAAAACCCCCTTGTGACTTCTTATCTGTGCCGGAGACTTGCCCGTTTCGCTTCTAAGACAGAAACAAACCCTCATTATCTCAATTTAGTGGCTCTCCGCTGCACCTCGAGTCGAGGAGAAACAAGTGATGTACCCAAATGAATGACATGAAGGTCAAACGTTGATGTTAGATCTTCTCATGGACCTCGTTTCATACATGACCAGCTCTGAAGGGACATCTTCAAGACCCAACAATAACCTCTTCTCCCAGCTCCGCAGAGAGACAAATGGATAGACAAGCCACTGTGTCCTTGAAGTCTATTTGGATACTTCAGTTAGTATCGAGCACAGCCACATGCTTGTTACATGGCAATTCTGCTCACGGATATAACATTAAGAAAGCATCCCTGGCTGCCAGTTCATTAGCAAGCACCAAGTCAATGTTATGAACAGCACCAAGGATACTATCAAATGTCTGTGCCACACTGAGATGATTGGGAAATACCATTTTTTTTTACACTGGTTTGATGTGAATTGGGGTGAAATCGACCATGCTAATGAAATCCAACAGAAACAGGATTGCTAGAGTGGATACTTGTTTTTGCGTTTAAATGGTGATGAAATAGTGTGTGCGGGAGAGAGGGAAAATAACATGAACTTGGAGCAACACCAACAAAACTGGGTGATATGAAAAGGCCCATGAGAGCCAGTTTGGTGTAGTGGTTAGGAGCGTGGACTCTAATCTGGGAGAACCGGGTTTGAGTCCCCACTCCTCCACATGTGGCTGCTGGTGTGACCTTCGGTCAGTCACAAGTTCTTTCAGAGCTATTCTCTCACAAGCAGTTCTGGAAAGAGCTCTCTCAGCCCCACCTACATTGCAGGGTGTCTGTTGTGGGGAGGGGAATGGAAAGGGATTGTAACCAAGGTTCCCTCTAAGCTGTGGAGTCCTGTGAGCAAAAATTCTACTCTGTGAGCTACTGGCATTAAAGCTGTGAGCAAGCAGTTTGGCTACTGCATAAATTAGTTTGCTCTGGAGCCATCCTTCCTGAGCTAAGACAAAAATGCGTGAGCCGGAGGCTAAAAAACTGTGAGCTGGCTCACACTAACTCAGCTTAGAGGGAACATTGATTGTAACCTGCTCTGAGACTCCTTTGGGTACTGAAGGGTGGGGTATAAATCCAACCTTCTCCTCCTCCTCCTCTTCTTCTTCACCTGAGATGGCCAAGGTGTAGTCCTCTATGACCGGACACAGATCTAGACCTAGATAATGTTTTTAATGTCTGTTGTTTGGGGCTGTCTTCCAGAACTGGTGTAAGTCTAAGTTTTTGTCACCCCTCTGAGGTGGTCCACATGTACCACCCCTTGATGCTGAGCCCAGAAGCAAGATACCTGAGAGCGCCAGCTGCAACTCAATGCTGGGTTCTCCTCTTTAACACCCTGCTAGAGAGAAATGTCCCCTTTGGCCAGTCCCTCCCAGGTATTCAAACCTGCATGGTCAAAAATACACCCGAATACAGACCCGGTTTCTCTCAACTGCGTAAGTGAGCTGGGGGTATCTAAGTTCCCATCAAAGCCGTTTCTCGGAGGCATTAATTACTTTTTTGTGTGTGCGCCAAAAACCTGTCCGAGCTCCAAAAAGTTTTGCTCCGACCGTTATCCCATTTCCCTCACAAATGAAGGTTGCAGAGCTAAATTATTGGCTTATAGGATAGAAAAAAGCAATTTCCCGCATCATATTTCATTCCTAATTTGGATTCACTGCCTGCTGATTATGTGCGAGCGACGCTAGAAACCTTCGCCGCTTTTATCCCCTGAGCTTGGGAATTTCCCTCTCCCCCCCTCCAAAACAGAAACTTTTAAATCACTCAATCAAACTTAGGTCACTGAATAACTTTCCGTTGTGTACTGTCTTCTGGGCCTAAGGTCACTGTTTGGATTGGTTGATTTCCCCACTAGAAAGATACTTAATTCCCTCTTGCTTATTGCTATACAAATGTTTATGGCCATATATATTATTGGCTGATAGTGAGGCCGGTTGTGGATTTGGGAGACTGCCTGGTCTCTATGGTATTGCGGAGCCTATAGTTGCCAGGTCTGGGTTGGAAAATACCTGGATATTAGGGGTGGATTTGGGAGAGGGCAGGGTTTGGGGAGGGGACCTCAGGATGGTACAATACCATAGAGTCCACCCTTCAAAGCAGCCATTTTCTCCAGGAGAGCTGAGCTCTGTCAGCTGGAGATCAGTTGTAAACCGGGAGAACTCCAGGCCTCACCTGGAGGCTGAGGAAATCCAAAAACAACATCCATGACAAAAATAACGAAGAGTCAATAATCATTTACTGTAGTAATTCTGTAGAAAATTCTCTTCTATTATCGCTCACACACTAATGAATGCTGCGCAATGTCAACAATTCATTTCACAATATTAGCTTTATCTGAGCGTGTAGCAATCACAATTCTTATCAATTACTACTTATCAACTCTTGAAGGAAACATTCCACGTTGACTTTCTAAGGCCCCGGTCACATGAGAGGTTTTGGGCCGGGAGAGGGACGGATCGGGGGTGCAGCAAACGGGCGCGATCCCACCGCAACATCTGGGAAGCGTTGCGCATCCGTCCCCGATCCGGCCCTTCCGCCCAAAATGCGGCAGCAAATATAAACCACCTACCGAGGTGGTTCTTCCGGCAAGGCCGCATCAAGGCCGGCCATGGGATCGCTGGCGTGTCCTTCCGTCGGCGCATCCCCGGCTCCTGGCCGAACTGCCACCCATCGCGCGTTCGCCAGCCTCCCCCTCTCGACCGTGGCTTCCTCCACGGCATCTGATCGTGCCGTAATAACAGAACCCAAGGTCTTCACACGCTCAGATAAAGCAAATATTGTGAAATGAATTGTTTACATTGTGCACCATTTGTTAGCGTGTGAGCGATAATGGAAGAGAATTTTCTACAGAATTACTGTAGTGAATGATTTTACAACATATCTTTATTGTCATGGATATTGTTTTTGGATGTCCACTTCCTCCCGTGATCTCTCATTTTTGGCTCCCACCTGGAAGTTGGCAACCCTAGCACAGCCCTTAGTAACAGTCAGTGGGGTGTAGAGTGTTGTGTTGGGACTTGAAAGACCTGGGTTCAAGCCTCTACCCTGCCATGAAGCTCACCAGGTGACCTTGGGCCCATTGTGCTCTCTGAGGCTGCTGTTCTCTGAGAGATCCTGCATGATGTAGTGGTTAAGAGTGGCGGACTCTAATCTGGAGAACCAGGTTTGATTCCAGACTCCTCCACATGAAGCTTGCTGGGTGACCTTGGGTCAATCACAGCTTTCTCAGAACTCTTTCAGCCCTACCTCCCTCACAAGGTGCCTGTTGGGAGAGGAAGGGAAGGCGATTGTAAGCTGCTTTGAGACTCCTTAAGGTAGAGGAAAGTGAGTTATAAAAACCTCTTCTTCTTCTTCTTCTTCTGGTCACCTACCTCACAGGGTTGCTCTGGGGAATCTATGGACATCACTCTGAGCTCCCTGAGGAAAGGCCAGATACAAATGGGACAGAAAGACAGAGCAGGTGTACTTCTTGAGGGGCCTATTCAATCGTAGCCTATAGATGGAAGACCCAGATCTCTTCTGGGACATGAAATGCCTTTTACCAGTTTTGACTGACCCACCAGATGTCACCCTTTTAACAAGAGGCACGATGTAGCCAGAGTTATCTATGCTCCAATTACACTCACTTGAACTAATGCAGTGCACTCTACACCAGGCTGCTTGTGACAAATGTGCCAAAGCATCCCCCAGCCCGAAAGGCAGCAAAGACGTTTGGAGCCGGAGTAAGTCGCAGAAATTCAGCTTGAGGCTTGTTGCTCCCAAAATGTATACCCTGCTTAGGCGTGACCCTTGCCTCTGTGGTGATCGGCTGTATGGAATATCTAGCAGAAAAAGATCTTTCCCCAAAAAAGATCTTTCCAAAAATGTTTAACAGAGCCAGTTTGGTGTAGTGGTTAAGTGTGCTGGCTCTAATCTGGGAGAACCAGGTTTGATTCCCCACTCCTCCACATGCTGCTGCTGGATGACCTTGGGCAAGCCATAGTTCTGTCAGAGCTGTTCTCCCAGGGACAGTCCTCGAGAGAGCTCTCTCAGTCCCACCTACCTCACGGGGTGTCTCTTGTGGGGAGGGGAAGGGAGAGGAGTTTGTATGCCACTCTGAGACTCCTTCAGGTAGTGAATGGTGGGGTATAAATCCAATCTCTTCTTCTCCTTCTTCTTCTTAACGGGGACTGAGCCAAGGTTCTTTTTAGAGATATCTTAGGTTGATCCTGCATTCAGTAGAGAGTTGGACTTCATTGCCTGTATGCCCCATTCCAAATCTATGTTCTGTGATCTTCTGAACACACAGTTCCTCCATTGGTTTATGGCCAACGGTTGAAGCCCTCTGGCAACCACCATTAAAACGCACTTTTGGTCTTCTTTGGCTCTTCCTGGCAGACAACAGCACTGCAACATCCGTTTGTCTTGTGGATTCTTCTTTCCAGGCCAAGGCGAAGAAGAGAAGAAGAAAAAGAGGAGGAGGAGGAGGAGGAGGAGGCTGGATTTATACCCTGCCCTTCACTACCCAAAGGTGTCTCAGAGCGGTTTACAAACTCCTTTCCCTTCCCCTTCCCACAACAGACACAGTATGAGGTAGGTTTGCCAGGGCTCTTTTTGTAGAAAAAGCCCAGCAGGAACTAATTAGCATAATAGGCCACACCCAACAACAGGAACTCATTAGCATATTGGGCCACACCCCTGACAGCACAGCTCATTAGCACATTAGGCCATACCCCCATGTTACCAGAAGTGTGGTCATCCAGCCAC
>NW_015163779.1:39110-39747 GCF_001447785.1 Gekko japonicus | reverse complement strand
GGGGGGGAGGGCGCTTGTTTACTCGAACTCGCAACTCTGGCTAACAGCTGGCCGTACTTTTAATAATGAGCGCCCCATAATTGGGATGTATTTAATCCAACTTAGTATGCACTCACTCACAGACGCATGCAGGGACAGACTCCCCTCGCTAATTAGGATTTTCTCTCCGTAATAAGAACATCACTCTTGCCTCCCCAAGCGATGATGAAGCGCTGACGCAGTGGCGAGAGCGCACCTCGCCCCACGAACGCAGCAAGGAAGGCCCCGGTGCCTGGCAATTTAAGGAAAGAGACATATGGTAAGAGAAAGGGCCAAAGCCCATAGACAGCTTGTGTGAATTACAGCGCAGCCACCGAAACTGGGAATCACGCTAGGCCGCTGAAAGCAAAAGGGGCCGTCATTAGCTGTGGCAAACGTCAACAACAACAAAATGATGGATCTACCTTTCTTGTAATGGCACTCCAGGGTGGCCGGTTGCGCAATCGAAACCGTTGGCGCACGATGCCGGCTGAGAACTTCTCCTAAAACAGGAGGGGCAGATTTAATAGGTTACCAAATGGATCCTTTGCACATATATCCATTTGCCTTTAGGACGTTGAAAATAATGCTTATTCCCCCCCCCCCGCCCCCAGATGGG
>NW_015163779.1:36338-39063 GCF_001447785.1 Gekko japonicus | reverse complement strand
AGAGAGAGAGAGAGAGAGAGAAAGATCTCTGCCTGTATTCTAACCTAGTGAGTAAATATTCACAGACAACCATATGGAGCAATTTCATAACGGCCCTTGGTGAGGTTCTAATGAGGCTTTCCTGCCTGTTTTCTCAATGGGGGAGTGTTCCAATTTGATTCCAGGCCTGGAAAAGATCATTCCGATTTGCCCATACAGTTGGGGTCCAAGGGTGGGGGGGAAACTATTCTGCATTTGGCTACTCCTGGTTGCTATAAAATGCATTCCTAGGAAGCGGGAGGTGGCTTCTAAAACAGAACGATGAGTTCGATTTGTGCAAGGGAGAAGCAATCATGAAAAAGGGGATTTTGACCCATTCCCCCCCTTTTTGCCATCAAGTAACAGCCGACTTATGGTGGTCAATGCTCCCTCTAAGCTGTGGAGTCCTGTGAGCAAAAAGTCTACTTTGTGAGCTACTGGCATTAAAGTTGTGAGCGAGTGATTTGGCTACTGCATCAGTTAGGTTGCTCTGGAGCCATCCTTCCTGAGCTAAGACAAAAATGTGTGAGCT
This sequence comes from Gekko japonicus, assembly GCF_001447785.1. NCBI lineage: Eukaryota > Metazoa > Chordata > Lepidosauria > Squamata > Gekkonidae > Gekko > Gekko japonicus. Next base: position 38,513 of record NW_015163779.1, on the reverse strand, counting down.
GGAGGCTAAAAAAACTGTGAGCTACCTCACACTAACTCAGCTTAGAGGGAACACCGATGGTGGTCCCATGGGGCTTTCAAGGCCAGAGGTAAACAGAGCCCCTATTAGCCCCAAAGGGCTTTACGATCTGCCAACTAGCATCTCCTGGTGGTCCCTGGCCCCAGGAACATCTGTGTTGCCTTGACTAGGGCCAGGGCCTTTTCGATCTTGGCCCCATCCTGATGGAATGAGCTCCCGGAGGAGATCAGGGCCCTGCAGGACCTTTTATAGTTCAGTTGACCTTTCGCAGTTCCAGCAGGGCCTGTAAGACGGAGCTCTTCCACCAGGCTTTTAGCTGAGGCAGTGGGCATCCCCCCTCCCTCTACTGGGAGCAGGTCAGATCTGTGTTACCATCTTCAGTGGGTCAGATCTGTGTTACCCTCTGGGAACCCCAGTCTGAAACAGACCTCATCTGTTGAGGCTCTGGTTAGAAACATCGGGATCTTGTATTTTATCTGATGTGTTTTGATTGTTTGTATATTATATTCATACCTGACTGTTCCCTGGAAGGCCAGATCCTGAAGTTGAAGCTCAAATACTTTGGCCACCAAATGAGAAGGGAGCCCTCACTAGAGAAGAAGACCCTGATGCTGGGAAAGATTGAAGGTCAAAGAAGACGGGGACGGCAAAGGATGAGATGGTTAGACAGTGTCATCGATGCAACGAACATGAAGTTGAGCAAACCTCAGAGGACGGTGGAAGACAGGAAGTCCTGGCGTGATCTGGTCCATGAGGTCGCGAAGAGTCGGACTTGACTGTGCGACTGAACAACAACAACAAAAATATTATATTCGGTGGAACCCACCCTGAGCACGCTGTATGGGGAGATTGGGATAAAACCCTAACTAAACAAAGTAAATACAATAATACATAGAGATGGTTTGCTATTGCCTGCCTCTGCATCATAGCCCTGATATTCCTTGGTGGAATCTCATCCAAATACTGACCAGAGCTGGCCCTGCTTAGCTTCTGAGATCTGATGAGATTAGTATAGCCTGAGCCATCCATGTCAGGGCAAGAAATGTTTGCCCTTGCCGGCCTCTGCGTAGCAACCCTGGACTACCTTGGTGGTCTCCCATCCAAATACTGACCAGGGCTGACCTCTGCTTATCTTCCGAGAGCTGACAATATCTGGCTAGCCTGGGCTATCCAAGTCAAGAGTCTTGCTGTTGCTCCTAGCGATAAAGTTGTCAATGAAGAAGCCGAACGAAGGGTCGAATCTATGCTGATCCAAGCCAGGAAGGCACAGTGATGTCTATCTTAAGGGAATATGGTGGGTGGGATTAGAAGACCCCAGCGAGGTAAGGATGACGGAGCACCACCAACTCTGTTCGGTGGGAGCCAAGATAGGAAACATCTAACAGAAGTATAGAGGCTTTGTTGTTGTTGTTCAGTCACACAGTCGAGTCTGACTCTTCGCGACCCCATGGACAAGATCACGCCAGGCCCTCCTGTCTTCCGCCGTCCTCCGAAGCCCACTCAATTTCATGTTCGTTGCATCTATGACACTGTCTAACCATTTCATCCTTCGCCATCCCCGTCTTCTTTGACCTTCAATCTTTCCCAGCATCAGGGTCTTCTCCAGTGAGGGCTCCCTTCTCATTCGGTGGCCAATGTATTTGAGCTTCAGTTTCATTCTGGCCTTCCAGGGAACAGTCAGGGTTGATTTCTTTGAGGATTGACTGATTTGATCTTCTTGCAGTCCAAGGGACTCTCAAGAGTCTTTTCCAGCACCATAGTTCAAAAGAATCTATTCTTTGGCGCTCGGCCTTCCTTATAGTCCAACTCTCGCAGCCATACGTGACTACTGGGAATACCATTGCTTTGACCATGCGGACTTTTGTTGGCAGGGTGATGTCTCTACTTTTTATCATGCTGTTTAGGGTTGGTGGACCTCAAAACATTAAGAATGTAAGAACAGCCATGACGGTTCAGATGGATGGTCCATCTGGTCCAGCATCCCATTCGACGTGGTGGCCAAACAGGTGCCAAAGAATACCTACAAAAGGAAGGCCACAGAAACAAGATCCAGGACCTCGAGTGGTCCAGAATTCTACCACAGCAGGAAGGAGATCTTAAGAATATAATTTCTCCAACATTTTTTGGGTATATTTTGTATTTTTCATATGTACATGT
>NW_015163779.1:30829-35906 GCF_001447785.1 Gekko japonicus | reverse complement strand
TGCCATTGCAAATAAAATTCTGGCAGCTGTTATAACATGTAAAATAAAATATCTGTAATTCTTATCGAACTCGTCTGATGAGATTCTCAGGTTTGTATGCCCAGTTCGAATCACAGTAATTCAAACTGGTTTCTTTCGCACAGGGAAAGCACCATCGGACTTGCGTGGTTGCTGCTCCAGGTTTGGGTAGGAGCACATCTTACTGCCTTCCAGGGCTTTTTTTGGAGAAAAAGTCCAGCAGGAACTCATTAGCATAATAGGCCACACCCAGCAGCAGAAACTCATTAGCATATTAGGCCACACCCCCTGGCTGCACCACTCATTAGCCTGTTAGGCCGCATTCCCATGTTACCAGAAGTGTGCTCATCCAGCCAAACCCACTTTTTGCTTCTTATTCTGTTTACCTTGTTTGTTGTCAAAACCCAGGGTCTTTTTTGTTGTTGCAGGAACTCCTTTGCATGTTAGGCCACACCCCCTAATGTAGCCAATCCTAATGAGTTCCTGCTGTTGGGTGTGGCTTATTATGCTAATGAGTTCCTGCTGGGTGTGGCCAACTTGGGAGCCAGCCGGAACTCCGTCCCTGTGCGTTCCTGCCCCCAAAATAGCCCTGCTGCCTTCTATCACCCGTCTCCCTGGTTCTTGTTTCTCTTCTTGTCCCCATTTTGGTTTCTTTCTTTGTGCACCTTGGGACATCATTATTTTCCTTTGCTAGGTCTGTCCCTCTCAGGGATTCATGCCAAGCGTCCCATTGTTTGTGATTTGTAACAGCGTTGCAGCCAAATGCAGGCCAGCCCGGTGTTTGTCAGGTTAATGGCTCAAAATCCCTGTCTCTCCCCCCACCCATGAGCATGATTTGTTTGGAGACAGCCCCCTGATGGTTTCTGTGAAATATCCATGCGAGCTTGGCCAAGACAAGCCATCCCAGGTGTGTGCAAAGATGAAGCTGGGTGTCTTGTGTGTACGAAGAAAGCGTTGTGGCTTCAAGCCAAATGACATGACAGTGTTTGACTAGAGGAGATGGCCCCACATAGGACTTCTTAATGGGCTGTAAGCATCTCCAGTCTCCTGAGTACTGGAGCGATTTTTAGAGAAATCTGTCTGTACGGAAGTGTAACCTTCACGTCGGTACAGAATCCTACCCAACGCAAAAGCAGAGTGAGGGACCAGATCAGGTTGCTTCCCCCGTCCCGGGTTATTTACGGCCCCCTTAAAAGCCTTCATCACAATTAAAAATAATTACACAATTAAGGGGTATTCAAATTACAGAAAACCAATTTGAACTATCATTACCTGGCGATGGGCGCCGAGAAACTTGACCTCTGCGCGGCATTGGTAGGGCTTAATTCGGAACGTTTCTAATTTGCGGGCGATAAAGCAGATTAGCCAAATTAATGTTTTTACCTTTCAACGCAGTTTGGTCTGGGTCTCATTTTCTTGGCAGCCGGATACCTGGGGTGCCCGATGTTTGCCAATGATGCCAAAACCCTTTCCTGTCAGCTACTCTAGAACAGGGGTGTCGAACTCATTTGTTATGAGGGCCGGATCTGACATAAATGAGACTTTGTTGGGCCGGGCCATGTGTGTCATAAAATGTAATGCCAGAAAGCAGAGATATAAACTTTATAAAGGACACAAACACAAAGTTTTTTTTTAAACTTAAAATAAAATCATGCTTAAAACATTAGCACTCTTGCCATATTTTGTTTATTTAACAGTGTCTGATAACTGACACCTCTTGCTCTGAATTATTGCATCAAAATGTCTGTGCTGTTGCAGTCTTGAGTATGCTGTCCAGGTGTGTATCTGTAAGCTGCAAATCTATGACGTTGCAGTCTTGAGTATGCTGTCCAGGTGTGTATCTGTAAGCTGCAAAGCTGCAAATCTATGATGACGCAGCAGCAGCAGAACTGGAAGAAGAAGCAGAAGACAGCCAGCTCCACTGCGGGCCTGGTAGAAGCCCTCCGGGGGCCTGATCCAGCCCCTGGGGCGCATGTTTGACACCCCTGCTCTATGGGTTTGGCATAAGTTGGGTGTGACTTGAGGGCAATTTCCACCGTATTAAGAGTGGCCCTACAAGCAGCCAGCATTTATGAACCTATGCAAAGGAAAACCCAGAACATTTCTATTTGGCCCTGAAATAGGGTTCCCAAGTACCTACCTATGATCCGGCGGGGGACACATGCTTCCCCGCCGGAAGATTCTTGCTTGGAACACAGGCGCTGCACTGTTCCATCGCCCAGATGTGACGTAGGCACGTAGCTGGGCAATGCTCTGGTAATGGGACTGGAAACTCGATTGTACCATCAAGTTTCCAGCCCAATTGCTAGATCGTCGCCCGGCTACGTGCCTACGTCACGTCTGGGCGACGGAATAGTGCAGCTCCTGTGTTTTCCCCGCCGGAATGGTCTCGTGAAGAACTATACATCCCCGGCCGAATTAAGGTAAGTGGGAGCCCTGCCCTGAAAGGTTATTGGCCAATCCCATACTATCAGAACAGGGTGCACAGATGAGGCAGCACCTGCGAGAACATCGGCCACCAGAAGAGGAAGGGATTTAAACAGCCCCTCCTCTTGTCACGAGCTATTGGCTGGGCTGCACATGTAATCAAATCCAGTTCTGCCCCCAGAAGCCTTTGCTTCAGTTTGAATAGGGACAAGCACAGCAGCGCCCCCTAGGCATGCAGCAGGGAATGGCACTGCCTGTGTTCTGGATGCCATTTGATGTTTTTCAAGTGCTAAGCACTGCCCATAAGCCCAAATATTGCAAAAAAAACCAAAACCCAACACCCACCAATAAACAGTGTCATGATGATTTCATTTATTAATTAACTATATTTATTAATTGCTTTAAGACAGTTTATTTAATTGCATTTTACTTTGAGGTAACAGCGTTCCGTGCGCCTTGGTGTTTAGTCATGCCGGCCACATGACCACGGAAACGTCTTCGGACAGCGCTGGCTCTTCGGCTTTGAAACAGAGATGAGCACCGCAACCCTAGAGTCGGATTCGACTGGCTTTCGAGCAAGGGAACCTTTACCTTTTTAAGCTATCCCGAACCTCTCTTGCTGAGTGGTGGGGTAGAAATTTGATCAAAAGGGGGAAAATCGGCTTGAACAACAAGGGCAGTGCAAAGAAGAAACTAAACAAAAAAAGAGAGAGAGAGGGGTTTTCAGCTGAAAAAGACAGGGCTGAGAAATTCAGTAGCTACCTGAAGTGCTATAAGGTTCTCTCCCAATTAATGTTGGTGTTTCTTTTATTCCTTATCAATGTTCCCTCTAAGCTATGGAGTCTTGTGAGGAAAACGTCTACTTTGTGAGCTCCTGGCATTAAAGTTGTGAGCAAGCAATTCGGCTACTGCGTAAATTAGTTTGCTCTGGAGCCATCCTTCCTGAGCGAAGAGAAAAATCTGTGAGCCGGAGGCTAAAAAACTGTGAGCTAGCTCACACTAACTCAGCTTAGAGGGAACACTGCTCCTTATATAGGAATTCCATAAGACAAACTACTGATGACCTTAGAGAAAGTTGGATACTTTGTGATTTATTTGCACTTTCTCACATGCTGAATAATGCACTTCCAATCCATTTTCAGTGCACTTTGCAACTGGATTTTATGGTGTGAAAGGGCAAAGCCCACTTTGCAAAAGATAGCTAAAGTGCATTGAAAGCAGAATGCAAGGGAGGTGGGACGACTAGGATTTACTTTGCAAAATTTGGGAATGGCAAACATGGATTGCACCAGAGGGGAGGATTGGTTAAAGTGTTGGACTAGGATCGGGGAGACCCGAATGCGAATCCCGACTCAGCCTCGAGGCGTCCTGAATGGTCTTGGGCCTGTCACTCCCTCCCAGCATCTCGCCTACCTCATAAGGTTGTTGTGAGGATAAAATAGGGACGGGAGAAGCGCGTAGGCCACTTTGAGGTTCTTGGAGGAAGGGGATAATAAATATGCGCTTGATGGAAGATTATGCACCTTAGCAAGAATGCAGGCACACAGGCGTTTGACAGAGATTAATTACCCATACTTAACCATGCATTTTATGCTCCCTGTGTTTAAAAAAATCCAAAGCATATTTCCGGATGAACTCGAGGATTCAAATCCTGGAACGAGGCAGAGTAGTTCCTTGGGATTAATTAAAACAGCTTGCAGGTTTTGGCATGACTCGTTTTGTACCTGGAATGGCTTGCATGCTCTTGCAAGTAGATGGGAGTCGGTCTCCCACTCAAAGCTTTTTGGAATACCCTAATCTCCTCTCCTCTCAACTCCTGCTTTCCACACACACACCCCAGTGACCACTTCAGACCACGGAATTTAGCTTTCATTAACGATAATGTTAAGGAGCTGCGGTGGCTCAAGTGGTTAAGATGCTGAACTGCAGGCTGTGGAAGGTCGGTAGTCCAGCAGTTCGAGACCCGAGTGTGCCGCATGACGGAGTGAGCTCCCGTCTCTCGTTCAAGCTCCTGCCAACCTAGCAGTTCGAAAGCAAGACATTGCAAGAAGATCAATAGGTACCGCTTCGGTGGGAAGGTAGCGTTCCGTGCACCTTGGTGTTTAGTCATGCCGGCCACGTGACCACAGAGACGTCTTCGGACAGCGCTGGCTCTTCGGCTTTGAAACGGAGATGAGCACTGCAACCCTAGAGTCGGACTCGACTGGCTTTTGATCAATAGGTACCGCTTCGGTGGGAAGGTAGCGTTCCGTGCACCTTGGTGTTTAGTCATGCCGGCCACGTGACCACAGAGACGTCTTCGGACAGCGCTGGCTCTTCGGCTTGGAAATGGAGATGAGCACCGCAACCCTAGAGTCGGACTCGACTGGCTTTTGAGCAAGGGAACCTTTACCTTTACCTTTAACGATAATGTTGAAACATGGATGACTTAATTGGAGGCCAAACAACCTGCACTACAATCGATAAAGTACTTGAGGTGCGTGTGAAGTTGAGTGTTAAAGCTGCTCAACACTTAAGTTTGGAAATATGAGTCTAAAAAACAAGCCAAAACTTGAGCATCGCGGCCTGTACAAATGTTCCTCAATGGGCTTGCACATGAGGAGCAACTAATGGAATGTAAATATTTGCCCAA
>NW_015163779.1:30494-30623 GCF_001447785.1 Gekko japonicus | reverse complement strand
AGGAGGAGGAGGAGGAGGAGGAGGAGATTGGATTTATACCCCGCCCTTCACTACCCAAAGGTGTCTCAGAGCGGCTTACAAACTCCTCTCCCTTCCCCTCCCCACAACAGACACCCTGTGAGGTAGGTG
>NW_015163779.1:13956-28404 GCF_001447785.1 Gekko japonicus | reverse complement strand
ATATGGAGCAGAGGTCCATCAGTGGATATTAGCCACAAGGTATAGATAGGGGCTCTGGGGCAAGTGATACTCTGTCATCTTGGTGCTTGGGGGGGGGGTCAACAGTGGGAGGGCTTCTAATGTCCTGGCCCCACTGGTGGACCTCCTGATGGCACCTGGTATTTCTGGCCACTGTGTGATACAGAGTGTTGGACTGGATGGGCCTTTGGCCTGATCCAACATTGGCATCTCTTATGTTCTTATGTTCTTCTCAGTTATAGAAAGCCTCTGCCTCACAAATTACTTGAACATGATCATGGAAAATACATAAGAGCTAAAGAGGAGCCCTGCTTGGAGGCATCCAGTGAAGCTGATGGGCAGTAGGTTCAGGACAGAAAAAAGGACATACTACTTTACACAGAGAGTGATTACAATGTGAAATTTGCTGCCACAGGAAGAAACAGCTTTAAAAGGGGATTAGATAGATTCATGGAGGACAAGTCTTTCAAGGGCTACTAGCTGTGGTGACTGAGGGGAACCTCTACATTCAGAGGCAGTCAACCTCTGAATCCCAGAGCCAGGAGGCAACATCAGGGAAAGGCCTCAGCCTCTATGCCCTCTTGCTGGCCTGTGCGCCCTGACCTGGAGATCCCAGGCTAGCTTGATCTCGTCAGATCTTAGAAGCTAAGCAAGGGTCGGCGTTGGCTACTCTTTGGAAGGGCATCCGCCGAGGAATAACAGGGTTATGACACAGAGGCAGGCAATGGCAAACCACCCCTGAAATGTCTCTTGCCTTCAAAACAAGTCTAGCTTGTCACCTAGTGGTGCATAACGTTAAAAGAGTGAGAACCTCTGGCTGCCAGACAATCATAGGATCTCCTGGCTATTCTACACACGATGCCATATGATGATTGTTTTTATTTGTTGGCCCTGTGGAGGAACCGGTTGACAACTGTATGAGAAAGTATGCTGGACTAGATGGATCACTGGTCTGATCCGGTAGGGTTTATGTTCCCCTCAGGAGAAGGCCTCAGCCTCTATGCCCCATTGTGGGACCTCCAGAGGAACTGGTTGGCCACTGCGTGAACCAGGAGGCTGGACTAGATGGACCACTGGTCTGATCCAGCAGGGTTTATGCTCTTCTCAGGGGAAGGCCTCAGCCTCTATGCCCCGTTGTGGGACCTCCAGAGGAACTGGTTGGCCACTGTGTGAACCAGGAGGCTGGACTAGATGGACCACTGGTCTGATCTAGCAGGGTTTATGTTCTTCTCAGGGGAAGGCCTCAGCCTCTATGCCCCGTTGTGGGACCTCCAGAGGAACTGGTTGGCCACTGTGTGAACCAGGAGGCTGCACTAGATGGACAACTAGTGTGATCCAGCAGGGTTTATGTTCTTCTCAGGGGGAAGCCTCAGCCTCCATGCCCTGTTGTGGGACCCCCAGAGGAACTGGTTGGCCACTGTGTGAGACAGGAGGCTGGACTAGATCCAGCAGGGCTCTTCTTGTGTTCTTACGCTATGTACTGGATCAGACCAGTGTTCCGTGTCGTTCAGTATTCTCTGTCACAGAGCAGCCAACCAGTTGCCCTGGAGGGCCAACAAACAGGGCATAGCTTGCCGTCTCTGTATACGGAGTTTTCACTTAGTATCTGGGGCTAGTAGCCATTGTCTAATTCCCTCTTAAAGCGACCTATGTTCATGGACCTCAAAGGTCCACTGGCAGTGCGTTTAGCCTGGGAGTGGTGGAAAGATGCCACCAAGTCGCATCCAACTTACAGCAGACTCAGACTGTTTTCAAGGCAAGTGTGGTTCAGAGGTGGTTTGCCCTTGCCTGCCTCTGCGTAGCAACCCTGGACTTCCAAGTCCTAACCAGGCCCAACCCTACTTAGCTTCTAAGATTTTATAAGATTGGGCTGGCCTGGGCCATCCAGGTCAGGGCGAGATACAGACAGAGGTGGTTTGCTCTTGCCTGCCTCTGCGTAGCAACCCTGGACTTCCTTGGTGGTCTCCCATCCAAGGACCAACCAGGAATGACCCTGCTTAGCTTCTGACATCTTATAGGACCGGGCTAGCCTTGGCCATCCTGGTTGGGGTTGAATTCCACCCTAGGTCAGTAAAAATTTTGGGTGGCCAGGCCTCAGCATTTGCGCAGAATGCAGAGTACCAACAGGTTTTGGGGCGGTATTGGTAAGTGTACATACAGCCACTGATTTCTAAACGCAGACAGACAGACGTTTTCCAGTCGTTTAAACAAGACTTCATCCTTCTGATGACGTTGTCATCTTCTCGCAAATTCTCACCTGGGGTGAATTGAGGAAATGTGGGTGGGGTGCGTGGGTGGCATAGCTATTGGAGCCACCCAGCCTATAGTCCTGCCCTTGAATCGCCTGTTCATGTGCCTGGAAAAGAATGAAAAATGCACTTTAGTGACACATTATATAGAAGCATCCAGGGCTTTAAGAAAAACAGAACTGAAATGAAACAGAATCCTTTGGCAACTCAGTCACAGATATACTCTGGAATGTCTTCCGATATGAAGAAGGGAACTGGTAATGACATCTTTCCCCAAAGAGGGATTTTTCTGCACCTCTCTAGATAGAAATGTCCCCCGGACTCTTATATTTAATGTTGGTTGGCATCTCTCTCTGTCTCTCTGTCTCTCTGTCTCTCTCTCTCTCTGTCTCTCTCTCTCTCTGTCTCCCTCTCTCTCTGTCTCTCTCTCTCTCAGGCTTCATTGGGAGGTGGTGGGCTCTCCTTCTTGGGAGGTTTTCAAGCAGAGGCTCAATGACCATCTGACTGCAATGCTGATTCTGTGAACTTAGGCAGATCATGAGAGGGAGGGCAGGAAGGGTTGCCTCAGGGCTTAGCTCTCATGGCCCTTTCTTACAGCATGGACTAGCCTCCCTAATAGCCCTTTCTTACACGCCCAGGGAAATGCTGATTGCCACGTTGGGGTCAGAAAGCCATTTTTCTCCAGGCCGGTTTGGCTGGGAATCCTGAAGGTTTTTTTGCCACCTTCTGGGAGTGGAAGAGGGGTCACTGGGAGTCTGTGTGGGGGAGGTATTTGTGAATTTCCTGCATTCTGCAGGGGGTTGGACTAGGTGACCCTGGAGATCTCTTCCAACTCCATGATTCTACCTACCTGTCTACCCACCTATCCGTCCCATCCATCTCATCTACCCACCTACCCACCTACCTACCTATAATCCATCAGTCAATCCAGGGGTCATTTCGTAGAAAAAGAGCTAGGGGAACTCATTAGCATAACTCATTAGCATATGCCACACACCCTGACATCAGGGGCCCGGTGGTGGACCTGCAAGGCCGGCGGGTGTGCGAGGAAGCCCCGCCATTTTGGCCCCAGGCAGGCAGGGGTGGGGAGAGGCGGGGAGGAAGCAACTTACCCTCCCTCTTCTCCTGCCTCCTCCTGGCTGAATGAGGGCCGGAAGCGGGGCGGGCGGAAGCAGGGGGCGGGGCTTCGTCATGTGCCCCGCCCCCCGTACCTCACCCTGGGGAACTGCATTCCCCCACGTTCCCCCCGATATGACCTCTGAGTCAATCAATCTATCTACCTACCTACCTTCCTACACCTACCTGTCTACCTACCTACCTACCTACCTACCTATCTCTCATCTATCTGTCTGTCTGTCTTGCATGCTAGAGGGGGGGAAAACTAATTTCAAACCAATTTAGAAAAAAATATATCACGGCTGCTTTTCCGGCATGTCAACACAAGATGGCAGATATTTTACACGTATCTGACAATGTTGATGGATCAGGGGAGGAAATGTCTTTGCTGTTTTGCGGCGGAACCGCTGCAGAGACTCCAGCAGACTGAATAACCAAGGCTATTACCTCCCCCAATTATTCGGCTTACCGGAGACCTTCAACTCTGTATAGAGCCGTTGAGAAGACACAACTCATCTCTTCCACACTCTCTTTGTTCACTCGAACTCTTCGGTGCCGGATCACGTGGCTGGTCCATTTCCACCAACTCTGAGAGATGTCAGCTCTCCGGGGCTCCATCAGGAAATGGTCTTTCCCACTAGCCCTCAGTGCATGAGATCAAATCTGGGGCTTTCTGCGTGCAAGAACCAAGCACGTGCTCGACCACTCTTCCACTGAGGAAGCTATTGAGATATATGTCTAGGTTGAGGTAGCAAGCAGTTACTGGATCTAGATCAGTATGATCTATGTGTAAGTCTTAGCTGTCATGCTAAATGGTTAAGGCAATTACAGCCAGGTAGCATTGTTGGAGTAGGAAATTAGTTTATCCTGTTAGTGATTGGCTGGGGTTAATATTTAAGCTACACTCGAACTCTTCGGTGCCGGATCACGTGGCTGGTCCATCTCCGCCAACTCTGAGAGATGTCAGCTCTCCGGGGCTCCATCAGGCAATGGTCTTTCCCACTAGCCCTCAGTGCATGAGATAAAATCTGGGGCTTTCTGCGTGCAAGAACCAAGCACGTGCTCTACCACTCTTCCACTGAGGAAGCACCTCTACATGGGCAGAGTCCGATCTTTGCTCCATCTGGCTTAGCATTTCCGCTCCAACTGGCAATGGATTGGGCCGAGAAAGGACTCCCCCAAGACTTGCCGAGGGTGATCTTTACATTCAGGGGTCCGCATCCTTTTTGACACTTTGGGCACATTTGGGATTCTCACACAGTGTGGTGGGCACAGCCACAAAATGGCTGCCACCGTTTGCCTCCAGGCACAAAGGGAAGAACCTTGTGGTGAGCGGGCAGCTGCTGCCAAAACAATGTTGTTGTTGTTTTTTTAAAAGAAGATCCACATAGCCAATCAAATCTCCACCGACCAGTCAGGAGCCTTGCTGGGCAAAAGCCCCCCCTCCCCGGAGACCCCTGTTCTAGCTGGGGATTGAACTGGGGATGTACTGCAGGCAGAGCGAATTTGCTGATATGACTGCAAGCCTCCCCATGGTATTGCTATTCTTTAATCTGGGAAACCAAATGCCCACCATTCCTTTTTTATTGACCACTCCTTTCCTCTGTAGAGAGGATGGCTGTTTGGTGTAGTGGCTAAGTGCGTGGACTCTAATCTGGGAGAACTGGGTTTGATTCCCCACTCCTCCACTTGCAGCTGCTGGATGACCTTGGGCAAGCCATAGTTCTGTCAGAGCTGTTCTTGAAAAAGAGCAGTTCTGTCAGAGTTTTCTCAGCCCCACCTGCCTCACAGGGTGTCTGTTGTGGGGAGGGGAAGGGAAAGGAGTTTGTAAGCCACTCTGAGACTCCTTTGTTTAGTGAAGGGCGGGGGATACATCCAATCTCCTCCTCCACCTCCCCTTCTTCTTCTTCCTCTTCTTCACCACTCCTTTCCTCTGTAGCAAGAACGATGGCTGTTAGCCAGTCCATTCCATGTGCCTTCCAAGTGAACAACTGACATTCTCCAGCTGACTCTTCAAAACCACAGAAACAAATCAAGATGTCAGCGCAGGAAATTGGGACTAGAACCCGAGAAGCAAAAATCGGTTATGTGTTGACTGAAGGATGGAGTGCCCTGAAGGGTCAGGAAGGGCCAAATGAACCGGATGGGGGGCCCTGAAGGGGCAGGAAGGGCCAAATGAACCTTGCTGATCAAAGGAACATGAGGGGGGGGGGGAGAATTATGAAGAGAGGGCTGAGATTCTTTTGTGTGTGCCCAGGACATGATTTTTTTTGCGAGGACCCCTAAATGCAGCAAATGGGGACAAGGAAATAAATTGCTTAGATAAAGAGTGCTGGAGCTGTCTATCATCTCTGCCGGCCCAACACTGCTGGTGAAGAATTCTGCAGACAGTATATTTGAAGAGCTGGTGCAATGCAGGGGCCCAGGGCCAAAATGTACGGGATACCAGAGATCAGTGGGACGGATTGCACAGAAAAGCAGGCTTTTTGAAATGCTGCTTGTGTCAGAGAGTCAGGGAGTTCATGAGTTAATCTTCCAAGGAGAGAAGAGCTGATGTGATTGGCTGCTCTACTCACTCTCTGATTGGCCAGCATCAGCTGAGAGAGGCAATAAAGCAGCTGATCTGGAGGCAAAGGGGGTCTTTTTGCTATTTGGTTTTTCTCCTTTTGGTCTTTGCCTGAAAACTAATGTCTGGATCAGTAGCCGGAGGGTTTGGCTCCTGAGTGAAGAGACATTTGGAAGTCAGTGTTTTCTGACAGGCAATAATCAGAAAAGTACCTCTACCGAGAGAAGAAGAGAGACCCCACTGTCTTAGATATATTAAAATTGCTCTGAGGGAGAATTTAGATTCTCAGTCAGGAAAGCTACAGAACCGCCTTATACAGACAATGGATACTGGAAAAGGATTTGGCAGAAGGTCTGGGTAGTTAGAGAGAACTCCCAGACAACCCAAATAGTAAAAGGAGTTATTGCTTCTTAGGGACATGGAGAATAACTTCCTGACAGTGAAATTGGTTGGGAAGAGAACCCTAGTCTGTGATAAAGGGAAGAAGCTCAGACACCTCAGGAGTTAATGAAAAGTTATAATATCTAAAGAAAAACCTAGAACTTTTGGCGGGAAAAATCTGCCAGACAGTTGGGAAGATACAGGGGTTCGTGATAATCGGCAACTGGAAATCTAGAATATAATTTGGCTCCAAAAAGACAGACTTGGGAGTGGTATATAAGGGATGTGACACTGAGAAAGGGAAGGCTAATTCTTTTCCAACCATTCTTCTGATCAAAAGCAACAACCCTCCTGATACCCAGTTTGGTGTAGTGGTTAGGAGCGTGAACTCTAACCTGGAAGAACCGGGTTTGATTTCCTACTCCTCCACATACAGCTGCTGGTGCGACCTTGGGTCAGTCACAAGTTCTTTCAGAGCTGTTCTCTCATGAGCAGTTCTTGAAAGAGCTCATAGGATGTCTATTGTGGGGAGAGGAGGGGAAAGGAGATTGTAAACCGCTCTGAGATGCCGAGTGAAGGAAATCTAATCTCTTCTTCTTCAGCGTTCTGTAAGACCTGGCATCCACCAACACCTTTTCTGATGCCTGTGGAGTGTTTTTCAACAGTGGGCCAGGCCAGGAGGGGGAAGAGGACTTACTGGTGTTTATTTCCTTCTTTTTAATTAATATTCTTTTCTGTATATTTGTGCGGTCTCCGACAACTCAGAAACCCATACTTGATTAGCATTGGACTAGGAGTCGGGAGACCCAATCCTCCCTTGTCACTAGGATGAGTTTGGATCAGCCACACTTTTTCAACCCAACATACAAACATGCCACGTACTCAGCGATGGATTCGCCCTGGGCCTGGGCATGCTTGTGAAAGGTGTGCTTGCAAGCGATCTCTGACGGTCGGGGGGTGAAATGTGCCTGTCGCTGTTTAGTGATTTCAGCTAGTGAGGTTGCTGACAGCTCGGCCAGCGCCACTAGCGTCCAGGCTAGGTTAAACACGTTCTTCCCACACACGCTCAGGAAGGTGGCCTTCTTGACAGCTGGGTCTGTGATCTTGGAAGCGGTTGCATAGAACTCAAACTGGGAGGCGAAGGTGTCCCAGTCCTCTGTGTTCGCATCAAGGTTCGAATTGGCTCACGGTAGCCATGATGGACCCGATGTGCGGCAGCGGTGGCGGCGGGACTGGTTCTCTGGTGTCCGTTGTGATTAGGTCTTGGGGCCAAGGTGACTCTGCCTCGCCCGGTCAGTGCCTCGCTCTTGAGGGCCAAGGCGACAATTCCTTGCCCTATAGTGATTGCTCTGATGGTTCTGTGGGGCTGCTTACCCACTGCATCCCATTCTCATCGCCAATTGTTAGATATGAGACTTTGCGCAGCTCATTTAACAAAGTGATTCAGCTTTATTGTAGAAGTCAAGAACGCAGGCAATACGAGACAAAACATAGAGCAACAGGCTCCCTTTTAAACAGTCCGGGCTTGGGTAGCCACGCCCACATGTCATTAAACAACCAATCACTATTTACAGATAAAGTCCAATCAGAGTGCTTCCCTCCATAACATTGTGCCGCTCTGATTGGTGGATTTACAATCCTGTCCAGAACTCAAGCTCACTACAGATCTTAATACACAACAATTTTATTGTGTGAAATGGCAAAATCCACTCGGAAATGGTTACTGAATTGGATTGAAACTGCATTATTTAGCCTGTGCAAAAGTGCCCAAAATAACATACTTTCAATCCATTTTCAAAGCACTTTGAAACTGGATTTTAAATTAACATACTTTCAATCCACTTTCAAAGCACTTTGCAACTGGATTTTACTGTGTGAAAGAGGAACGGAGCGCCAACTGTTTAAAGGAAAATCACTCGGTTTATTAAAGAAGAAATAAACTGATAGAACAGAGGAGAGGGGGAGAGGCTTAACTAACTGACTAACTGCTGCGAGAGACTGGAAGGAAGGGGGGAGGTCTCAGCTGGAGCAGGAAGTCTCCAAGGAGCCAATCAGGAGACAGGAAAGGCATAATTTGAAATTGTAGGAAATCCCTAATCTGGCTATGCTACCTAGCAGTACTTCGGCTATCCCCTTATAGGCTGTTCTGATCTTCTTCAAGTAGATGCGCTATAGATCTTGTATATTCCAACATTATTTAGCATGTGTGAAAGCATCCCAGGTACATGGCGATACGTATTTCAGAATGGGACTCGAGCGCATCGGAACCAAACTGCTTTTTGCATGCAACCTGTCGAGAACATTCTTCGCTTGCAGCAACTGTCCTAAAATAATAAACATACTTCATCATTTAACATTAATTTTTCCCCACATCACTAATTCAATTGTGGCTTCCTATAAATCCCTTCTCTTCAATTAGTTCCAGAACAGAATATGTTGATTGAATAGTTTTGTTTTGCATTCATTAAAGATGCGGAGGGGGGGGGAATTAAAGATGTGGGAGGGGGGAAATGCACCTTGTTGGGATTAAAGGATTGCGACATGGCTCCTGGTCGAAAACATTTCTTCCGATGTGGGGATCTCGACAAATCCAAAGTATTTTTTCTGCCTCAAATCATCCCAATTAGTTTGGAAGAGTATGGCGGGAAGGTTAAATCCTCATGTCGGGTCCGCCGGTGGGTGAATTTGAATACAAAGCATCATTTTTTTACCTAATCAGGTTTCAGCTGAAACTTAATTACCGAATGCCTCGTTTGGAGTGCCTGCAACTCCCGGTTCATTATTTGCCTTTCTTCACTCTGCGAGGGGAGAAGGAGCCGTTGCCAATGGTGGCCTTTCCACGCTTTGTGTGGGTTGAACGAGAGATCCGTGGTCTGTTTTTAATGAATTTCGCACTGCGCCTTGGAGATTTGCTCTTTATGATCCTGTTGGTTTAATTAGAAGAGCGTGGCTCGACCTTATTTCTGCCAAATGATTTCATGGAGCAAAAACAGGGAAGGGGGGGGGACAACAAACCATGTGCGTGTGTGTGTGAGAAGTGGAAAAATTATTTCTCGTCGCCAATTTAATGAACAGAAAGTGAAGGGAATTCTAATCTGCCAGTCAAGTGGAAGTCTTTAGAGAAGAATAGGTTAAGTGCTTACTCTCTTTTCTTTCCCCTGGATGCAAAATGTTCAATGTTTGCATTAAAAGACTGGCCTGTGGAAGAGAAGGGAGGACCCTCGATGGGAAATAGGTTCTCTTATGTGGAGTGTCCTCTTAAGAGGAGCCAATTTATTACACTGTTAACTTCAGCCCTCCAATTACCCTCCTACATCTAGCCCCCTTTGGATCTGCGAGGTGTCCGTTATGCTTAACTAAAGTACACCGTAACTGTAGGAACACACACAAAACAAAACTAAGTGCACTGGGGAAAGGGAGGGAAAGAATAGCAGGCCGCTCCGTTTTTTCCCTAGGTTTCGTTTCTCGCTCACTACGTGACTCTGTCAAGATTCCAAAGAATAACAAATCCACTAAATTTCAATCGGTTTTTTGGATGCAGGAAATGGACTCCCGGGAGGAAAAGATTGATATCTTTTTTGCAACGGATTGAACAACAGAAAGGCAGCCCTACCGGAACAAGCCAACGGTCTGTCTAGTCCAGCATTCTCTTTCCATCCATGGCCAATCGAATGCCAAAAGGGAGCCCCCAAAGCAGACCCTGTTGGCAACAGACCTGCCCAGCTTCAGACAGTCAGACTCATTCCGCCTCTGAATCCAATTTATTTATTTATTCATTTGTTAAATTTGTATCCCTCCCTCCCCATCATGGCAGGTTCAGTGCGGCTCTCATAGCTTTGTTGTTGTTGCTGTTCAGTTACGCAGTCGAGTCTGACTCTTCACTACCCCACGGACCACATCACGCCAGGCCTTCCTGTCTTCCGTCGTGCTCCAGAGTTTGCTTAATTTCATGTTCGTTGCATCGATAACACTGTCTAACCATCTCATCCTCTGCCATCCCCTTCTTCTTTGACCTTCAATCTTTCCCAGCATCAGGGTCTTCTCCAGTGAGGGCTCCCTTCTCATTGGGTGGCCAAAGTATTTGAGCTTCAACTTCAGTATCTGGTCTTCCAGGGAACAGTCAGGGTTGATTTCTTTGAGGATTGACTGATCTGATCTCCTTGCAGTCCAAGGGACTCTCATAGCTAGTGGACAACTAACTGGGCCAATCTCCTTTTAAGTCCACCTTAAGCCAGTGACTATAAACACTTCTTGTGTTGGTGAGTTCCACAAGAGAATGACTCCTTTTTGTGAAGGAAGACTTCCATTTCCTTTTGCGGCCTGACCTGACACAGAGTGTTGGATTAGATCGGCCATTGGCCTGATCCAACATTGGCTTCTCTTATGTTCTTATGTTCTTGAATCTGCTGCCAACCAGTTTCACAGGGTAACCTAAGGATGCCAGGCTCCAGTTGGGACCTGGGGACCTGTACTTTTCCCCCACAGATCCTTCAGTATTATTTTGAGTCTTTGGTTCCACAGTGTAGCTATGCAACCTGGTCTGAAGAGAACCTTAAAGATCACAAGGACAAGTCTAGATGGGCGGAAAGCGTGCAAGCCAAGAGCTCAGCTGCACATGTGCGAAGCCAATGGAAAGCCAGGGCTCTTTGGAGAGGAGATTAAGAGCAATTCCCATCTGGCGCCTTTGCCAAAGGGAGTCTCCTTGACTCGTAGCGGTGCACGTTTCCAAATCGGAATCTATCTTTAAAAAAAAGAAGAAAAAGCTGACATATAATTACTTCTTGTGTTGCCTCTTAACTGATATTAGTCTGGATGTTGTTCACCAGAGAGTGATGGATATTAAAGAAGTGATTGACAAACTTATTAGTTTTGTTCCCCCCACAATATATATATATATATTTCAGATAGCATGAAAAAGGGTGGAAAATTGGCTGACTGAAAATATCCCTTTTGGGTCCCTCGAGTTGTAAACGTGCATTGTTTTTTTAAAATTTAAAATGTGGCTTTGACAGAGCTGAGAGTCGGAGGGGGCGAATAAGTGAGATGGAAAGATACTGAATTAATTTTCAGCGGGGGAGGCACGGAGCACTGTTTACCGTTCATGCTTATCTTTTCGCAGAAAGGCGCTCGATGCTCCTTACACGACAGGCCAGAATCCTATAGCAGAAGAGGCCCGGGCGTACACTGGGGAGAGCTGCTGTTGTCTAACAGAGGGGTTTCCCAACCTTTTTGAACCTGTGGACACATTTGGGATCCTGATGCCGCATGGTGGGTGCGGCAACAAAAAAGTTCTCCAGGATTGCTTCCTGGCCCCAAAGTGGCGACCGGCATTTCCCTGGGCGTGCAAGAAAGGGCCACCAGAACGAAGCACTGAGGCAACCCTTCCTGCCCTCCCTCTCCTGAACTGCCCAAGTTCACAGGATCAGCATTGCTTTCAGATGGCCATCTAGCCTCTGCTTGAACATCTCTAAAGAAGGAGAGCCCACCACCTCCCGAGGAAGCCTGGTCCACTGAGGAACCACTCTGTCAGGAAGTTCTTCCGAATGTTTAGCCGAAAACTCTTCGGATTTCATTTCAACCCATTGGTTCTGGTCTGATCTTCTGAGGCAACAGAAAACAAGTCTGCACCATCCTCTAGATGACAGCCCTTCAAGTGATGAATGCCCCCCCAATCCCCCCTGCTGGAGCAACGAGGGGACCTGGCAGCCAATGCTCCCGCTAAGCTGTGTAGTCCTGGGAGCAAAATTCCATTTTGTGAGCTCCTGGCATTAAAGTTGTGAGCAGGTGATTTGGCTACCGCATAAATTAGTTTGCTCTGGAGCCATCCTTCCCGAGCTAAGACAGAAATGTATGAGCCGGAGGCTAAAAAACTGTGAGCTGGCCCACACTAACTCAGCTTAGAGGGAACACTACTGGCAACCCTAGTGCCCTTGGGCACCATGTTGGGGACCTCCAGTCCAATACTTCATCACTTAAATAGTGATTAGCACGTGGATCTCACTGCCACAGGATTTAGGGGCGTAGAACGTCCCGTTTCCTTAGTTTCCCCGTTTCTCTTTTGCTGCCTGCTGCAAATCAAAGGCTGTGCACCAGACAACTTCTGTGCCTCTTTCCCCTCCCTCCCTAAATCTGAAGCCAGGACACGGGCCGGAATGTGGCATCAGGCTTCTATATTAGACACACTTAGTTGGAAAATAATTCTCTTTTTGCACAGTATGATGGACTCACTTAGGGCCTTTCCCTTTTTCCCCCTGTTCCCAAAGGGCAGATCCCCGTTGAAATATAGGAGATGGGAAATCAATAAGTGGACAGTTTGAAAAATATGATTGCACTCCAGGGACTGGGAGAGAAGAAGCAGAGTAGGAGAAGGAGGACAGGGAAGGTAGCGTTCCATCCGTTCTCATTACAGCGAAACCAAACGGAAGAGGACGGCGGGGTCACCTAACTTGGATTGATGCGCCGTGAAGGGTGTGTGTGTGAGAAAAAGAAATGGTTTACTGGTGCTTGAACTGTTGCCATTTGCAAAGCTAGGACAATGCTGGTTCCTCAGACGCTTATCTGGAATGGTTAGATTAACCAGTCTTGAATGAAGACTGGGTCTCCTCTTACAAGTGGTATTAATACATATAGAGAGCCAGTATAGTGTAATGGTTAAAGTGTCCAACTCGGATCTGGAAAACCCAGGTTCGAATTCCCTCTCTGCTATAGAAGCCGTCTGGGTGACCATGGGGGCAGTCACACGTTCGCGGCCTCATCTATCACACAGGGTCATTGTGGGAATAAAACAGCAGAATGAAGTATGCCTCTTAGGGTCCTCCATTGGGGAGGAAGGAAGAATATAATTTTTTTTTATTTTTAAAAATGCCAGCGGCTAAGTCCCTGGAACACAGGGCAATAGTGTACCACTCTCACAACTGAATCACTTGGATGTCTTGGGTCCTTTCTGCAGTTGCCTGCCACTCTGGGCTTTCTCAGTGTTTGAGTCGAGGCAATTCAAGTTCACAGCAAGTTGTTGTTGTTGTTCAGTCGCACAGTCGAGTCCGACTCTTCATGACCCCATGGACCAGATCACGCCAGGCCCTCCTGTCTTCCGCCATCCTCCGGAGTTTGCTTAATTCCATGTCCGTTGCATCGATGACACTGTCCAACCATCTCATCCTTTGCCGTCCCCTTCTTCTTTTTCCTTCAATCTTTCCCAGCATCAGGGTCTTCTCCAGTGAGGGCTCCCTTCTTCTCATTGGGTGGCCAAAGCATTTGAGCTTCAGCTTCAGTATCTGGCCTTCCAGGGAACAGTCAGAGTTGATTTCTTTTAGGATTGACTGATCTGATCTCCTTGCAGTCCAAGGGACTCTCAAGAGTCTTCTCCAGCACCATAACTCAAAAGCATCTATTCTTCAGCACTCGGCCTTCCTTATGGTCCAACTCTCACAGCCATACATGACTACTGGGAATACCATTGCTTTGACCATGTGGACTTTTGTTGGGAGGGTGATGTCTCTACTTTTTATTATGCTGTCTAGGTTTGCCATCGTTTTTCTCCCAAGGAGCAGGCGTCTTTTGATTTCATGGCTGCAGTCACCAGGGCCTGCTCATACACTAGGCGAACTAGGCATTCACTGGGGAAAGACCCCAGTGCCACATGGGGGCAGCTGTCGGACATGCGGGACTTCCCGGGGGGGCGAGCACAGTCCGTCCCGGCTGGTGTGGAGGTGACGGTCTTGTTTAGGCAGCGTGAGGAAGAGCCACGCGGCTTGGGCGATGCCCACGCCCCTACCCCCTGCGCGGGTGGGTGGGCCGTGCGCTCCGGTCCCCCCAGTTGACCACATGGAGCTCCAGGCCTGCCACTCAGGCCAGTCCTGCTGCCTTCCTTCGTTACTTCCCGGGAGTGAGCCACCGCCACACCACCATGCCCGCGATGCCTCCCCGGGCGGGTCCGCACCCCTCGGGGCTGGAGGTGCCCTGAAGAGCTGCACATGCATGGCAGAGTGAAAGCCCTGAGCTCCTTGGCTGGCCGGCTGGCCCTGGCATGATGCCCCAGCAGAAGGCCAGCCTGTCCCTGGGCCCAAGCGAGGAGGAGGAGCACCACCGGCAGGCCCCACTGTGGAGCTAGGCGAGTGC
>NW_015163779.1:9075-13257 GCF_001447785.1 Gekko japonicus | reverse complement strand
TCCAAATAACCCAGAGCAACAGCAGGCTGAAATTGGGCTGACCACTGAAGGAGGGTAATGTAATGCAGAATGGGGGGTGAAAAAAACCTGGATTAAAAAGAAGTTCGAATACGATTTTAGTGCAGAATTGCTTGGAGGACACCACGTGAACGTGGATTAAAAGGAGAATGTAAACAGGGCCTCGCTTTCTCTGTTTCTTAATTTCTTTTCCTTAATGGCCTGTATCGGGACGCAGGAGTCTCCCTCTGGAAGATTTGCAGGCTTTCATCTCTCCTGCAATCGAGACCAAATTCCAGATTGCTGCAGTCGTCTTTGGGTTGCAAAAACGGCCCTGCTCCCTTCTGCTAATGGTATGTCATCACATCACTCATTAATGTCTCTGATTAAATTATTGTTCATAAAGCACATCCCCCCCCTTCTCTTTCTGAGCAGTAGGTGAGGGTCATCCTCTGTAGCTAGAAATTAAACACCTTTCAATTTTCTTCTTCTAGTTTTTAAGGAAACACATCAATTAACAGATATTGCCGAAGGCAGACTCCTTGCTCAACATCTGTTCTTTCCTTACAGAGAATCTAGCAAAATACATTATGGGTAGGAAATACATCATGCGCTAAAAGTCAAACTCAGACCCGAAACCAAAGGGAGTTCCTTACAGGGTGTACAGAAATAGCTTCCTTGGCATTGCATTTAACACTCACAGTTCTTCAGGAACACTTTGGCCACTGTCAGAAAAATAATGCCTTCACTTACCCTCACTTGCCCTCTCCCCCTCAGCATTGCATTTAACAGTCACAGTTTTTCATGAACACTTCTGCAACTATGGGGGGGGGAACAATGCCTTCACTGGCCCTCACTTCTCCTCACTCCTCTGCATTGCATTTAATGCTCACAATTTTTCAGGAACACTTTGGCCACCGTCAGAAAAAAAATGCCTTCACTTACCCTCACTTGCCCTCTCCCCCTCAGCATTGCATTTAACAGTCACAGTTTTTCATGAACACTTCTGCAACTATGGGGGGGGGAACAATGCCTTCACTGGCCCTCACTTCTCCTCACTCCTCTGCATTGCATTTAATGCTCACAATTTTTCAGGAACACTTTGGCCACCGTCAGAAAAAAAATGCCTTCACTTACCCTCATTGTCTTCAAAATGCCTCAGTTGTCCTCACCTCTCAGCTAAACATGATCGGCTTTGCAGCCTAATCTAATTGACTGTGTAGCCTTGTGATGTCATCCCATTCACTATGTGGTCCCTGATTGGCTGGAATCTAATCCGAGAAGAAGGAAGTGACAAAACTGTGGGTTGGGTGGAACTTATATCACTGTTGGTTGACCTGCCCAGTTTTGGTACCTTTTTGGCAAGCAATTTTGGAGACAGTTACAACAATGATGGGGATGACACAAGAATTCACGCCAGAATGCCTCCTATTAGGAGCAAATTGGAATAAAGACCAACCTCACTGGATTACTATGGTTATTGCAATTCTTTTATCGGGCTCAAGTGGTTAAGATGCTGAACTGCAGGCTGTGGAAGGTCAGCAGTTCAGCCGTTAGAGACCCGGGTGCCGCATGACGTGGTGAGCTCCCGTCTCTAGTTCCAGCTCCTGCCAACCTAGCAGTTCGAAAGCAAGAAATTGCAAGTAGATAAATAGGTACCACATCAGTGGGAAGGTAACAGCGTTCCGTGCACCTTGGTGTTTAGTCATGCCGGCCACATGACCACAGAAACGTCTTCGGACAGTGCTGGCTCTTCAGCTTTGAAACGGAGATGAGCACCACAGCCCTAGAGTTGGATTCGACTGGCTTTCAAGCAAGGGAACCTTTACCTTTTCAACTCTCCATAGCTTCTTGTTGGAAAATCTCCACTGCCCCAACTCTACAAATGTGGCATACAAGATTATGGAATCATTATGTCCTAGCTAGACTTACTTTTAATTTGAATCAGACAACATCAACTAGAGCCCTCTTTGAGTTTAAGAAAATTTGGTCACCAATCTTATCTTTCGAATCAGAAGGAAATACCAAAGGAATTATATCGTTGTTATGTTTAATATTTATTGTTATACAACGTATAGTTAAATGATATATTTTAAAATTATATTTACCATTCTTCTGTCCTTAATCTTAGTAAGATCTGTATGAACCCTTCAATGATTCACGAGGTATTGATATTTCTTTCTTTTTTGTCTTGTATTTTTCTGCAGTAAATGAAATATTTTTTTAAAAAAAGGAGGGGGTGACAAGGGGGGGGGAATGGCACTGGGTAACGGTGGAGAAAACCCCCCACTATTAATGTCTGTGGCTGGGATGATTAAATTTGATCCAACCAGAACTGCTCATATCCCCTCAACTGTTGAAAGTCAAGAAGTGTTGCTACAGCTTTAACTGTACGCTGTTTCCATTGGTTGTTGTGATGTTACCAGGTGACATGCATGACAGGAAACCACCAACAGTCCAATGAACACACACAGGGCTTTTTTTGTAGAAAAAGCCCTGCAGGAACTCATTAGCATAATAGGCCACACCCAACAACAGAAACTCATTAGCATATCCAGCCACACACATGAGAGCACAGCTCATTAGCACATTAGGCCGCACCCCCATGTTACCAGAAGTGTGGTCATCCAGCCACACCCACCTTTTGCTTCTTATTCTGTCTACCTTGTTTGTTGTCAAAACCCAGGGCCTTTTTTTGTAGCAGGAACTCCTTTGCATGTTAGGCCACACCCCTAATGTAGCCAATCCTAATGAGTTTCTGCTGTTGGGTGTGGCCTATTATGCTAATGAGTTCCTGCTGGGCGTGGACAACTCGGGAGCCAGCCAGAACTCCGTTCCTGTGCGTTCCCGCCCCAAAATAGCCCTGAACACACATAAATACACATGAAGCTGCCTTCTACTGAATCAGACCAGCAGTCCATCCAGGTCAGGGTCTCAGGCAGAGGACTTTCACAACACCCATTGCCTGGTCCTTTTAATTGGAGATGTCAGGGATTGAACCAGGGACCTCCTGCATGCCAAGCAGAGGCTCTGTCTCTGAGCCACCAGCCCCTCCCCTCTTGTAGAAACTTATTTAACAAGAAAGTAACTTCTGCCCCTTGGTGCAACCTCGCCCTGATTGTAACACCTTAGTTAGCCCCGAATAATGTTGTGTACCAAACAAAATCTACTGTGTTTCACGTTCATGTTCGAAAATTCCCAATTCGTTTTCAGTTTCCCACTGTGCGCCAGGGACCTCCTGCATGCCAAGCAGAGGCTCTGTCTCTGAGCCACCAGCCCCTCCCCTCTTGTAGAAACTTATTTAACAAGAAAGTAACTTCTGTCCCTTGGTGCAACCTCACCCTGATTGTAACACCTTAGTTAGCCCCGAATAATGTTGTGTACCAAACAAAATCGACTGTGTTTCATGTTCACGTTCGAAAATTCCTAATTCGTTTTCAGTTTCCCGCTGTGCGAATCTAACTCATCGGTCTGTATTTTAATGTCATTTTCTCTGTCCTCATGTCCTCATATTTCCCCCATTATATTTTCCCCCAAATTTGTCAATTTTTGTTGCAGATGCTGTGTAAAGATAAGGGGCTTGTGGGCTCCTTTGGAACTCTGACATGGTATGGTGGCCGCAGCCACACAACAGCTGCTGGAGGAAGCGGAGCCAGCCACAAAATGGCTGCCACGGTCCACCTTCAGTCACCCAGTGGAGATCCTTGTGCTTTGGGGGCAGCTGTCGCCGAAGCAACATTTTAAGAAACGAGCACAGCCCATTAAATCTCTGATGGCCAATCAGAAGCCTGGCTAGGCAGAAGTCCAACAGTGATGAAAACAAAATTGGCCACACCAGTAGGCAGAAAGAAATGTAAAAAAACTAGGTGAGAGGTGAAATAATATTTATTCTTATGGATCCGTACGTGTTTCGCAATTCCACCTTAAGCCCTGTCTCAAAACACTTAGTGGGCACCAGGAAAGGCATTGGCAGGCGCCATGACACAGCACAGTTCCCTCTAAGTTGCACTAGGGGGTGCTGGTGCACAACATTTTAACAGCCAGCATAGGAGTTTCTGCTTGTGCACACAAAACACACACCCCTCCATTGGAAACAATGGAGAATGGGGCACCTCCTTCTAGGGCCCATAGAATTGGACCCCCTGGTCCAATATTTTTGAAACTTTGGGGGGGGGGGTGGAGGAG
>NW_015163779.1:5934-8707 GCF_001447785.1 Gekko japonicus | reverse complement strand
TTCACTAAAAAAAAACCCCAAAGTAGACTGCAAGAGTCCCTCCCCCATGCTGGTATGTTTTCTAAGACTTAGCACAAGGTGACGGTCCAAGGCCAGGTCTACCAATATAGTGGAAAGGGGCAGGGAGACCTGTTCTCCAGAGGCCACATTTACCAATATAGTGGAAAGGGGTGGGTAGCCCTTTTCTTTGAAGGCCAGGTCTACCAATATAGTGGAAAGTGGTGGGTAGACCTGTTCTCTGGAGGCCAGGTCTAACAATATAATGAAAGGGGGTGGGTAGACCTGTTCTCCAGAGGCCAGGTCTACCAATATAGTAGGAAGTGGTGGGTAGACCTGTTTTCTGGAGGCCAGGTCTACCAATATAGTAGCAAATAGTGGGTAGGCTTGTTCTCCGGAGGCAAGTTACACCAATATAGTGGAAAGGGGTGGGTAGACCTGTTCTCTGGAGGCCAGGTCTTCCAATATAGTAGCAAGTGGTGGGTAGACCTGTTCTCCAGAGGCAAGTTATATCAATATAGTGGAAAGAATATAGTGGAAAGAATATAGTGGAAAGGGGTGGGTAGACCTGTTCTCTGGAGGCCACGTCTACCAATATAGTGGAAAGGGGTAGGTAGACCTGTTCTCCAGAGGCCACATCTACCAATATAATGGAAAGGGGTGAGTAGACCTATTCCTTGGAGGCCAGGTCTAACAATATAGTGGAAAGGGGTGGGTAGATCTATTCTCCAGAGGTCAGGTCTACCAATATAGTGGAAAGGGGTGGGTGAAATTTGACTTGATTCTGTTTTCTCTTATAATATTCAAATTATCCTTAAAATATAGTTTAAATATAATTTAAAAGAATTTATTCTGAGTTTTTTTACAAGGTTATGGAAGTAACTTTCTAAAAAAACCCCCTAATTTATGCGATAGTCAAATGTAGACTCGCTCACAGCTTTAATGTGTCTAGCTGTTTTCACTCACGAGGCAGAATTTCTGCTCACAACACTATAGGACTTAGAAGGAACATTGTAGCCCTGGTCAAAATAGTGACCTGGAAAGAAAGAAAGAAAGAAAGAAAGAAAGAAAGAAAGAAAGAAAGAAAGAAAGAAAGAAAGAAAGAAAGAAAGAAAGAGAAATGCAAATGGGGAACTCCAGCGATAAAAATGGGCAAAACCAAAAAGCTCTCCCTGACAATATGACCATAAAACAAAAAAAAAGAAACGAACAAGGACATAACCATCCAGCCCAATGGTAGTCAAGTCTTAGAAATGGCCGTCCTTTTATGCAAATCCTCTTTGGGTTAAAATTCAAACTTTCCAGTTGCCATCTCCCCCCCTTTATAAGAAAACCCAAGAAGAAAGCTGAGAGAGAATTTCATAAAGACCTAGAGATAAACTCTGATTCTTTGTTAAATCCACTGCTACAATGATATCTTCTGTCCCTTGGCAATCATATATTATCCACAAAGTCTCTTATCCAATGATACACTTCTCGAATTGAAAGTTTAGACCAGTCGCCTGTCTGGGATAATATAAAGCCTTCCATTCCCATCAGGAGTAATTCATGCCCCGTCAACAGAAAATTGACTGTTTAATACAGCAAAATAACTTAGAGTTTGTGCGTGGGGGGGCAAAGATACCTAATGCCATTAGAGAGCCATTCCTTAGATATTAACGTCCCTCAGTGTCTTCTGAAGTGTCCAGAACAGTTTTTGCTTTGCCGTCGGTGAAGCCAATAATAAAAAAAAAAGTGTGTGGAAATAAACTTGAATCCCCCTTCAGGGTCTTGCCCCGTAATAAGAGAAGAGCCACCGGGGAGCACTTGAAGGGGGGAGGGGAGAGAAGCCCAATTTCAAAGCAAAATCGAAAGGAAGATAGACGACTGTTTTCTCCCTGGGCTTCTAACTCATCCATTGATTCCAAGAAAATGTGCTGATCTTTGATCTCAAAAGAGGGGGCCGCTTTTGGCGGAGAATCTAACGTCTGCGGACTTGCGGATGAGCGCACGCGTCATGTGGCTTTCAGACCTTTCTGCCTTCTTCTAATTAATATTCTGGAAGCTAATCCCATAAAATCCTGACCTGAGAGATGACGGGTGTTTTCGAGACATTTTCTGTTGTGGGCAAAAGACATAGAATCACAGAGTTGGAAGGCACCGTAGAGGCCGTCTGGTCCAACCCCGTGCTCAACGCAGGATCAGCCCAGAGCATCCCTGACAATGGTTTGTCCAGCCTCTGTGTAAAGACTGCCAGTGTGAGGGAGCTCACCGCCTCCCCAGGCAGCCGATTCCACTGCTGAACTACTCTTAATGGAAATTTCTCCCCCCAATATCCAGCCGGTATCAAAGCTCCCGGTGACCCCACAGGGCTATTTCTGGGCAGGAACGTGCAGGAACAGAGTTCCAACTGGCTCCCGAGTTGGCCACGCCCAGCAGGAACTCGTTAGCATAATAGGCCACACCCAACAGCAGAAACTCATTAGGATCGGCTACATTAGGGGTGTGTGGCCTAACATGCAAAGGAGTTCCTGCTACAAAAAAAGCCCCGGGTTTTGACAACAAACACGGTAAACAGAATAACAAGCAAAAGGTGGGTGTGGCTGGATAACCACACTTCTGGTAACATGGGGGTGCGGCCTAATGTGCTAATGAGCTGTGCTGTCAGGGGTGTGGCCCAATATGCTAATGGGTTCCTGCTGTTGGGTGTGGCCTATTATGCTAATGAGTTCCTGCTGGGCTTTTTCTACAAAAAGAGCCCTGGTGACCCGGCAATGCTGCTGGTCACTGGGGGCTG
>NW_015163779.1:0-5619 GCF_001447785.1 Gekko japonicus | reverse complement strand
TCTTGGGGGATGTTCCTCTCTGAAAGCTGGAAGGCTTCAGGGGTCGGCGCTCCTAAGTGGCGACCAGTTTGCTGGGCTGCCGGTTGCGAGCCAGACCGATGGCTAAAGACCGAAGCTGGGCGACCTGCCCGAGAAAAGGGCAAGGAGATTGGTCAGGGGAGTGACACCTGCCTGGCCGGTTCCGTGCTCGCTTAGCTGGTCCCTTGCTGCAATGTTATGTTAAATAGTTAATAAAGTGGCCCTTCTTTACTTCCAAGCTGTTGTCTGTCTCGTTATTCCACCTTGGGGGGGGGGGAAATGTCCACCTGTAATTTAAACCCATGAGTGTGAGTCCTATCCTCTGCTGCCAACAGGGACAGCCATGACTGTACAGTCCTGTGCATGACTTTTTTCGTGCAGTGGTTAAGAGCGGAGGAGAAGAAGAAGAAGAAGGAGGAGGAGGGGGAGGAGGAGGAGGAGGAGGCGGAGGAGATTGGATTTATAACCGACCCTTCACTACCTGAAGGAGTCTCAGAGCAGCTTACAATCTTACAGAGCAGCTTACAAAACCACAATAGACACCCTGTGAGGTAGGCGGGGCTGAGAGAGCTCTTTTGAGGACCGCTCTTGAGAGAACAGCTCTGAAAGAATTTGTGACTGACCCAAGGTCACACCAGCAGCTGCACATGGAAGCGTGGGTGATCGAACCCAGGTCTCCCAGATTAGAGTCCGTGCTCTTAACCGCTACACCAAAAAAGTCATGCGCAGGAACGCATGCACAGGAGAAAAAAAAGAGTCTACAAAGCCAACGGTGAGAAGCAGAGAATTGAAACTACAGACAAAACCAGGAAGGAATATTGGAAGAAATGAAGCAGGGAATGCTCACTCATTTTCACATTCCTTTTCAAACATTAATGTGTTATTTTGACCACGTGCATTTCCCCCACAGATACTCAGGCGGGGCAATGCCTGCGTTTCTTTCCTGGACCTGCAGACAAATTTTGATTCTCCATAGAAAGAAGACGGGAGGGAAACGGGGAGAAGAAAGTGCACATCTACTTCTGACCCATTTTCCAGAACTTAAGTGGACCGTAATGGGTTAGGTTTCCCCCCCATGCCACTCTGTACCCTTGGCTTACTTTAAATGCATGTGCAGCGAAAGGTCTAAGATCTTAGATGAATAATAACTGGCTTGATACATAATTAAACATTTTGTACATCAATGAATGATATTGACGGTTTCAATATTTTATGGCTAATATGTTCAGTTAGGTAGTTAGGAGGCCCACTTTCTTTTGGGATCCTGCCACGCTCTAGTTATTAAATGCGCACGTTCTGTGCCCTACATCTGAGAATATCAATATGGCTTTCATCGATGGTGGGGGTACTGACTTCATGTTTGCTTATCCAAATTTTTATGTCATGAGCGATTGCTGGCATATTGAGCAGAAGGCAGTCCAAGATTGAGAGTTGGTTTGGTGTAGCGGTTAAGAGCGGCAGACTCTGATCTGGAGAACTGGGTTGGATTATCCACTCCTCCACATGCAGCCAGCTGGGTGACCTTGGGTCAGTCACAAGTTCTCTCAAGAGCAGTTCTCTCAGGCCCACCTGTTGTGGGGAGGGGGAGGGGAAGGAGACTGTAAGCTGCTCTGAGACTCTGAGTGAAGGGCAGAATATAAATCTAACTCTTCTTCTTTTGTCAGTACTGTCAACTCAGACCAGCAGCAGTTTCTCAAGGTCTCAGGCAGAGGTCCTTCATATCACCTCCTGCCCACTCCTTTTTAACTGGAGATGCTGCCAGGGATTGAACCTGGGATCTTGTGCATGCCAATCAGAGGCTCTGCCACTGAGCCAGAGCCCCTCTTTAACGCTCTCCGGGGTCTCAGGCTGAGGTCTTTCACATCACCTTTTTAACTGGAGATACCAGGGATTGAACCTGGGACCTTCTGCATGCCAAGCAGAGGCTCTTCCACTGAGCCACGGCCCCTTGATGGTTGAAAGTTAGAGTACTGCTACCGGCATCTGGGGGCTTCTTTGGGGAAGAAGACTCTAAAACCTCACCCTCTTCACTATACAACATCGGAGCTCATCTTCTACCCTCCGCAAGCTAGGTCATGGCCAAGGCCACTGGGGCCCTTCCAGCTCTAAGGCACAAGGAGAAAGGTGCACTACCGAGCCTCCCCGGACTCGTTCCTAATTAGCAAAGTGTGCATATTCTGAGCGGAATTTACATTCCCAAGATCCCTTCGGCCCTGCCAATGTCATCCATAAGCGGGCACATTGCTGAGTGAGCTTTCCGCGGCAGCCCATAAATACCTTCCGCTAGGAACGGGGGACGGAGCACTCCATCTTCCCGGTGTGGAGAAGTGCAGAATGGCACCGTTGCCAAGGAGGGGAAGAAAAAAAAAATCAATTTTAATTAGGAAGACAATTATATTTTTTCCCCCCAAAGGTTGCCAAGGTCTCGAGATTTATCTCTAAGGTGATGGAGAGGTAATCCTTCGTCGTCGCATTTTCTCCTGTGCGGGGCGGTATGGTAGTAATCTGTTCGGTCTTCGGGGGAGGCGCGGGGTCTTCCAGGGGTCTTGGAGGCGACACAAATCGATGGGACATGATTATCCTGTCCCCAACAATGGTAGTTTATGATTCTACCTTTTGGTTCTTCTCTGTGATTCCCCCAACTGCCAGCTGTGGAGGACAGGTCCCACTCGTAAGAGTAATCGCTTAGCCAGTACTGATTTTCAAATACAGACCGTGATATAAGAAGAAGGGGACGGCAAAGGGTGAGATGGTCAGACAGTGTTATTGATGCAACGAACATTAAATTAAGCAAACTCCGGAGGACGGCGGAAGACAGGAGGGCCTGGCGTGATGTGGTCCATGGGGGCGTGGAAGAGTCGGACTCGACTGTGCGACTGAACAACAACAAGATTTACTTTATTTGATTGGATGCCATATTTTAACTGGGAGGGTGCGTTATCTACAGTCTCTGCACCCCCAAAAAAGTGACAAACGTGTCTTCATGACTGACAAACGGGCTTCCTGGGAGCCAGTTTGGTATAGTGGTTAAGTGCACGGACTCTAATCTTGGAGAACTGGGATTGTTTCCCCGCTCCTCCACTTGCAGCTGCTGGATGACCTTGGGCAAGCCATCGTTCTGTCAGAGCTGTTCTCTTAAGGACAGTTCTGGAAAGAGTTCTCTCAGCCCCACCTACCTCACAGGGTGTCTGTTGTGGGGAGGGGGAGGGAAAGGAGTTTGTAAGCCGCTCTGAGACTCTGAGTGAAGGGCGGGGTATAAATCCAATCTCCTCCTCCTCCTCCTCTTCTTCTTCTCAGAATGGGCTCTGTTCTGATGAGTTAGGAGTTCATTCGACTTGATCTCGAATTCTGCAACCCATCCTGAGCCAAGACCCCGTGACGTTCCTTCCATTCTTGGCCTCCCTGTAGAACGGACTGTGAGTTTACCTCCAGTTTTGGAATGCTTATCCCTCGAAGCTCTCCTTGAAAACTGTAGTCCTGGGTTCCCAGTGTTTTCAAGCCAGTGGGTGCACATGGAATTCTGATATGGCATGGTGGGCGCAGCCAAAAAAATGACTACCGCAGGAGGCGTGGCCAGCCATACAATGACTGCTGCAATTTACCTTCAGCCGCATATTCTTGAATAGTGGTGGCAGCTGCTGCCAAAGCCGCATTTAAAAAAAATCCACACAGCCAATCAAATCTCCAGTGACCAATCAGAAATCTTGTAGACACCAGCAGTGTTCCTTCTAAGCTGAGTTAGTGTGCATTAGCTCACAGTTTTTTAGCCTCTGGCTCACACATTTTTGTCTTCGCTCAGGAAGGAGGGCTCCAGAGCAAATTAATTTCTGCAGGAGCTAAACCGCTCACTCGCAACTTTGATGCCTGTAGCTCACAAAGTAGAATTTTTGCTCAGAAGACTCCACAGCTTAGAGGGAGCGTTGGACACCAGGGCAGCATGGTGCCCTCGGGGCACTGCATTGGAGACCCCTGCTCTAGTTCTCTCATTCTTGTAGCGGGATTGGAAGTTGCAAAATGTTATCCAGCATAGCTCAGTTTGAAAGCTAGGTAAAGGTAAAGGTCTCCCTTGCTCGAAAGCCAGTCGAATCCGACTCTAGGGTTGCGGTGCTCATCTCCGTTTCAAAGCCGAAGAGCCAGCGCTGTCCAAAGACGTTTCCATGGTCATGTGGCCATCAGGACTAAACGCCAAGGCTTAATGGGTACCTATTTATCTACTTGCAATTTCTTGCTTTCGAACTGCTAGGTTGGCAGGAGCTGGAACTAGAGACGGGAGCTCACTCCGTCATGCGGCACACTCGGGTCTCGAACTGCTGAACTACTGACCTTCCGCAGCCTGCAGTTCACTTAACCACTTGAGCCACCGTTTGAAAGCTAGGGTTAAAATAATCCCCCCCCTCCCCCTGGCAGGAAAAGCCCTCAGAGTTAATGAACCTGGAGTTAAATAACTTAATAACCAAACTGTCACAAGTAGAAATGTTGGACGAGCAGACAGATGTTCCATTAATTATGCCTAAGTGCGGGCTAATAGATACCTGTCTTCACAGCTCCTCGTTTGGTATCCTGGAAGGAGACCAATCAACCCCCAGTGCTACATTTTGGCCCCTTCTGTTTACCAACTATCTTTTCTCCGGGAGGCCTTGAAAAGAGAGATCTCAATATATTTTTTTTGTTCACGAGGCAAACGGCCCTATATCATTCAAACGGTCGGAAGGCTCTTTTGATTCAAAGCTTGCGCACTCGGGGAGATATTTTATTATGCAATTTCGGCAAAGAAGAGCAAGGATGAAATTCAATTTTGGGGGCTTTTTTTTGGGGGGGGGAGAATGGAACGAGATAAAAGTGAGCGAGACCATATCGTGGCTCCCGCATTCTCCCAAACAGCTTGCCGATTTGCTGGGGTGAAGCCTGCCATCTGAGAACGGCGGCGGGGGGGGAATAACAGAAGACTGAGAGAGGCAAAGAGAGGGACGAGGAAAGGGGAGATGGTGCCAGACGCTTTCCTAGAATGGACCTCTGGGGTCATCTAGTCCAACCCCCTGCACAATGCGGGAAATTCTATAAGAGCAGGTATGCCTTTCCAGAGAGGCACTTTGAATTTTGCGTTGCAACTTACAGAGAGGCAGAGAGAACCATTCCAAGTAGGGTTGGCAGGTCCCCCCGGGTGACCAGTGAAGGATGGGGGGTAAGGTTGCCAGCTCCGGGTTGGGGAATTCCTGGAGATTTGGGAATGGACGCTGGGGAGGACAGGGCTTTCAGTGGGGTACCATCCATTCCAAGTAGGGTTGGCAGGTCCCCCCTGGTGACCAGTGAAGGATGGGGGGCAAGGTTTGCCAGCTACGGGTTGGGGAATTCCTAGAGATTTGGGAATGGAAGCTGGGGAGGACAGGGCTTTCAGTGGGGTACCATGCCGCAGAGTCCCCCCTCCAAAGCATCCCTTTTCTCCAGGGGAACTGATCTCTGTAGTCTGGAGATGAGCTGAACTCGTGGGCACTCCATGAAATGGCTGAGCAGTCGGGTTAGAATGGATAAAAGGAAGTCCTTCTCCACCCAAAGAGTGATTCACATGTGGAACTCTCTGCCACAGGAGGTGGTGGCGGCTAC
>NW_015163778.1:50969-58043 GCF_001447785.1 Gekko japonicus | reverse complement strand
TCCCTGCTCAGCACGTTACCAGAGGCAAAAGGGAGGCCAGGGAAACTAAATGGCCCCACATCAGAGGTGTTCCCAACTCTCCAGGGGGTGCCCAAAGACTGTGGTACCCACTTTCCCTGGTTGGAGAATCAGCCAGAGGGTTCTCACTGTCCCTCAAGGAAGGCGGTGTGGATTCGGTGAGCAGGGGCAGGAAATTACGAAGGGAAATAGCCCCACCAGGCAGTGTGGGCAGGTGAGAACAGGTACTTGTGAGCCACAGACCGGCTGCTCAGTCTCCCAGGGCTGTGGGCGGGTCCCCATTTCATCACAAGTGAGGGGAAGGTGACATGGCAGGCTAGGACAGCCTGGTCAGTCCATGCTGAAAGTTCCCGGTTCTGTCCTATAAGGTGTCAGGTGATACTACCCAAGCCTGAGCACCATGACACCTTCCACCATTCTAAGAGGATGGAGGTGAATTGGGAGCACCAAAGAAGCTCCCTGTGCTCACGTGCCTATTGATCACCTTTGTATTTTCAACAGGGGAAGAAAGGCCGCCAGTGATGGCATTCTTGGAGGCCATGCGGGCCGATATAATGGCGCACATAGATGCCCGCTGTGAGTAACAGATGCATGTTATCTTTAAAGAGGGTACGATGGGTGGCATACCAGCAATAGAAACTAACCAATGTGCCTTTTCTCCTAACAGTTGATGCCATGCGGGCCGAACGGAGGGCAGACCTGGAGGCCATGGACCAGCGCCAGCAGGCCCGCAGTGAGTAACAGATGCATGTTATCTTTAAAGAGGGTACGATGGGTGGAATACCTTAAAGTCCAGCAATATAAACTAACCAATGTACCTTTCCCCTAACAGTTGACGCAGTGGAACAGCGCATCAGGGCCCTGGAGGCTGCTGCCAGGCCTCCAGATGACCCTCCATTGCGGGATGCTGGTGGACAGTGATGTGTATATAGTTTGGTTTTTATCCAGTTC
Organism: Gekko japonicus; assembly: GCF_001447785.1. Taxonomy (NCBI): domain Eukaryota; kingdom Metazoa; phylum Chordata; class Lepidosauria; order Squamata; family Gekkonidae; genus Gekko; species Gekko japonicus. The sequence continues at coordinate 57,074 of NW_015163778.1, read as the reverse complement.
TAAAGTTCATGCATATAGTTCGCTGTTAAAAGTTTCGGTATTTATTGTTAAATTAAAACTGTTTTGAAAAGAGTTTTCATAGTTTTCAGTAATTGATATGTCCCCTTGATATGTTTTAACCTCTGCTGTGCAATGATACCTCTTGCATTTCTGCTATGATTTCCTAGGAGGAGTGTATTCCGCTAACAACCCACCCCCCACCCCCTTGCCCCATCATTTTGGGCAGGAATGACCATAGAACCCCAGATTGTTAGCATACCTGGGCAGAAATGAGACAACATTAGAGAATCTGAGGCTTATGATTGCTAAACAAAAATGCAAACTTTTATTTCTGAACAGATATAACTGTGGTAGTGATCAAAAATAGCCTACTCTTTATTCCTCGTTACACACCACAGTCATTAATGCAGCCCGCACCCTTTCACCCCGTGTTTTGTGTCTACGATCAGACAGGACATCTGGAGGGGGTACAGGTAATAATGGAATGTCCCCTGCCCCCAGGGACTCTGCCAGGTGTCCCTTTTCCTCACAAATATTGTGGAGCACCACACAGGCCGCAGTGATGGGGGTAAAGTCCTCCTCCTTGACTCGCAGTCTTTTAGTAAGGCAACTCCATCTGGATTTTAGTCTACCAAACGCCCGCTCTACCACAACACGTGCTTTTGCGTGCCGCTTGTTAAAAACTTTCTCCATATGGGCAGTGGGGCTTCTGAAGGGTGTCATGAGCCACCCTCTGATGGGATAACCCCCATCGGCCAACATCAGAGGAGGGATTGTTACACCATTCACAGTGATGGTGGGGTTCCCAGGGACAAACACCCCACCATCCATTGCCCTGCAAAGTTTAGAAGAACGGAAAACGCTGGAGTCATGGTTCCTGCCAGACTTGCCAATCTCCGCATCAATGAATCGACCTCTGTGGTCCACAGCTCCCTGCAGAAGGATGGAGTGACCACCTTTTCTGTTTTTATATATGTGTGCCCGTTGAGCCGGGGGAGCAACTGGTATGTGGCTCCCATCCAGTGCACCGATGCAGTTTGGAAAGCCCATCCTGGCGAATCCATCCATTATCTGTATGGGAAGAACAGCAGTGATATCTGCAATAAGTTTTCCATTTAACATCAAGCACTACTGGCTACCGGCTACTTGAGACAATATCCTCAGTACAGACATAGATATTTATTTCAATCTATTTATTTAAGTTAAATTCTATTTAACACAGTGCCCTTACATGCCAAAAGGAGCACTGAGTTAGCAGCATTACAAAACAAGTACATTGTTGCCATGAGTCTCAGATTCTTAAAAGTGGGTGCCGGGTGTGTGCTGAGTTATGTGCCCTTTCCCTTGCTGGAAAGTATTTTGGTAGATCTTATCCAATAGAATGAGCAGTACTACTAAGACCCTCAAGCAGGAGTTGCTGAATGGGTTGCATGGGGAGAGGGCCCAGTGGGTTTGCATAGGTGGGAATGGGCAGTGAGCTGGGGCTGTGCGTACTTAAATGAAACACCCACCCCAAAGCTGTCTGCTGAGGGTTCAGAAGATCCCATGTCGCAAAGGGAACTACAGTGAAAAAGGGCAATTGACTGAACTTGGCCCCCTGTAATCTTGCAAGACCACTTGTTCTGCTTGTCTGTAAGAGCAAGGAGGGAAGGCATTTCAGCACAGTGACCCTTCTTGCTATACAGTTGGTCCTTGCACACAGAAGAAGAGATCGGCCACTCGGTAGATGAGCAGGGACAGAAAGGGCAGAAAACTGAACCATAACACTTAAATTCAGAACCTAACAGAGCTTAGTGCAATGTGAAAAAGTGGGCCAAAATAAAAACCTGATTGTAAAAGGTATCTAGGAATCACACGGGCTTTAAAAACCTGTCCTACTGCTTTTCAGCCTGCATAGGCCTTCCTCAGAGGTCATAATAATTGAGTGGCAAGATGGCTATGAACATATAACACAGTCATGTAGACACGATCAGAAGGGATACAACATATAAAATCAATATGGACCAGAAAAAATGATTCTGTAACAGATGAAAAATAGGTAGATGACACATTTCTGCACTGGACTAGCATGAATGCCGTTACAGAATAGTGAGAGTCATTATCCATAGAAACAGCTGAGAGTTACCTATGGCTACTTAATGTATGGAACCAAAATCACAGTGCTGTCACTGAACCTACAAAAGACCCTTGGCAAGCATCTGTGTAAAGTGAACCCCATGGAACTCCTGAAAATACAGAATCCATACTCACTGATCCAACTTCATTTGGAAGGCAGACCTTCTTTTTGAACAGCTCCTCTAGAATTGCTCGGCACCCCTCCTTCATGATAATAAACGCCGTTGACAGGCCCACCCCGAACTGATGCCTGAGGTTCCGGAAATATTCCTGGTTTGCCAGGTACCACAGGGTGATGGCCAGTCTTTTCTCCACCGGAATGGATGGCCTAATCCGTGTGTTCTGCCGCTCCAGACGGTGCCTCAGGGTGCCAGCTAGCTCAAAGAAGGTTGCCCTGGACATCCTGAAATTCTTGAGCCAGTCCTCATCGATCCATGTGGCCATCACCGTGTTGTCCCACCAGTCCTCACTCCTGTCTTTCACCCACCAGCGTCGTGGGACTGTATGGGCAGCAATGACTGGAGCCCATGCCCTGATGGATGCCCTCCGGTTGTACCTGGAGGGTGCATGGCTCAAAGCCTGCAGGTCTGTTCTCCTCCTCCTCTCCCTCCTCCTCCTAGAAAGATGAAGGTACTGTGTAAGCACCTCAATCAAAGCTTCTGTGCTGCTGATCATCATGTGCAACACCTCCAGGATCATTTGCAGCAAGATGGTTATGGAGACCATGATGATCAGTAGCCTCTCACACAGTCACACCAAAACAAATCCACCAAAAACCAGCCTGCCAAACTCCAACCTCAACCCACAGAGGTGGGGTTTTTCCCTCCCTGCCCTTTATACCTGTTCCATCTCTGTGCCAGCCAATCGCCTCTTGTCCAGGATGGGTGCACATCAGGCTGGGGTAGCAACATCTGTCTGACCAATCCCTGATGCCCTGCTTTCCCTCCAAATCCTGCTGTCCAATGGTGTGTTTGTCTCCAGCTGGCAAGCTGTGCACCCCTTCATCTTCTCCTGGCTTGTCTCAGGGCATGGAAGGGTTAGCTAGGTTGCTGTCACCAATCCCTGCTGCCCTGGTGCCCAGCTGTAAGCCTGCTGTCCAATAGGGTACTTGTTCCCAGGGGGCAGATGCAGCCATGGCATGTATCACAGTGGAGTCAATGTATTCCAATGGGATCGCTATGGGTTCTGGTATAGCGATATATCAATATATCGCTATAAGTCGAACGTTCAAAAAAAAAAAAACCGGGAAGAAAACGGCGGGAAAACAAAGCGGTGCCAGTGTGAAACGCCGAACCGCTTCTCAATCGTCTCCTTTCCGGTAGGGGCAAGCCGTGTGTGAAACGGCAGCCCTGTACCGGTTCATCTAGAAACGGAAGACTCCCGGTTTGAAACCGGGAGAAAACAGGTAGTGTGAAATTCCCCCTAGTTTCCTTTGTCGTGATTGGCTTTCTAATAAAGACCTTCTAGTGGTCCTGAAGCCATACAGAGTACCCTATCAGGAAGCTTCATTTAGGTCCAATCAGACCTCATGAAAGTAGCAACACTGTATATAGTTCAATACTGGGATGGTATAAGTCTGGGTGCCGCTCTTATCAAAGCAGATCAGAGCTCAGTAATGTTATGAATAAAGCCTTGAATTGAGAATCGTCTCCCGCCTTTCAATACACTAAACTGGTGATGAGGATGGGATCCCAGGTCGAACCAAATGGGAAAATTACTCTCTGCCTGCCCAAGCTGAATCACTGAGGGCGCCTAGAGCTAAATCACTACGGGCATGGCATCCAAGGGCCATATCAAACCGTTCAACTCCAAGGTTGGGAACTGGGACTCCTACCTTGACCGTTTTGATTGCTTCCTTATAGCAAATGGTATTGAAGGAGACAATGTCTGCCGTGCCACTTTCTTAAGTACCTGAAGCCAGGTTGTATTAGACATTGCTCGGGACTTAGTAGCAGCAGCATGCGTACCTGGTTCCTGTGGTGAGCCATCTCCTAGCGTCCATCTCTGGGGGCCAGGTGTTCGCCAAAATCAATTTGGTAGAGACATACCAACAATTGCCTGTAGACGCAGCCACAACCGAGGCCCAGACTATTTTGATGCATCGAGGCACCTTCAAGGTAAACCGATTGCAGTTTGAGGTAAGCGTCGCCCCCGGGATCTTCCAAGAACTGATGGAGTGCCTTTTAAAGGACTTGACAGACGTCATCCCCTATTTTGATGATGTGCTGATAGTGGGAGCCTTGGAATTGGAACTGACTGTTCGTGTTAGAGAGGTGCTCAGTCGCCTACAGAAGGCCGGCCTTCAAGTAAAAAGGGAAAAGTGTGAATTCTTCATTCCCGTGATCAAATTCTTGGGGTTTCTCCTGGACAAAGATGGCATCCATCCTGCGCCAGAGAAGGCGGTCAGCACCCCCACCAAAATCGAAGAAGGAGCTACAGTCCTTTTTAGGACTCCTTAATTTTTACCACTCCTTACTACTGGGGAAAGCAGCCATCGCTGAGCCTCTTCATCGGCTCTTAAATAAATCAGCGCAGTGGGCTTGGGGTTTCAAGGAGCAAGCAGAGTTCCAAGCCATCAAAGCTCTTCTGGTCTCCAACAGAGTACTCGTCCACTATGATAAGAAGAAGCCCCTCATTTTGGCCTGCGACGCGTTGCCCTATGGGATCGAGGCAGTCCTCAGCCATAAGCTGCCAACCATCCGGGAGGCCTCCATAGCATTCTATTCCAGGACTCTATCCACAGTGGAGAGGAATTATGCCCAGATGTCAGCAAGCTGCCATTCTGTTTTCTGTGACCTCTGTGTACATATCCTTTCCCTGTTACACCCGGCTTGGCTTCTATCATCCTGTTCCTGCTTTGGAATGCAAAAGATAACTGCTGGAGGTTGTGTGGGGGAGAAGATGCTGTAATGCTTGCCTATTGATTTTCCCAGGACTACTGCACCTGTGTTTTGTCTGATGTTCTGCCTGGTTCTCATGTACTGGGCGCGCAACCGTTTCCTTAGCCCGCCAGCGGGAAAGATATTCATTGGATCTGTATCTGTTTGAAGTTCCTTTATTATGCTTGACCTGACTGTGTATCCCCAGTTCTAACAAAGAACGTGTTTGAGTATGTCTTCAACGCTTTGAAATAAATTTTGCTTTTCTTTAAAACGTGGATTTATTCTCGATGCTTGGGGATCCAACATATTGTTAGAACTCCCTTTTCCTATCGTTCCGAATCTGACAAGATCATGAGCGGAATTGAGGGAAATCTACCTAACACGGAGGGGGACTCGGGATCGGTCCCACAAACCTCTGCGTCTTTGGTGTTCACGACTGCAGCCTCCATGGAGGGTGCCGTGGGGGGAACGATTCCCCGCCTGCCTGCACATCTGTCTTGGCCGCCTCCGACCCCTTCGCAATGGGGTCCGCGGAAGACTCACCAGCAGGATGATTGGACTATGTACAACACCCAAGGCACCCGTGAGGTGTACTCCCGTCGGGGGAGCGGATTACGTGAGAGTCTGTTTGACAAGGGATTGTTCCCGGAACCTGGGTCTACCTCGGAGAAGGGGAGCCCCAAGCAGGACCTCGAGGAGTGGATGTTCGAGCCGTCGGGACCGCGTGGTCACGCAGAAGATGAAGAGGGCACCGGAGCCTTCCAAACGGAAGAGGACTATGACCCACCCCCGGATTACCGCCCTCGGGACCCCATCCCGGAGGAAACTACCGGGGAACGTCTAGCAGAACTGGAAGACTCGGTGAGAGACTTAATGCGGGCATTCCAGGATGTGATGGAAGGCCTGCCGGGAATGTTGGACGTTAGAATGGCCAATTTCCTGGACGCACACGCCGCGCAGTTACAAGTTGCTCCTGCACCGGGATTTCCCGCGCCGCCGATGCCTGCTCAGCCGCTACAAGCACCGGGAGTTCCCCCGCAGCAGGTCCCTGTCCAGCAGCCGGTGAGACCGCCTCCGCAAGTGCCTGCCCAACCGCCGATGCCGGGGG
>NW_015163778.1:0-48295 GCF_001447785.1 Gekko japonicus | reverse complement strand
AGAAGAAGAAGAAGAAGAAGAAGAAGAAGAAGAAGAAGAAGAAGAAGAAGAAGAAGAAGAAGAAGAAGAAGAAGAAGAAGAAGAAGAAGAAGAATTTGATTTATACCCCACCCTTCACTACCCAAAGGAGTCTCAGAGTGGCTTACAATCCCTTTCCCTTCCCCTCCCCACAACAGACACCCTGTAAAGTAGGTGGGGCTGAGAGCTCTTTCGAGGACTGCTCTTGAGGTAACAGCTCTGAAAGAACTTATGACTGACCCAAGGCCACACCAGCAGCTGCATGTGGAGGAGTGGGGAATCAAACCTGGTTCTCCCAGATCATGCTCCTAACCACTACACCAAACTGTCTCCACTGGAACATTAAAGCAGCATTTAAAATAATATATAAAATAATTAAATAAAACATATAAACACATATGTTTATGTAGTATATAGTATTAATTGTGACTTTTGTTATATTGTATGGACTTTTCATTGTGTGAAACTTTGGGGATGTTTGTTTGAGTGTGCAAAAAAAAATACCAATGAGAGTAGATTAGCATTTGTTTCAAAATAAATGGGGAAAAGAAATACTCCCCCTTCATTTTCTTTTCTTTTTTTTTATTTGCAAAATTTGTATGCTGCCTTTTTGCCCAGTCAGGGCCAACAAGGTAGTTAAAAATTAAAACAAAACATACCATAAAAATAATCCATAAAAACAATTGATTAAAATGATTAACATTGTCCCGAGGGTGAGCCTCCCCAGGGCTGGCCGCCACCGCTCGGGACTCCGGCGCTGTCAACCCCAGCACCGACGACAACAGAACCTACCGGAGGCAGGGGCCAACAAGACGCGCCATCAACACAGCTCCTGGGACCCGTCGAGATGGCTCCGCAGCACCTGGGCAGAGCTTCCACTGGGGAGTGTCCAGCGCACGAGGGGGATGACCCGGGAGGAGGGGAGACGATCACACTGGGCCGATGGCCTGGCACGAGGGCCTGACCACAGCACAGAGCAGCATGGAGGGAGAGAGACGAGGGACGGGCAGGGGCGCTAGGGCCGGAAGGATGCCACACCCCAGCCCAGCGTCCCGGTACAAGAGGAGGGGGCGGGGCCATCATTGGGGTGGAGGGTGGACCACAGAAAGGAGCAGGTGACACAGGGCAGGAATAAAAGGAGGAACAGAAGCGGAGGCTGGGGAGGAGAAAAACAACAATGACAACATCAAAGGGAGAAGCGAGAGAGAGACGTGTCAGAGTGTGCCAAGGGAGTGTGGAGGGTGGTGACGTAACCTCCTCCCCTCCCAAACATCTGAGGCCTCCATGGTTCCCCCTTCTCACTCCTCGGGAGGCAGGCCATGGTGGCGTATAGGTCGGAGCAGCAGGGGCCAGCGACAGTGACGAGGGGTCATCGAGCTCATGTGACATGTTATTTTTCATATTTTCTCTGCAGTGCCACATATAGGTTCTGTGCTAGCACAGGGGCACCTCCAGAAAGTTTAAAGCTCCCTTTTCTAAGAGGTATCTAATCTATCTCTCAGAGGAGCAGTAAAACCTTCCTCCTCAATTCTGTTATGAATGCTGTGTTATTAGTAGATTTTCCAAGAGGACTTTCCAGAGTTGCTTCTGCGTTAGCGTAGAACAAATATGTATGAATAAACAGATGCCATTCAAAGAACATTAATTACAGGTAAACAATTTGCTTTTTAAAAGTCAGCTGACCTTTGAAAAAATATGGGAATTTTTATAGCTGTTTTATAGTCCCTTCCACATGCACATTTTAAAACCACAAGGGCATTGGGCACTTCTTTAAGTCTTATAGATTCCATGGAAGGAAAGCAAAGTCAGAATATAGTTGTAGCAGAGACTGGGGATTTGGTGTGGCGAAAACAGTCACACTGGGATGCTCTCCCGTGTGACAGCTGGATCGTTGGCTCTTTTAGAGGGGTTTGGGGGTTCCCGAACTCCAATGAGCTCCCCGAAGAGGAGCTCATTGCAAGGAGCTTCACTTGGACTCCCCCACGAGTGGCAGCAAGCAGGCGGGAGCCCTAGATCACCCAGAGGCAAGAGCCATTCAAGAGCACCCATGTCAGACATGGGTGCACAGCTGTGACTACCCAGGCAAAGGGGGGAAAGTTTTACACCTCATCCATACCATTGATGAAGAATAACACCATGAGTACACACTTAAATGCAACAACATTAGAGAATCACCTACAATAAGCCCCTTTAAAGTTTAAAGAGACAGAGGAAGGGAGGGGTGAAGAATTTTCCTCCGTCCCCTCTCCTTCCTCCTAAACATGGCTAGGAAAATATCTTAAAGCAACTTTCTCTTTTTAAAATGGTTTTGGGGGCAAAAAAAGCAAAGAAAAGGCTATTGTCTGAGAGTATAATATCACCCAATGAAATACAACATTTGAGAAAAATTGGTATTATCTGACTTTGGGCTTGACTGAAGCAGTAACAAAACTATTTTTTTCCCTTGGAACTATAAGCAAGGCATTTGGAAATACATGAAGATCTTGTAAAGGATCATAATTAATTCCACTCTAATAAGGATTACAATTAACTATACTTCTATAAATGGATTACAAATACTTTATTGCTTAAAAAGAAAAAGAATTGGTGTCAGCAAGCTGCCATTCTGTTTTCTGTGACCTCTGTGTACATATCCTTTCCCTGTTACACCCGGCTTGGCTTCTATCATCCTGTTCCTGCTTTGGAATGCAAAAGATAACTGCTGGAGGTTGTGTGGGGGAGAAGATGCTGTAATGCTTGCCTATTGATTTTCCCAGGACTACTGCACCTGTGTTTTGTCTGATGTTCTGCCTGGTTCTCATGTACTGGGCGCGCAACCGTTTCCTTAGCCCGCCAGCGGGAAAGATATTCATTGGATCTGTATCTGTTTGAAGTTCCTTTATTATGCTTGACCTGACTGTGTATCCCCAGTTCTAACAAAGAACGTGTTTGAGTATGTCTTCAACGCTTTGAAATAAATTTTGCTTTTCTTTAAAACGTGGATTTATTCTCGATGCTTGGGGATCCAACACCAGATAGACCGGGAGGCATTGGCGATCATTGCAGCGGTGAAGAAATTTCACGATTTCATCTACGGCCGTGAGTTCAAAATCGTCACACACCACAAACCGCTGCTGGGCATCTTCACAAAGGATCAACAAATGCCACAGATCCTATCACCACGGTTGATGTGTTGGGCCATCCTCCTCTCCGCCTATGACTTCAACCTTGTCCACAGGCCTGGAAAAGCTATCGGGCATGCCAATGCCCTCAGCCCCCTGCCTCTGCCTGAACAACACGGGACTCCGATCCAGGAAACGCTCCTCATTGAAGAGCTCCCTCAGTCTCCACTCACAGTTGCCAATGTCACCTTCTACACCACCCGGAACCGTACGGTCAGCAATGTTTTCAACTATGTGTGGAGGGGATGACCACCCGGGAAGCTCGAGGCCAAGTTCCAGCCGTTCCAGTCACGCTCAGTGGAATTATTGGTAAGCAAGGGATGCCTCCTTTGGAGGAGCAGGGTTGTGGTCCCCCCCCCCCAGCTCAAACAGCGAGTTTTGGACACCCTACATGTAGGTCACCCCGGCATTGTAAAGATGAAGGCAGTAGCGAGGACCTATGTCTGGTGGCCGGGACTCAACCAACAAATTGAGCGCTGGGTCGGAATGTGCCAACCCTGCCAGGAATTGAGGCCAGAAGCTCCCTCGATCGCTGTTTATCTGTGGGAAAGGCCTTGAGGTCCTTATTCTCATATCCACATTGACTTTGCTGGCCCATTTCAGGACAGAACGCTCCTGCTGGTCATGGATGTATATTCCAAGTGGCTGGAGGTGTTTCCTGTTACTTCCATGACTATGGCCATCGTCACCCGCTGCCTGGACCGCCTCTTCACCACTTTTGGCCTACCAGACCTTCTCGTCTCGGACAACAGAGCTCAAGTCACCTCCTCCAAGTTCCAGAGGTTTGTGGATGAGCGGGGCATCAGTTTGGTGGAGTGGTTAAGTGTGCGGACTCTAATCTGGGAGAACCAGGTTTGATTCCCCACTCCTCCACTTGCACCTGCTGATGTGACCTTGGGTCAGTCACAAGCTCTGGCACAGCTGTTCCTAAAAGAGCAGTTTGTGTCCGAGTTCTCTCAGCCCCACCCACCTCACAGGGTGACTGTTGTGGGGAGGGGAAAGGAAAGGAGTTTGTAAGCCGGTCTGAGACACCTTTGGGTTGTGAAGGGCGGGGTATAAATCCAAATCTCTTCTTCTTCATCATCATCAGACATGTCACCCTGGCTCCTTTCCATCCGGAGACGAATGGCCAGGCAGAGCGCATGGTAAGGACCATGAATAACTTACTCCATAGGCTCAGTGGAGAGAACTTCCTGGCCAACCTCACAGACTTTCTGCTTCACCAGCACACTACACCCCACTCAGCTACAGGAAAGACCCCAGCAGAGCTCCTCATGGGACGCCAGCTGTCTACCAGGTTGAGCCGCATCCACCTGAACCTTGTGCCAGACATTAGCCACAACCCCATCGCCTCTGGGAGCACGAAGACCTTCACTTCGGATGACACAGTCTACACCTGGAACTATGGGGAAGGTCCACACTGGGTCCCAGCTGTCATCCTCCGTTCTACAGGACCCATCTCATACGAGGTGCGGGACGATGCAGGGCAAGTCCGCCACTATCACCTGGCCCAACTCAGATGTCGTTGGCCGGCGAGAGGTGAGACATTGCAATGCACCCCAGTTCCTGGTGAGACTTTGCAACGCACCCCAGTTCCTGTTCCCTGTCCGGGCATTCTCCCATTGGAGAGCATTGTTGGTACCTGGGAGATGCATCCTTCCGAGGATCTGCGACTGCCACCTCCCACCCGGGAGGCTGATGGTCAACATGGAGAACAGTTTCCCATCCGAATGGCCATGCCCCTTCAGCTGCCCTTGCCTGCTGTGCCTACTCTTCGCGGGGAACTGTCTCCTGCTCGGGGCGTCGGGGCGTCCAGTCCACTGGTCGAGCCGGCACTTTGCCAACCAGACTCGGGACCCATTCAGGAGTTTGCCAGAGCTGATGAGCCCCCGGAATGCATGAACTCTGGCCATTCTCAGGGCACCCAACAGGCCAGGCATTCTCCAGAAGGTACGCCGCGACCACAAAGGTACGCCTGAACGAGATGTGCTCCTACCTACCTTAGGGACTATATTATTTAAACCAAGGGGGGAAGAGTGTTATGTTTTGAGTTTATTCTATGCTGTTTAATTATGGGTTGTGATAAGGTATCCTAGTTTCCTTTGTCGTGATTAGCTGTCTAATAAAGACCTTCTAGTGGTCCTGAAGCCATACAGAGTACCTTATCAGGAAGCTCCACTTAGGTCCAATCAGACCTCATGAAAGTAGCAACATTGTATATAGTTCAATACTGGAATGGTATCAGTCTGGGTGCCACTCTTATCAGAGCAGATCAGAGCTCAGTAATGTTATGAATAAAGCCTTGAATTCAGAGTCTTCTCCCGCCTTTCTATACACTAAATGATGTGCCTTAATTTTTATGTTTCTATTTTTGCCTAGATTAACAGCAAGACTTGCAAGAATTATAAATGGAGTGGCCCATGCTACATGAAATGACATGGAAGTTCTTGAAGTTAACACAGCAATAAACGCACTTAGAGCTAGGATGAAGTTTTAACTTGAAACAGGGTTTTTGTTGTTTTTTTAAGTTCACTCTTAAAAACATGGTGAAAAAAGCACTATAATGAGCTCTAAACCAGACAAACCATCCTCTCAGGCCATTCATGAAATGCACATGTATGAATCTCAGCTATTAGCAGGGGTCATTTCCTGCAGGAGCGCACAGGAGCGGAGCTCCGGCAGTTAGGAACCCAAGGGGCGGGCACATGCAACAAGCCCCACCCCCTACTCCTAGCAGCCCTCAGTCGGCCCACAAGGCGCAAGAAGCAACCAGGTAAGTTGCAGAGGGGCCCCCCCACCCGCCTTCAGGTACAAGCTCTCCCTCCTCTGTGAGGGCAGATCTGCGTGTCCCCCCCCCATAGCTAGCAATCCAAAAGAGTCCAATGGCACCTTTAAGACTAAGTTTTATTCAGGTACAAGCTCTCCCTCCTCTGTGAGGACAGATCTACACGTTCTCCCCCCCCCAATAGCTAGCAATCCAAAACAGTCCAGTGGAGCCTGAGCGGTGGGTGTTGCCTTCTGACACACTTCCGGTGATGCCAGGGGGTGTGGCATATGCAAATAGGTTATGCTAATGAGTTATGCTAATGAGCTCCTGCACCTCTTTTTCTACGAAATGACCCCTGGCTATTAGAAAGAAAGAAATTATTCTTTTAATCTACGAAATGACCCCTGGTTAGGAAGAAAGAAAGAAATTATTCTTTTAATTCAGATTCCAAAATGTTCAGATATCCCCTTTTTGCTATAATCTGCATAGCTCTTTAAGTTACTATTCAAATGGTTATCCTTCCCTGCTCTTAACACAATGCTTAGACAAGAGAATAATACAGATTAAATCCACTTTATGGCTTTCTACCACCTTTCTTAAAGATGTTACTTTATGATGAAGAAGTAAATGGGATTTGTGACAGATTCTTCTGAATATCTTTCTTCCTTTACATGATCCCAACTCAAGCAGAAAATACTTGGGCAGCCTCAGGAGTGCCATTGCCTCTAGGCTTCAAGTTTTGTTGTTGTGGTTGTTGTTGTTTGCCATCAAGTTGCAGCTGACTTATGTTGACCATGTAGGGCAGGGGTGTTGGACTCATTTGTTATGAGGGCCAGATCTGACATAAATGAAACCTTGTTGGGCTGGGCCATGTGTGTCATAAAATGTAATGCCAGGTAGTGGAGATATAAACTTTATAAAGGAGACAGACAAACACAAAGATTTTTTAAACTCTAAACAAAACATGCTTAAAACACTAGCACTCTTGCAATATTTTGGTTTTTTAAGAGTCTCTGATAACTGACATCTCTGCTTTGAATTATGGCATCAAAATATCTGTGCAGTAGCAATCTTGAATATGCTGTTCAGGTGTGTATCTGTAAGCTGCAAACCTACTTTTGATTTATTGACATATATTACAAAAATCTCATGCTCAGTGTTCCTACCCTAGGACCCAGGGGAAAACATGAAATGGCTGGGCATTGCAACCTTTTGTACATAAGTTTCTTCATGTGCTGGTCAAGAACATGAGAAGGCATCCTAACACAGACTGAGGGCCATGTGTTTGTCTACAAAGCTATACTCTTCCCCAGAGAAATTACTTCAACTCCCTACAAAGGGGGTGAACTTGGTCTGGGCACTCAGTCTAATCCACCTCACTGGCTTCTTGTTATTCCTTCTCTAAAATAGTTCACATTGCTTTCTTACTGAGAAAGACTGGATCATGAGGGCATGAATACAATGAAAAGGGGGAGGGAACTCAGTTGTATCCAGGAGAGCCTTGGCATAAAAAGCCCAACAAAACACATACACACTGTAGCAAGGGACACAAAAGCTCATACCTTGGACAAAACTTTGTTGGTCTTAAAGGTGCTTTGTATTTCTCCCATGCGACTGAGGCAGCCCAGCAAAGCAAACTCTCTCTCATTCCCTCACTCCCTTCAGGGAGGAGCCTCAGCCAGTGGAAGGAAAGAAAGGCTTCCTTCTCTTTTCTCCTGCAGCCTGACCAGGAAGTGAGCTCTGGCTGTTCCCTCCCTCCCCCTAGGAGGAGGAGGGGGAGGAGCCTCAGCCAGTTCTTTACCAGACTCTCTAAATTGCACAGGAGAGCCTTGGCTATTTATCTCTCCTGTGCAATTGAGAGAGACTAGTAAAGCAAGCTGTAACATGGCAGCAGCAAATGGAAGTAGGAAAGAGCCAGGGCCTTGCGGGCCTGATTGGAGCCCTCCAAGGGCCTGATCCAGCCCATGGGCTGCATATTTGACAACCCTGATGTAGGGTTTTCAAAGCAAGTGATGTTCAGAAGTGGTTTGCCACTGCCTGTCTCTGTGTAGTCCTTGGTTGTCTCCCATCCAAAAAATAACCAGGACCTATGCTACTTAATGAGATAGAGGTAGCTTAGGCTATCCAGGTCAGGGCTTCAGTACCCTCTCATAAAGTAGAACGGTTTCATTTTGAATTTCTAATCAGCCCTGTCCCAAGGACTATAAAATAGTTCATAACTAATCCCAGCTATTTCCTCCTTTTTGATGATAGTGGAACCCCAGCCACCACAAAGCATTTCATGAAAGGGCCAGGAATAGGATTGCCAATCTCCAGGTGAGGCCTGGAAACCCCCAAACTTGCAACTGTTCTCCATATGTCGGAGATATGTTTTCCTGGATAACATGGAAGTTTTGGAGGGTGGATTCTATGGCAATATAGCCTAATGAGTTCCCTCCCTTCCCCAAAACCCTAGGCTCCATCCCCCCCCCCCAAACCTCCAGGAATTTCCAAACCCTGAGTTGGCAACCCTCTCCACCCACATGACATATGATGTTGAAGCGCTTCTAAAAAGGTACTGTAGTTGAAGCTCTTCTAAAAAGGAGACTGGGAATCTGGCCCTTCGGATGAGCAGCTCTTTTTTCTCCTGCATCATTTCTCTTATGGAGATAGGGTTGCCAACTCCAGGTAGAGGCTGCAGGTGGGGGGAGAGAGAGATGGAAAGCTGAACAGTGAGGGGGAAATGAAGGTACATTGATACTTGGCTGGGAAGGAGATAGGGTTGCCAACTCCAGGTGGGAAATTCCTGGAGATTTGAGAGATGGAGCCTGGAGATGGCGAGGTTTGAGGAGGAGGGGGGCCTCAAACAGGTACAATGCCATAGACTCTGCCCTCCAAACCAGTCATTCCCTCATGGGGAACCACTGTTGCCAATCTCCAAGTGGGGGCTGGAGATCACTCAGAATTGCAACTGCTCTCCAGATGGCATTGATCCATTCCCTTGGAGAAAATGGTGGATTCTGTGTCCTTATACCCTGCTGAGGTTGCCATGGCAAATTGATGCTGAGTGCCCACGGCCTTGGCACTCTCCCAGAGCCTCTTTCTAGTGCTCATTGTATTTATTTCCACAATGGGCCTTATTCTTAGTTATTACATAAGCACAACTTGTGGTGTACAACGGCTTATGGCACAGAAGGGCCAGAGTTGTCTAGACAGATGAGAGAGAAAGATGGAAACTGGTGGATGGATTCTGCTTCTGAGCAGAGACTCGAATAAGATGGTTCTTTGCTCATTACAGCATTATGATTTGACTATGATGCATCATTTCAATAGCACCAACACTGAGAAGCTTAATATATTTGCCATCAGAGCAATGCACATCTCAAGAACTGGTACAGCAAGACCAATAAACAATATGTTTTAGGAATATATAATCAATTATAAAAAAATGCATTTTCTGCATTCATGATTTTGTTAATTATGTTAATTGTATACAAAACCTAATAACAAACTGTGGGAGGAATTCAGAGCACTCTCTCGGTAATATTATAAGAAGCCTTGGTACAGTCATAAAGAGATCTACATCTATCCTGGGTGCTTTGCAAGATATAGCAATAAAAACCATTTTCTTACAAAACTCAGCCTCCAAGCCTTAGTTTCTGCCAATAAAATAAGGGGATGGGACAGGGCCCTTTCCAGGATTATTTGGGCAGGCCTGGCAGAAACCACTGGGAGAATTTCTACCATGTGACTTGCATGAATCACCCAGGCCTGGGTGTTTGCTATTATTCAACAGTAGCCACCCCATGGAAGTCAGTGTTCTGTAGTGGTTAGTGTTTCAGACTAGGATCTGGAATACCAGGTTTTAATCACTCTGGTGTGGAAGTTCACTAGGTGACCTTGGGCCAGTTACACATTCTTAGCCTAATTTACCTCACTAGAGCTGCCAAGTGGGGGCGGGGGGGCGGGTAAACCCCCGCTTTGGAGGCTCGATTTCCGCCGCCGCTGAATCAGGCCCCGGGGGAGCCCCGCCCTCCCCCGAAGCGCAGCGTGGCTGCATCACCAGAGGTGACGAACCACGTAGAGCACATTGGGGGCGTGGCCCCGATCGGCAGAGGGAAAACTCTATGGTTTTCCCTCTGCCGATCGGGGCCACGCCCCCAACGTGCTCTACGTCATGCGTAACTTCCTGTGATGTGCAGGCGGTGCGCGCACTTTGTGTGCGCACACAGGTCCCACAGCAACTCCTGGAGCCAGTCCCCCGCCGGTGAGTACAAAGGACTTGGCAGCCCTATACCTCACAGGGCTGTTGTGAAGATAAAAAGGGGATGAGAACTGTGTAACCTCCTTTGCATCCCCATTGTGAAAGGTTGTTGGGTGTAAATGAAATAATAAATACCCTGAAGTTGGGGGCAGATAAAACAAAGGCAAGAAGGAAGCAGGAAAAGGGAATAGACATGGGGGTTGACAGGAGGAAGGAAAGAGGAAATAACTTGTGTGGGGATACAGCAGAAAGTGAGGTACTTTCCCCACAAGTCTTTACAAGTTTCCATGCTGTACAACTGGACTTCACTGCTGCAATTCATGAGTCAGCCTGGCTAGCTCATGGTTGATGCTGGCCAACTACTCAAAAGGAGCACAAAGGTTCCAAAATTTTGCTCTGACCTGGATAGCCCAGGCAAGCCTGATCTCGTCAGATCTCAGCAGCTAAGCAGGGTTGACTCTGGCAAGTACTTGGATGGGAGACCTCCTTGAATACCAGAGTCAGGAGGTGGGGACAGGCTTTATTCAGCCACCTCTCCAAATATCCTCCAGGCCCCCAGTAGGGGTCAGTCACCAGAGGTCGCCATAACTTCCAGGTGTTCACACACTCACACTCATATGCACACAAACACACATACTGCACATATTAAAAAAGTACCCCAAAAAAGGCTCCAAAATTCACAGCTGAATGAACTCTGTAGAAGGTCAGCCTATTTACACCCTTTTGGAAAAGCTTCTTAGTCATAAGTTGTTTAAACATCATACCACATCAAACTAAAATGGCTGGAATTTGTGCAATGCCTCAAGGTATCTCAGTACTGCTGTAGAGCAGTTATGATATTTAAATAACTCGTGACTAAGAAGCTTTTCAAAATCAGTATTAGTGAACTGGCCTTCCATAGATATGGATCAGCTGTGAAGATTTTAGAACTTATTTGGAGCATTTTGAGCCAGCAACATCTTTGACTCAGCTATGGATTTCTAGAGTTAATTGTTACTTACACTGTGATATCTAGTCTCTCTTCTGTTGCATCACATTTTCCCCACCTCCACATTTTTATTATTATTATTTACTTAATTTATACCCCACCCTATCCCATTAGTGGGCTCAGGGTGGCTTACAACACAAGATTCATAAAACAATAAAACCAATAAAACAACAGGTGGCACAATAAACAATAACAGAAATTGCCTCATGTCAGATGACTAAAAGCTCCAGTGCCCAAGTAATGTTGTCTAAGCAGCATGGCACTGGGAATGGGCCATGAACAGGGGAGGCAAGAATGGTTGAACATCCACCACCTCAACCGAAAGCCTGGTAGAACAGCTCTGCTTTACAGGCCCTGTAATAGGTCCCACAGGGCCATGATCTCAGGTGGGAGCAGGTTCCTCCAGGTCAGGGCAAGGGCCCAAAAAGCCCTTGCCCTGGTTGAGGCTAGACAGACATCCCTCAGGCCGGGGATCACTAGGAGGTGCATAAAGCTCTCCAGGGTTCATATGGGGAGGGACAGTTCCGCAGGTATGATGGTTCCAGGCTGCATGGAGTTTTAAAGGTCAAAACCATCATCTTGAACTGGATTCGGTATTCGATCAGCAGCCAGTGCAGTTGCCACAACACTGGCTGAATTTGCGCCCGTGAAGGCATCACCATCAGTAAGTGTGCAGCAGCATTCTGCACTAGCTACAGTTTCTGGATCAGGCCCAAGGGTAGCCCCATGTAAAGCAAGTTATAGTAATCCAGCCTGGAAGTGACCATTGCATGGATCACTATAGCAAAGTCCTGAGGGATAAGATAGGGAACCATCGCCAAAGGTGATGAAAGGCTGATCTGGCAGCCAAAGTGACCCGGGTCTCCATAGGCCCAATCTGCATCTAGTATTTGCTCCGTTGTTGTACCAAACCCATATTGGAACAGAAAAAGATGCTGATTCCTAAGATATTGATGTTCAGGTTCCTATGCATTCCAGGTTCCTATGCAGTATTGTTCTTTGCAGCATCGGACTTTCCTTTCACCATCAGACACATCCACAACTGAGCTTCCTTTCGGCTTTGGCCCAGCCGCTTCACTCTTTCTGGGGTTACTTGTACTTGCCCTCTGCTCTTCCCAAGTAGCATATTGGACACCTTCCGAGCTGAGGGGCTCATCTTCCGGTGTCATATCTTTTAGCCTTTTGATACTGTCCATGGGGTTTTCTTGGCAAAAATACTGGAGTGGGTTGCTATTTCCTTCTCCAGGGGATCACACTTGGTCTGAGTTTTCTGCTGCGGCCTGTCCATCTTGGGTAGCCCTCCACGGCATAGCCCACAGCCTCATCGAACCACGCAAGCCCCCTCACCACGACAAGGCAGTGATCCATGAGGGGGATTGTCCTACCTAGGCAAATGTATATCAGTGCTTATTGTGGGCCCCAGTCACATGGGCCGGATAACGCTGGGGGGCAGGCGGGGCTTTTTGCACTGCCGCAATTAGAGTCGCCATAACACGATCCCATGCATCGGTGGCACACCACGGTTCCTTCCCTCCATGCCTGCACATCAACAAGGGGCCGGAGGGAAAAGCCATGGCTGGCGCGATCACACCGAGGGACTCCGGAGGCAGCCTGTGGCAAACTGGTTGCTAGTACCTTCGAGCAGGTAGTTTTTAATCACACATTTTCAGTGGTATGCCACGGGTGTGCTCCACTTCCCAGATTCCCTGTTTGATCACGCCCGGATAATCCACCATGCAATCGTTGCTCTCCCGCGGCAAATCCTCCGTGTGAACAGGGCCACAGCAACTTTTTCCCTACCTAAATATTGATGTTACATTTTAGTTTCTACAAAAATGACATTTTTTTACAATCTTTATAAAAAGCTGAATATTGTAATGAACAAGGCACGGGACCAATTTTATTTGTACAAAGAACCTCAATTAGACTGCTACCGTTATTGCACTGAATTTAATCTTTCTGTAAGGAAAAACAAACTGTTCAGCATATTCACCAGAGGGAAAAGGCAGCTTTGTAGCCAACTATTCCTTAAAAATGGAGTCACTTCTAAAAACTTTCTATAGTTCCCACATGGCTGTGTTTTCAGTTTTCTCTTCACAGTATGGCTCAGTGCATACATCTGGTGCCCCCAACACAACCACTTCTCAGAACTGCACCATTTTTATAAACCTGTGGTTACCACATAGGAATTATTTGTGCAATGGACATAATTGCAGCAGTGCAAAAAAAAAAAATCATAACAGCCACGTGCATGGTCCCCTGTGAAGGTACTCATTCATACCAACAGCACACCCCTGCCATTTTGGATAGGCCACAGGAGATGAGAGCAATTGTACTTTAGTTGGGAATGCTCTAGATTTCATATGACTGCTGACACGTGAGTTTTATTTACTAAAATGTACGTATCATACTTTTCTCCTAAGATTTGAAGCAGCTTACAATAATACACCAAGACCAAAAAAGCGCAAAATTTATTTATTTATTTATTTATATTTATTATTCACATTTATACCCCGCCCTCCCCATAGGCTCAGGGCCGGGCTCTTTTTGTAGCAGGTACTCATTTGCATATTAAGCGACACACCCCTAATGTAGCCAATCCTCCAAGAGCTTACAGTAGCTCCTGTAAGAAGAGCTCTGTAAGCTCTTGGAGGATTGGCTACATTAGGGGGTGTGGCCTAATATGCAAAGGAGTACCTGCTACAAAAAGAGCTCATGACACTCAACCAAAGGCCTGGCTTCTCTCTCCTATGAAGGACTCAGAGTAGGGTTGCCAATTTGGAGCTAAGAAATTCCTGCAGATTTTTTTTTTTGGGGGGGGAGCCTTGGGAAGACAGGGTTGTTTCAGGGGTGGGACTTTGGTGGGGTATAATACCCAACAGTCTAAACTCCAAAGCAGCCATTTTCTCCAGGGGAACTGATGTCTGTAGTCTAGAGATGAGTTGTAATTATGGAAGATCCCCAGGTCCCACCTGTAGGTTGGCTACATCAAAGAAGAAGAAGAAGTGGTTTTATACCCCACTCTTCACTTACAATCCCCTTCCTCTCCCCACAACAGACACCCTGTGAGGTAGGTGGGGCCGAGAGAGTTCTGTGAGAACTATGATTGACCCAAGGTCACCCAGCAGGCTTCATATGGAGGAGTGGGGAATCAAACCTGGTTCTCCAGATTAGAGTCCACCGCTCTTAACCACTACACCAAACTGGCTCTCCAGTAAAAGAACTGATTAGCAGAACTCAATAACAACGTTGTCCGCTAAAAGGAACTATTTGTAACTTGGGAGCTATTCTTAGCCATTCGGAATGTGTCAACTTCGCTAATATTGGATTACTTTGTGAAAGAATTACAACAAAACAGAATTTTGATGAAGATTGCCTCGAAACGAACATTGAAACTCGAGGAAGTTCGTAAGCACTTCAGTGACTTGATGTCCTGACCTGTTGAAAAAAGGAATTCTGGATTAAAACAACATGGAAATGCCAGTACATTATTGTCTTCATTCTGTGAATGTTTGAACTGTTGTAGTAAGAAATAAAAACACATAAATAACATTATAACAATCATAAAACTTTCTAAAACAATTCACTATCATAAAGTGCTACCAAGATCTATACTAATAATATTGCATAAAGATGGCAGTAACAGTCATATTGATACATTCTGTGGTCTGTCTTAATGAACAGTTCCTTGATCTTTTTTATATATGTGCAGCAGGCACTGGCTGTAGATTGTGGAACCAGGGGACAGGGCTCTATATCTTCTAGTTGTTTTTGGAGGTTGAAAACCGTAATTGAAAACCTGGTGGAAGAGCTCCGTCTTACAAGGCCTGCGGAACTGTAAAAGGATCTGTAGTTTGTAAAAAAATATATGTACTCTTTTGATGATACTGTCCCATCTTCTGCTACCAGAAAGTTTCTTCATGATGTTGTAAAGATGAACACAATAACCATCACCAACAATAAGTGGTTGATTATTTAAAATAAAAAAACCTTGGATTCCCAAGTTAAATGTCACCAGCAATATCAAACAGTGTTAAGCTAATTTGTGCATTCAACAGATGGACACTGGCATATTTAATGATGCCACTCTTGTTTGGAAGGTCCAGATATCTTCCCATGATATTTATTGGAAAAAGTTCCTTAATTATTCACCACCCAGATGGCTCAAAAATATTGTTTGCAGTTGATTCTCTGTGGCAAAATATTGTGGATAACAAACAGATCTCATTCTTTGTTTGTAGTCCCTGCAGAAAAAAACACTTGGAGGGGGGGATGGTAGGGAGGACAGTGTAAATAGAATGAATTCGATTTGTTGAAAAACAGTGACAGGGAATTATTGGGGGAGGAAGTTACTAACAGAAAGTCTGAACTATTTTATTAAAGGTAAACTATATATGTATACAATACAGAAATTTATCATGTTTCTAAATTTGTACATAGCTTATGGTACCTTCAAGCAAAGTCAATGATATAGGAACATTATTCATAAATAAATATGGGATTTTTTATGAAGGTCACAATGACCTCTACTTTGGTACAACTACCTCAGATTTAGGGCATGTCTATGGATTTATTAGTAGTTTGGGGATGAATGCATATAAATGTACTCCTAGCTGCATAATACTGGAGCGTGGAAGACAATAAGCTGTGGTGCATACAATAGATCTGGATTGCACCCTTCAATTGTTACCACTGAATGAAAATGGAGAAAGAAAAGATGATGCTTCTGGATTCATGGGACTCTTATCCAATTGAGGTTATGATGACTGGGAAAATCCACCTCAGGTACATCATTTTCTCCCATTAGTAACCTCAGCATAGTAACCTCAAGCTGTCCTAGCAGGGCTGCCGGAACATCTAGGGCTTCTTGACTCTCTGTGCAGGGCATGGCATCTCACAACCACCTCATCCACCTGGTAAGTAAAATCCACCCACTGACTCAGACAGGGTGAACTGGACATAAGGCTGCTACCATGGCTCTTTTACATGTATTGCTGTTCCTGAAGGACTCAACTGTGTATATTGGGCTTAACAAGTCCCATCAAGTACAAATAAATCTATCAAAATCATTTCAGCTAGAGATATTCCAGTGATAGTATGTGGTGTTGTCCAATATACAACAAGAAAATAGGAGACTTTTGAAGCATCATAATTAACCAATAATTTTGCAGATTTCAGAAGGGATTTAGACTGTTGAAATGCATGTTGCCTGGTAGGCCTCATGTCCATTTTACATCTTTCTTGAGGAGACTGTTGAAAAGTTGGGTAAAAATCTCCCATAATAGTTTAGAAGACCTAAGTAGGCTTTCAGCTGCTTCTCGTCACAAGGTGCTGGGGCCTCATCAGTGGCTCTCAGTTTCTCATTCAATGGTTGAAGATCTTAGGAAGTTACATTATGCCTAAGATACACCGTTTTGTGAGCAGGGAAAATGCATTTATTCCTTTTCAACCATAAGTTAGCTGCTTCAAAACAGGACCCACTGAAAGAGACCACCTCCAGATTCCCTAGGTGGTCTCTTTCAGTGCATCCTGCAACCAGGATATCATCAAAATATAGTGCAACCTTGCTTAGCCCTACTAAAAAGCCCTCCATAACTCTTTAAAAGATGGCACAGGCAGATGAGATTCCAAAAGTCAAACAATTGTGCATGACATTCCTGTGAGCCCTCTACCCAAACTAGCTGTTGATAGGCATGGAATATTTGTGACATTTTGTGACGCTGACATGGGATATTTCTGAGTTTTGTGAGGGTGCAACCTCCAGACAGTTTTGAATAGAGCTTCTCCCAGCTCAAAATTGGGTAATTCTCCAGTCCAGTAGCTTGTTTGGCTGTTTATGGTCTCTACATATTTGGACTAACCCATCCTGCTTCAAAATTGGTACAACTGGAGCTGCCCACTATGAATGGGGCCTGGTTATATTACACCAACTGCTTCCAACCACTTTAGTTCAGCCTCCACTTTAGCTTGCAATGCAAAGGGAACAATGGCTTTGGAAAACTTAGGCCTTAGGCAGGATAATTTTGAATATGAAGAAGAAGAGGAGATTGGATTTATACCCCGCCCTTCACTTGGAGTCTCAGATCGGCTTAAAAACGCCTTTCCCTTCCCCTCCCCACAACAGACACCCTGTGAGGTAGGTGGGGCTGAGAGAACTCTGACACAAACTGCTCTTTTTCAAGGACAGCTGTGCCAGAGCTTGTGACTGACCCAAGGACACATCAGCAGGTGCAAGTGGAAGAGTGGGGAATCAAACCCGGTTCTCCCAGATTAGAGACCGCACACTTAACCACTACACCATAGTCTCATGTTGCTTGAGAATTTCAAGTAGGAGTCCTTGTGATATTTGCAGGATGTTTTGCCAATCCAGTTTTAAGATCTGGAGCCAGTCTTGCCCCAACAGGCCTGGCCCCTAGCCCTAAGGAACCAGGAGTGGTAGCCTGGCAGTTTGGGTACCATAGATAATATCTGCTTCCACACAGCCCAGAAATGGAATATTCTCACCTCAGTATGTCCGAAGGACTGCTGTTGTAAGCTCCAGCTGGAGGCTTTGGTCTCCTTTGGCTAGTTCCTGGAATGTTCTCTCTCCTGTAATAGTGCCAGAAGCATCTTTGTCAACTTACAGTTGGGCAAGTCTCCTATTCATGGTAACAGTCACTATGATAGGATCAATGTGTGGCCTTCAAACTGTGAACAGTGGATATTCTTCTTTCTGCCTGGAGGAGAGACCAGAGATTCCAGATGAACTCGCTCCCCAAATTCTCCCCTCTACAGATCTGTTACGTATGTGGACCACCACCAGGGGTCCGCTGCTAGAGTCGGAGCTTAGCTCCTTTAAACAATAGGAACCTAGGATCCTAGTTCCCCCAGCATTCACCAATAGCAGCTTTGGCGGGAAATTCAAACTCTCCAACAGGACTATGGGTGTGCTGGGTGGGTGTGTATATAGTTGGCCTTGCAGGGCTGTTTTTCAGTCACAGTGTTAAGTACAATAAACGTGTGCAAATGCATGTTGTTGTCCGAGTCCTCCATGCGGCAAAGCCAGTACTTTTCAAGACCCTTGCCCACAAATCTGCTGGAATTTCTCAGGCCAGAGTTGGCATGGCAAACCTACAAGCAGCAGCATAGGAAAAGGCAATATGGGTATCAAGTTCAGAGAAACAAAATGCCTTGAAGTAGCCCTGAGTGCAGCAGTCCAGCTCCACAACATATGCAGTCCCTGGTTGAATGCCTTCTTTGCTAATGAGGCATATTATAAACCATTTTAGAAATTAACACAAACAATAACAATAAATTTTCTTTAAAAATAACTTGGAGTTTATTTTTAAGTTCTTTACAGAGTATTACACCATTCATTAAAAGAAGTCTAATATATTTCCTACACTTTCCTACACAGGTTAGTTTTTTGTTATTTTGGGTGATAATCCTAAAAAAATCCAAAAGCTTCAATAAAGTCAATGGCATGAAGATTTGCAGATTTTGTTAGAAAAATGTAAATATGGTAATTAAAAGACTTGTGAATTCTTGTCATAAATGCTATAGTTATAAATCAGATAAATATTTTTAGTGTCAAAGTAATCTTGGAAACCATAAGGCACTGCAAATTTAAGCAAGGACAGCTGGTCCTGGAGGATGTGTTAGAAGACAGATGAAACAAAAAATCTGAATTAATTAGCAGAACTCTGTTGCTTTTTCCCTCCAAGTTGAGTCTCTCAAATAAATTATAGGCAATCACTGGCTGGGGGGACACCCTCAAGAACAAGATATTACTATTTCATTGATATGTCTTCATTATATTTCTTCTTTTTATGGGGAAAAACTGAAGCACTGAATAAAGATTTAATTTAGTCTGCTATGAAGAGTTTTGGATTATATATGCACATGGCATACTCAACAAGTTTTAACAGAACTTCAAATATTTTAGAAAGATGACCCTAGGAATTAAATTGCCAAAGCATGATAAGGAAATGAAAGGATGTAATTATTCAAGTCCTATTGAGTATTCTGAATAAACTGGTACTCAAAAAATAACCAGAATGGTTTCTGGGATATCTAGGAAGGATATAGAGGAAGTAAATGTCCTTCAAGAAGAAACAAAGACACTTTGAAGGCTTCCTGGAAAGACCTCTTACATGTATATTTGACTAAAAGTCAATGCTCAGCAATCTGTGACACACCCTCTCTATCTCTATTGTGGTGAAATGCCTTACACACCACAAAATGGGTATCAAGATCTGTTATAACTGTGTCACAATCCACGATCAACTGCTGAAAAATGCCACCTTCCGCTGTCATGGGAAACAGTATGGGGAAGTCTCCCAGGCCTCAGAATGAGAGGGGAAAGGGTTTGGATACAGCCTTTCCCTCCTCCTCTCAGCTGGACAAACCCTCTGAACAAACCACCTCTGAACATCTCTTACCTTGAAAACCCATGGGGTCGCCATAAGTCAGCTGTGACTAGACAGAGAAGGAGGGGGAGGGGAGGGGGAGGGGGAAATACTGGCACTGACAGGGGGAGAGTCCTAACTACTGGAACAGGGTAATGAATGTTTTGTAAGCACTTGCAAGTCCATGAATTGCCTACCTCTACATTCCCATATGCAGTCATATCTCTAGTGGTAGAATTTAGAGAATATTATCCTTGGTCACTCTGTTAACAAATTCAGTGTATTCATATTTATTTATTAAAAATTATTTACATTTTTATTTTGGGTGATTAAGATTAAAGGGCATCCCTGTGCATCAAGAAAGGACAGAGGAAGGAGCCACAGTTAATAATTAATAAGAATTAAGCCTATGAGTGAAAGTTGGCAGAGGGAGCCTGCAGGACCTGCCTGAGGTGTTCCTGAGCCCTAAGCAAGGCACAGATGCCAACCTCCCAGTGGGGCCTGGAGACATTTGGGGGGGAAGGGAAACAAAGCTTCCTGAAAGTTGCAGCAGCGTGAGTTGCAGCAGCGCTGAGCCTCCCCGTGCCTTCCTTCCACCGTAAAACCTCCCTCTCCTTCCTCTCTCCCCTCCGCTCGGATGCCAGCACCTGGCGTGCATGGGAGGGGGGCTGTGCAGGAGGCGAGGGGGACACTGCATCTCCTCTGCACAGCCGGCCTGGAAAACGGAAGGAATGGAGAGGGGGGTCTCCTGGGGGGTCCGTCCCCGTGTGCCTCCCCCTCCCTCCCTCCCTCCCCCCACCGCCGCACTCACTGTCCTTGCCGGGTGCTCGCTCCCTCCTGCCTGCCTGTCTTTGCCTCATTCCTGCCTTCACCGCCACCGCCAGGGGGCTCCTGGCAGCGGCAGCCTCCTCCTCTGTGCAGCCCTGACCCGCTGCAGCAGTAGCAGCACTGCCACCAGCTCTCCCATGGCCAGGCGTTCCAGAGCCACAACCGCCCCACCCCACTGTTAACCCCCCCCCCAAGCACCAAGAAGACAGAGCATCACTTGCCCCAGAGTCCCTATCTATACCTTGTGCCTAATAGCCACTGATAGCCCTCTGCTCCATATGCTTGTCTAATTCCCTTTTGAAGCCATCCATGCTTGTAGCCTGTGGCAGTGAATTCCGTGTGTCAATCTCTCCACTAGGTGGACTGATAGGGGATAAATACAAAACATGGATTAAGTTTTAACTTGAAAGTTTGATTTGATTGTCTGGCTTCAGTCACCTCCACACTCCTAAATCATATGCATACAATTGCTTCCTTGGATCACTTTTTGCTAAGTGAGGCCTTCTGATATCTTTTCTGGCTATCACCCATGCACGGGCCTGAGGAGGAGCATTCCTTGATGTTACATGGAACTGCACTGGTGTGTTTAAAGAACTCATTTTGTCTAATGATGACTTGTTGACTTCTCAAGCAACAAAGACCCCTCATGGAATTAGGAAGGACCAAAGGTGAGAAGCAGTTGAATTGGCATGCATCTGTTCACTTTAGCAGGTATTAGCTGCATTCTCTGACATAAATGCCACCCAGAGAGGCATTCAAGTTAAAACAAATATCTAAAAATAACAAAGCCTGAAGTTCATTAAAGAATATACAATATCAATACAATGCTGAAAAAGAACTCAGCATCTGAAAGCAAGACATTGTAGGTAAGAAAACTGTACACAGACATAATCTTAAGAAAATTTGGGGGGAAATTTGGGGGAAGGAAGAGACAACCTATAACTGAAATATATTTTATCTTTATTGAATACTGGGATAGATAGACAAAGAAAAATCTGATTACAGAAATGCATTACAATACAATAAAGACAATACAGGGAATAAAATGAAAATGCAATTAAAACACAAATATGAGAATCTAATGGAATTCAATTTTGAGAAGCCTAGTGGTACTGGTGCTTTTTAAAACAGATACCCAAACAGAGCCCACCTGGGGATTTATGTGTATATCCTCTGCTGCTTTTATCTTGGGAGATAGGTGAGAAGGAGGAGGAGAAAAGAGGAAGAGAGAAAGGAAGGAAGAGAGGAAGGAAGGAAGGAGCAGCAAAGGAGGAAGAGGAAGGGGGAAAAGAGACTGTGAGAGAAGAGGGTCAGGTTGAAAGGGGGATGGTCGAAAGAGAAGAAAAGATGCAGAATGTAGTTTAGAGGCTGAGCTGGATGCAGTTAGAAATAGGGATTGAGAGAAGTGGCACAGTGTTGAAGAGGAAAAAGAGAAAAAGGGATGAGCTGTTAGGTAGACAGGGAGTTGCTCCAGAGAGAAGGGCTCCAAGTGAGCTTAAGGAATTAGTGGCAGAGATGGGGACAGGGACATTAGAGAACTGAACAGAAGTTGAGATGGCCAGGAGAGTAAGGGGGGAGAGGGAGAGAACAGATCCAAAGAGTGAGTGTAGTCAAAAGTTGCCGTGGCAGGTGAATCATCAAGGAAGAAGCTGAATCCAAAGTTGCAGTGCTGGAGGACTCTTTTAGGTCCTTTCCGCACTTGGATCTCATCCCTGGTTTTATCAGAGTTCAACTCGCTACACAATACCTTGCATTCATCCCTGGTTATAAAAGCACCCAGGACAAGTGTGAGGCGAAATCAGGGTGACCTCAGTGTAATGTGGAAATAAAAAATACCCCGAGATAATTACAGGGGTGAACTCGAGTGTAGTGTAGAGTGTAAGTTCAGGGACAGGGTTGAACCAGGATTTAAGGTCTAGTGCAGAATCACCCTTAGTGAGGTGAAGGGTAACTGACTGCAAGAGTTGCAGTGCTGAAGGAACAGACTTGGTGAAACTGAACCTGCTGAATCCTGAAGTTTCTTGATGAGAGCCACGGTGACAATGGAACAGTCCTGGAATAGAACAGTGCCTAAAATGCCACCCAAAGTATATCCTTATATACTCAAAATCCACAGTCTTTTCTGTTGCTTGAGTTACTCTGAAGGAAATGCTAACAGGAGAGGAGATCAATTTATGCTGGTGGTTAAGGACTGCAAAGCTCTGTATTGTCTGGAGGGAAATGGTATGTAAGGTTATTGTCGCACAAAGTTCGATGTTTAATTTCATCTGGGTATATGGAGATCCCATGGAATCTCCAGACAAGCCTTTGAGTAAGTTTCTCACAGAGACCTGATGTTTTATCATGACATTACATTTTATGCTGCTTAATTCCTACTAAATCCAGGTTAGAATCTCTCCATACCACTGAAAGAGGAGGAAAAAGAGGACCTCAGAGACATTTTGGCAACTGCCTTAGCACCACTGACTGGCAATGAAGCGGAAAAAATAAAAGAAGAGATGGATTTGGTTTATAGAGCCTATTCCAACTTCACAAAGAAAAATAAGTTGCCAGCGGAAGTGGTAGTGAAATTTACAAAGCAACGTCTCTGAGATCAGATTTTAAAGGCAGTTTCAGCAACACCCTTGAAAATTGGAGATCAACCGATCAGGATTTTGAAAGATGTTCCATTTGAAATCAGAATGAAAAGAAAGGAATATAAAGGACTGACCATGTTCTTACAAAGTCATCAAGTCAGTTACAGATGGTTGGTGCCCGAAGGATTGGTCTTTAAATTTAAAGACAGAAGAGAAAAGATATACTCTATCTTCAAGGCTCAAGACTTTTTGAAGAGGCACGCCAGTACAGAAGAAGAAGCAGAACTTGCCAAGTGGATGTCGGGAGCCAGCGGAGAAGACAGCAGCTCGGAGGGAGAGGTGAAGGATGAGGAAGTTAAAGGAGTGACTGGCCCAAAGTATAACTTGAGGGACAAAAAAGGGAAAGACCCCAAAGTTTAAAGACTATTTCGGATAATGCTTTAAAAGTAATACTAATCCCAAAAGAATATTACTAACATGTTAACTGTTCGGTTTTTAAAGAGAGAGACGAAAAGTGGATCGTCCAACTACAGAAGAAGCTATTGACTTTAACTTTAATACTAAAGGACTAATATACTAATACTTAACATCACTCAACACTTTTCTTTATGTAAATAAATAAATAATAGGATGATAGAGTCACAGTAAAAGTAATACATTTCTTTTTTATATACATTTTTTATTATTTTTTTACTACAAACACTACAAATACTACAACACTAACACTATACCTAAAATAAGCTATACAAGGATCATATATAATGATTAAATGCATATTTAGTAAGGCTCTCTCTATAAAAATAGTTTTTGGAATATAGCTAATTTCTACTGCTTCTATTACAGACTGATAATTATGTAATTGAATCAAGTAAATACAGTAAGATTTTTAGACTTTTACAATTCTACTAAATCTGTTTCCTTTCTTTATCTTTCTTCTTTGTATATTTCCATTTGACTTTCAGGACTTTTGGGGCTGCTTCCCCTAATTCTGATTCAGAGTCTTCTTCTTGGTTACTGCTCACTGTTAATTTGGATTCTTCTGTCCCATGTGTGCTGCTTTTTTCTTCAATGTTTTGTTCCTCTGCTGTATCTTTTTTATTTGCTGGTCTTTGTTGCTGTTCTAAGAACAGCTTCCCTTTTAAAACAGAGTCTATCTTTTCTTTTTTATCCTTGTAGTTGAAGACCAATCCTTCAGGTACTATCCATCTTTAGGGGGTGGAGTTTTTCTGCAAGAAGCTGGTTAACTTTTTGTATTGTGTTCTCTTCCTTCTTATTTCAAATGGAATGTCTTTTAAGACTCTGATTTCTTAATCTTTGATTTTTAAGGTAATCCCATTTGTGGCCTTGAGCACCACGTCTCTTGTTGATCTTTTAGAGAATCTCGCCACTATCTCCCCAGGCAGGTTCTTTTTCTTAATAAATTCTGGATATGTCCGATAGACTAAGTCGAAGTCGCTTTACAATGTGTCCACCATTAAACCTGTCATTGGGGCCAATGCTTCACAATATTTCTTTCAAGTTCTCATCTTGCTGCTCAGGAACACCTTGAAATTTCAGCATACGCTGATTTATCCATTTGTAGTCTTAAAAGTTGGTCTTTATCAGAGGATCTTTGTTTTTCCATCACCTCCAGTCTTTGATCAGTCTCTTTTACTTTGGCGTAAACCTTTTTCACTAATTTTACTGTCTCCTCTGTTTTTAAACTTGTCTCTTTAAGCTGTTTTTGGATCTCATCCAACTTCTTGTTGGTATTAGTCATCTGCTCCAGCAGGGGGTGCAATACAGTAGCCATCATGTTCGAAAAGTCAGTGTTTACTTCCGGTTTAGTAGCCGGAAGCGTTGATCTTGTAGTTCCAGGAGAGTGTCTCGGTCTCGTCGCCATCTTTTCTGCTCGTCCAGCCATTGTTTATATTTCAAGAAGAGTTTTCAAAGTTTTCAAAAGTCAGCAAAAGTTGCTTTAAAAGTTCGCTTTAATTAAGTTTGTACTTTGCCTGGTTTCTCCTAGCCCCTCTTGTTGAATAAATTTGCTTAAGATTGTATGGGGGGGGGGAGATTTGAGCTAGCTCACTCTACCCCTTCGTCAATACCATTCAGGGCTTTGAATATGCGCTTTGCCGGATAACCAGCCAATGAAAAATTTGCACTCACGCTTTGTTCCACATTTGCTGCAAAGGTAGGGAGAGCTTTATTTTCATGGGATCACTTGTTTGTGTACCCAGTGTACACCTCTTGATGCCATAATGGCGCCACAGTGACAGGATGTATCAGGGCTAGGAGGTGCCTCAATTCCTTAGCTGCAGCCTCGGGAGAGGTGACCTCGAGCACCCCAGGCTGGGAGTCCCCTCCAAGGACTCCGGGGGGGTCCGGATCAACCAGCCCCCCTCCCATCTGCCGCATCATGGGTCGCTCCTTTTGGAGCACTGAAGGAGCACTCCCGCCATGGAAGTCACTGAAACCAGAAGTCTCTAAAAAGTAATACATTCCTTATGTCTTGCCCCATCAGGAGTGAATTGCATCAGCTGCACCTTCTGAATTACTTTCCAAGGCAATGATACACACTGCATTACAGCCATCAAATGGGAGCTTTCTAAAGCATAGACTACTGAGGCCAGAACCCTGTTCAAGAGAAGTGGCCTTAGCATTCCATATTAAATGCATATAATTTTAATCATAGAGAATATTGGAGTATTCTTCTTATTGGAGTATTCTGCCGATCCTATTTTACAGTATTATAGAAATGTAAAGAGTAGCCTTTTGCTGATCTAAAAGCCACCATTTTCCAGCAAAAGAGCTTCAAAAAGGGAATGGAATTGCTTAATTAGAATTGATCAAGAAGTTTACCACCATCTTTCAAGGGCTTAATATGAACTGGGATTTCTTTGCTCATTACAAGGTGTTAACTAGTTTAGCCAAATGAGGGAAATTGCATCACTGCTATTGTACATTGTCCAATATGAATTTTACATAATTACATCTCACCTAATTTTCCTGCATTTCATGGCCCTTTGAGCCTTCTTGCCTGTTTGTTTATTTTGTCTTTCTAACCTTATATACAAGTGTCTGCCTAGTTAGGAACCACTACATGCATGTGTTGAAGTGAGTGCTAGTCCACAAAACTTTATGCTAGAATAAAACATGGTAGTCTTTAAGACATCAGAAAACCCATGTTTATTTTAATATAAAGAATGAGGTTCCTGCAGTGGGTATGGTATGCTTGCTGTTTACAAAAAAAGACAAAATCTTGCTGCTAAGAAAACTGGAATGAGAGAAATAAGAGAACAGGTCTCTGAATATAAATAGATTGGTTTGGTGTTTAATATCAGAACTCATAGTCAAATTGTGAGCTGTGAAAGAATTCCCCCATGAATCAGAAAGATGTCTACTTGTTCTATAAAGATTACAAACAACCGAACTACCTGTGAATGTTCGTCCTAAAAAATTACTGCCATAAAAAATCAAATATGTAAAAATATACACTGTGCCTATAGACTGCAAATCAGTAGTTATGACTTCACTGTCATTTCAGTGAAAGATACAGCTTTGGGAGCCAGACAGAGCAGACTACTTTCAAAGACGCACCGCCATCTAGTGGTTTCACAATAAATAATCTTTAGTCCCACCATTTTTCCCCAAAGGACTGTGGAACATTCCTTGTATAAAGATGAAGATGTTAGGATTGGTTAAAACAATGCAGAATCAATGCAAAAACCTCCAGTGCTCCTCTATGAAGGTATATCCTTTGAACTGTGTAATCTTCTGTGCCTTCTCTTCTTGGAAGCTTTTGAAGCAATGAGGCAAACTGCACATTCTGTTAATTTTAATGCTTTGTTTCCTCAGCTGATTGCCCCATCTGTGACAATGGTCACATGCATTGTAGGGACAAGTTGGTTGTAGAAAACTGCTGGACTCAGTCTTATTGAGAGAGAAACAGAATAGTAAGTAGCTAGAAGTGCCTTTTTTTCAGTTACACCTGGCTCACAAACTGTCCCTCTGTGTATCCTCATAAGACCTTCCCAGGCTACTCTATTCCACTTTGAAGTCTCGACTGAACTACTGTACTACATTCTACAAGTGGATGCCCTTGGGATAGGCTCCAGAAAATTCAATTAATGCAAAATACAGCTCTGATCTTTTATTGGGAGTTAGCCTGAACAGAAACTTCATTGGTTGCCTATTGCTTTTTCAGGCTTGATAAAAGGTGCTCATGCTTGCCATAAAACCCTCTTTGACTAACCAGTTGTGCCGTAAGATGCCTGTTCTGGCCTGCAGGCCCTATTCTGCCCTGCCCTCATAGGTTTTTCTCACCACCCGAAGAGGCTTTTCTTCTACTCTCAGGGTAGCTCGTTGCCAACACCTGACCTCTGTATGGAATTGCCCACTGGGAGGATCAGGTCTCCCAGCTTCCCTTCCCAGTTCTGAGGCCTTGCCTCTGTGTCTTCCACTGCCCAGTGTCAGAATGGGGACAGTTTAAGAACTGGGGGACAGAACTGGGAAGGGAAGCTGGGAGACCTGTGCACCTCCTGAGGAATTCCCGCTATCCAACTGTCTGCATGCCTCCTGGTGCTCATTTTAAAAAAGCATGTCCAAGACAGTGGAGGTCTATGTGGTACAGAGAACCCCTGTCAGCATCCAAAATCATAGTTTATTAAAAAGAAAATGTTTACAAGCATACTTTTAGCACAGCAGCAGATTGCGCAA
Organism: Gekko japonicus; assembly: GCF_001447785.1. Classification (NCBI taxonomy): domain Eukaryota; kingdom Metazoa; phylum Chordata; class Lepidosauria; order Squamata; family Gekkonidae; genus Gekko; species Gekko japonicus. Next base: position 20,629 of record NW_015163778.1, on the reverse strand, counting down.
GGGTTACAAAAGAAATGGGAAAAAACACAAATACTCTGTCCCTCTCTATACATGCCCTATCAGATGTTTGAAAATAGGACAGGCTCTTTAGTTTAGGAGTTCTATATCTCTACAGAGTATCCTTTACCTCGAAGCTTGCTCCAGCTCTTGAGGGGGAGCACATGGTCAAAATTGCTTCCTCCCCCCAGACCAAAGCTAAAAGATCTGACTCCCTTTGATGGGTCCAGCACGAAAGAGAGCTTCTTCCTGCTGCAAGGAGTTTTTTATCATATCTCTTTCCTCACCCACTGTCCAAGTCATGCCAGGTCAAAGAGGCAGTTTCTGGAGATCTCTGGGAATCTCTTTCCTGGAGACTTTCTAGCATTCTATTCCTCTCTGTCCCCTGCTTGGAGAAGGGGGACAGCTTGACCCACCTATCGTCTCCAGCTAGACCTATTTAGCATTTCTTAAGAGGTAGCTGAGATGAGCCTGGAAAGCCATTAACTGACTTCCTCCTTCCCAGCCTTTTCTCTGCCCAGAGGGGGAGGAGAACCATTAAAACGTACACTGGAGTGTTTTCTCATCTCAAACCCTCAAGGGAAAAAGTCATTTCTTCACACCCACGTATATGGAACACCATAAATCCCTGTGTTACTTACTTTACTAAGTTAGAAATTTGTATGCCACCTCTCAAGATTACTTCCAAAGTAAAACGTGATAAAATCACAGAACAGGAACAGCAAACCAGGATCACAGTGTAAAAATCCAATAACAATCACTATGATTTATGACTACTGTATTTTATAATTAATAAAAATACAAATGGTCCTTACACATTACATAAAAAATGACTACTAATAATGTCAACCTGTATCACAAAATTTAGAAAAGACCCATCCTTGTGATATTGTAGAACAGCTTCTGTATTGAGTCGTAGTAAGTTGACAAGATGTAAGTCCATTTCATAGTTGATCATCCTCAGAAGTTATTCGTAGTATATCTTCCTCAGACATTATCTCCCTCTTATTTACAACTCAGCTTTTACATGCTGCATTTTACTGGCGAATATTAGAGCAGAAGGCTTCATACCTGATAAACAAAATGTAAATAGACAGGCTTGCTTCTTGTGTAAAAGTTGAGTTGTAAATCAGAAGGCTTACATCTAGATGTTTGTTCGCTTACTACAAATAATTACAGAAGCTGTTCTACAAATGTCGATGTTCAGTCTTGCCATCTCTTTTTTGACCACATCCAACTTACCTTGATTCATAGAACTTACATTCCAGGTTCCTATGCAGTATTATTCTTTGCAGTATTGGACTTTCCTTTCACCATCAGACACATCCACGGCTGAGCATCCTTTCAGCTTTGGCCCAGCCACTGCATTCTTTCTGGGGTTACTTGTACTTGTCTTCTGCTCTTCCCCAGTAGCATATTGCAGTAGTCTCTGCTATGGCCTATCCGTCCTGGGTGGCCCTCCACAGCATAGCATGCAGCCTAATCGGACCACACAGCCCCCCTCACCACATCAAGGCAATGATCCATGAGAGAGAGACATTATTAGTAGTGATATTTTTCTATGTACTGTGTAAGGACCGTTTGTATTTTTATTAATTATAAAATACAGTAGCCATAAATCAAAATCAAAGAACAGGAATAATATAGTTTTTAAAAAACCAAATATTAAAATATTGATAAAAAGATGCAAGAAGAAATTACAGAATTTTTCAAGAGAAATTTGCAATCAGAATCAAAAATAGAAATAGTTTGGGATGCTTTTAAGGCATTTTTGAGGGGTTGCTTCATAAGTCAAGAAGCCTGGAAAAAGAAACAAAAACAAAAACAATTAAGAAAACTGTATCAACAAATAGGAAAGGAGGAAGTAAAGTTAAAAAATGACGTAAGAGGATCAGAAGAAATTAGAGCAAATCTTAGAGTGTTACATCATGAAATGAATTTAATATTGGCACAAGAAATTGCTCGAAATATAGAATATTCAAAACATTATTATTTTGAGAACGCAAATAAGCCAACAAGATGGCTGGCATACAATATTAAAAAACAAGAAGAAAAACGGATCATAAAGGTATTACAGGATAAAGACGGAGTAGAAAAATGTAATCTATCGGATATGAAAAAGGTAGTTGAGCAGTTCTATAACAAGCTATACCACCAAGAGAAGCAGGATGAAACACTGATAAGGAAATATCTTGAAAAACAAAATGGCAAAAAATTTGACGACTCACAGATAAAGATGTTAAATGAACCTATCACTATACCCGAAATCATAGAAGCACTGAAGAGACAGAAAGTAAATAAATCACCAGGGCCAGACGGAATACCGGTGGAAATATATCAGAAATATGAAGAACAGCTGGTACCAATTATGAATGACCTATTGCGAAATATTAGCAGAACAGGAAGGATACCAGAAACATGGTCCCAAGCAATCATAACAATTATACATAAACCAAATACGGAGGGAAAGCTTATAAAGAATTATAGACCAATATCACTTTTGAATACGGACTACAAGATTTTTGCCTCTAGCAGCGAGATTAAAAAAAATATTAGTGCAAATAATACATAGAGATCAAGCAGGTTTCTTACCAAAAAGACAACTAAAAGACAATGTCAGAATAATGCTTAATGTCTTGGAATACTATGAGATGAATTCTGATAAGGAAGTGGCGTTATTGTTCCTGGACGCAGAGAAAGCATTCGATAACGTTAGTTGGGACTTTATGATTCAGAAATTAGAAATATGGAATGCAGGAGAAAATTTCCTCAAAATGATAAAAGCAAACTATCCCAATTTTGAGAAAAGATGATTTCTTTAATGAATTTGGGAAAATATGCGACAAATTTATATGGAACAATAAAAAAGCAAGGATAAATCGTAAAAATATGCAAGATCAAAAAGAGAGAGGTGGTTTTGGATTACCAAATTGGAGTCAATACTATAAAGCATCGGCATTGACCTGGATAAAGGAATGGATAACATTGGAAAATGATAGACTACTGAAACTAGAAGGGCATAATCTCCTAATGGGATGGCACAATTATCTGTGGTATGAAGATGTCAAGATCATAAAAAACTTTTTACAGCATACGATAAGGGGATCTCTGATGAAAATATGGAAAGAAATCAAAACACGTTTTTATTTGAAAACTCCAAAATGGGTGGCACCAGTAGAAGCTTCGGCAATGTCGACAATACTTGATAAAAAATATATGATAACATATGAAGAACTGTTAGATCCAACCAACAATTTAAAAACGGAAGAGCAAATGTTGAAACAAAACATGAAATTTTCATGGTGGGAGAAGACACAATTAATAACTAGATACAATATGGACAAAAAAAGGGGGCTTCTACAATGAAAGAAATGATTTAGATAAAATATGGTTGTCATCCAGTGACAAACTAATACAAAAAATATACAGGCTACTAATGGAAGACTATATGCTAGATGAAAAGATAAAAGGAACAATGACAAAGTGGGAAAAAGATCTACATAAGAAAATAAATACTGATCAATGGAAGAAAATGTGGAATTCAATAAAACAAATGAAAGCTATCCCATATAAAGAGAACATCTATAAGATGTTTTATAGATGGCATTGGACGCCTGAGAAACTAGCAAAATGTTATACAAATATGAACAGAAACTGCTGGAAATGTAAACGAAACGTAGGAACATACATTCACATGTGGTGGAACTGCGACATAATACAAAAGTATTGGAAAAGAATATATAGTATGTTAAACGAAATAATGGGGACTCAGATAACATTTTCACCAGAAATTGCTTTATTAAATATGATACCTATTACACATAATAGGACAAGTAAATACCTTATAACGTACTTTTTTACTGCAGCAAGAATGTTATTAGCCAGTAAATGGAAAACAGACGAAATACCTTCAAAAAGAGAGATAATAGAAAAGATATTATCAATAGCCAAAATGGACAGATTAAGTACGATATTGCAAGGGAAAAAGAGAGGTTTTCGATAAGAGATGGAAATTGTTATATATTTGGTTGGAGACTGTGTATAAGAAAGACTCCAAAACTTGACGATTTATACAATGTAAGAATGATATATTCCAAAAAGTACTATAAATAAAACTTTCAAAAAAAAAATCAAAGAACAGGAATAATATAGTTTTTTAAAAACCAAATATTAAAAGCTTAGCATTAAACACCCACATGTATTGGCTGCATTTATTTCATAGAATCATAGAATGTTAGAGTTGGAAGGGATCTTGCAGGTCATCTAGTCCATCCCCCTGCCCTCTGTAGGAACATAGCCAAAAGATAGCCCTACAACATACCCAAAAGATGGTCGTCCAGCCTCCACTTGAAAACGTCCAGTGAAGGAGCATCCACCACCTCTCGAGACAGTCTGTTCCACTGCTCAATCACTCTTACAGTTAGGAAGTTTCTCCTGATATTTAGCCAGTATTGACTCCCTTGTAATTTCAACCCATTAGATCTAGTCTTGCAATCCAGAGCAAGAGAGAATAGATCTGCTCCATCTTCTACATGACAGCCCTTCAAATACTTGAACACTGCAATCATGTTCCCTCTAAGCCTTCTCTTTTCCAGGCTAAACATACCCAACTCTTTCAGCCTTTCCCCGTAAGACTTGGATTCCAAACCTCTCACCATCCTGGTTGCCCTCTTCTGGACATGCTTGAGCTTTTCAACATCCTTCTTAGAATGTGGTGCCCAAAACTGGACACAGTACTCCAGGTGAGGCCTGTCCATAGCAGAATAGAGTGGAACTACCACCTCCTGTGATCTGGACACAATGCTTCTGTTAATGCATCCTAAGATTGCATTAGCTTTCTTCACAGCCACATCACACTTCAGACTCATGTTTAGCTTGTGATCAACCAGAACACCTAGATCCCCTTCATATGTACTGCTGTTAAGCCAAGTCCCTCCCATTCTATATCTATGCTTTAGATTGTTTGTAACTAAGTGTAGGACTTTGCACTTATCTCTATTGAAATTCATTTTATTTGTCTCACCCATTGTTCCAGCCTATCTAGATCATTTTGAATCCTGATTCTGTCTTCTTCAGAATTAGCAATCCCACCAAGATTTGTGTCATTTGCAAATTTGATAAGCATCCCCTCTATGTCTTCCTCCAGGTCATTTATAAAAACATTGAACCCTGGTATGCAAGCCATCCAGCCCTGGAGATTTGAAAGTATTTAAGGCAGCTAGATGCTCTCTAACCATCTCCTTACTTATTCTGGACTGGCAGTTCCTCCTTCCTTCATATGTCCTGCATTCTTCAATTTGTATACGGTTAAAGACCAATACAAAGTGAGCATTAAGTAATTCCACTTTGTCTTCATCCCTTGTTAAGGCTTGACCGTCTTCCCCTAGCAATGAGCTTACCCCATCCCTGTTCTTCTTTTTGCTCTGAACATAGGCATAGAAACCTTTCTTGTTATTTTTAGCATCCCTTGCAAGCCTCAGCTCCATCTGCGCTTTAGCCTTTCTGACACCATCCCTACAGATTCAAGCCTGCTTATTGTACTCACCCTCAGTAATTTGTCCCTCCTTCCATTTCCTGTACATTTCCATTTTTAGTTTCAGTTCTTCAGAGAGTTCGTTGTTCAGCCACCTCAGCTTCATTACCCGTATCCCACCTTTCTTTCTCACCAAGACAGTTTGCGATTGTGCCTTAAGCACTTCATTTTTCAGCATCACCCATCCTTCCTGTGCAGATTTCCCCCTCAGCATTTCCAGCCATGGGATCCTGTCTAATATTTATCTGAGTTTTTTGAAATCAGCTTTCCTGAAGTCCAAGATACAAGTCCTACTATGTCCTGGTTTCACATCCTTTCAAATTCCAAGCTGACATGGTCACTATTCCCCAAGGATCCCACAACATTCACTTCATCTACCAGTTCTTCCTTGTTAGTCAGGATTAAATCCAGGATAGCAGATCCTCTGGTTCCCACCTCCACCTTCTGGGAGATGAAGTTGTCTGCAAGACTATTCAAGAATCTGTAGGATGCCCCATGTCTTGCAGAGTTAGATTTCCAGCAAATATCTGGATAGTTGAAATCTCCCATAACCACTACGTCCTGTCTCTGTGAAAGTTTAGCAAGCTTTTGTGGAAATGCATCATCCAGTTCCCTGGTTGGTTCGGAGGTCTGTAGTATACCCCCACAACAATATTCCCTTCTTTTTTCCCTTGCTCTATCCATACCCACACACTTTCAACAGGGTGACTCTCAAAATACTGAATTTCAGTGCAAGTTTATTCATTCTTGATATATAGTGCCACCCCGCCTCCTTTTTTGTTTATTCTATTCCATTTGAACAAGGTGTATCCTTCAATCACTGTGCTCCATATATGAGACTCATCCCACCAAGTCTCAGTGATACCTATCAGATCATCCTTACTTTCCAATATTTGAAGTTTAAGTTCATCCTGTTTATTTCCCATACTCTGTGCATTAGTATAAGGTCATCTCAGATTACAGACATCCTTTCCTATCATAGGTCCCTTCGAATTTACCTGAAAATTACTGAACTCACCTCTCTCCCATTTATTTATTCTCTGGTCCTTCCCTTTTTTGAACTTAAGTGTTGGGGATGCCACACAGCATCAGGCTATTTCTTCCCACCCCCGGTGGCTTCAGTTTAAAGCCCTCCTGATCAGGTTTACAAGTCACCCAGAAGTTGACAAGCTGCACATGTGAACATAGATTGTTTATCTGGAGCTGCCAGTGAATGAAATTGGGATCTTCTGTAAGGAAGCCATTTGCCTTACCACTGAGCAACATTAATCTTTCATTTGGTTTGGTGAAATATTACATGCATATGTGAAAATGATATCATAGATCAAGAACATAAGAAGTGCCCTGCTGAATTAGACCAGTGGTCCATCCAGTTCAGCTTCCTGTCTCACACAGTGGCTAACCAGTTACTCCAGAGAGACAATAACAGGGCACTGACAAAGGCCAAGGTCTTTCCCAATGTTGCCTCCTGGCACTGGTATTCAGTGTGGAGGTTCTCTTCAGATATCACTGATAGACCTATTTTCCATATGCCTGTCTAATCTCCCTTTAAAGCTTCCTATGGCTGTGGCCATCACTATATCAAATGACACAGATCAAATGAATTCCTTACACTTTTGTGTAGGTAGGTTATGGGGACTTGGGGCAAGGAACATTACTATATCTCCCCACCTCCCACACCCTTTAGGCACATAAGAATATAATAGAAGCCATGTTGGATCAGGCCAATGATCCATCTAGTTCAACACTCTGTGTCACACTAAGGCCAAAATGCAGGTGCCATCAGGAGGTCCACCAGCAGGGCCAGAACTCTAGAAGCCCTCTGACTGTTGCCCTCCAAGCACCAAGATACAGAGCATCACTGCTCCAGACATAGTGTTCCATCTATACCTTGTGGCTAATACCCTCTGATGGACCTCTGCTCCACATGTTTATCCAATCCCGCTTTGAAGCTGTTTATGTGTGTAGCTGCCACCAATGTTCCCTCTAAGATGTGGAGTCTTGTGAGCAAAAATTCTGCTTTGTGAGCTACCGGCATTAAAGTTGTGAGCGAGCAATTTGGCTGTTGCATAAATCAGTTTGCTCTAGAGCCATCCTTCCTGAGCTAAGACAAAAAGGTGTGAGCCGGAGGCTAAAAAACTGTGAGCTAGCTCACACCAACTCAGTTTAGAGGGAACACTGGCTGCCACCACTTCCTATGACAGTGAATTCCACATATTCATTACTTTTTGGGTGAAGAAGTACTTCCTTTTATCTGTTCCAAACCTACTGCTCATTAATTTCATTGAGTGCCCAGAAGTTCTTGTATTGTGAGAAGGAGAGAAAAGTACTTCTTTCTCTGTCTTCTCTATCCCATGCATAATGTAGCAAGCAAATGCATGATTTCAAGGGGGATTAATAACTCAAGTAACTGTTTCTTTAATACATTAAATATCATATACCAAATGGAACAACATAGCTTACCCCTTTGTACACACCTGAGGCCCTTTTGAAGCCTGTGTGCTATCAGCCACTGGAATCATGCTGCCATGTCTAGCTGTTGCTATTATTTGTGTTTGTACTCAGGCAGCCTGGACAGGATGAAGACCTCTACAGAGAAAATATATGCACACTACAGAGGTGTGGCTTATGATCCTCCAGTCACGGAGGGAGTTATGCTAATAAACATAGTGCTACAGTGGCAGACAGTAAATAACTGAAATAATCTCCACACACACACACACATTGGAATAAGCCCCCCTGGCTTCGGAGAAACTTCCCCAGTTTGCCCTATGGGCACTGTGCCATGGCTTGAGCTGTGAATTAATACTGAGAGATCTATTAATATACATCTGGGAAAGATTTGGCCTTTTATTTGGCAAAGAGATAAACAATCATATTCATCTAAGTACCACTGAAACCATTAATAAGCTTTGTGATACTTTGCTTTTGCATTATTTGGCAATTAAACAATGTCACTTTTAAAGGTTACTCTCTTTTAGTCCATTACTGCTTTATCGTTTTATGTTACTTCTGGAGTAAATTACATAATGATAGAGTAAATCAGTTTGTCTTATAGTAGTTTTGAAATGAGGAAGGCTTCCTTATAGTTCTTGAAATATTAGTGAGCTAAGTAATTGCTTCTCATTAGCATGAATATCAACATTGTAATTTGGATGAAACATTAGCTGGTAGGTTGCACAACAAAATGGAGAAGGAAACCTCTAGTGAATTGTCAGAGAAATTAACTTAAAACCCAATCTAATTTAGTGTCTCCATTAATTATCTGAAAAGGGGGATAAATAGAATATTAATTAGATTTACAAATCAACTTGATTAGAAGACTCAGGAAGCATCAGAAAGGAGAGCCAAATACCATGCAAGAAAAGCAATAAAAAGATATAATTAAAATTGTCACTGAAAACCTTCACTAATAATTAAATCAATTGAAACACACTCTTATGAGCAATAGGAAAACAAATCTGTAAACAGTAATATTGACTTATTGGGATCACCAGGAACATCAGATTGTTAAAAAAGAAGTCAAACTTGAAGAGAGTAGTACTGCCATGTTATGTGCATCCCCCTCTTGGATGCACACCTTAACGTGTTGAAGGGTTTCTGTGCATCAGTGAAGCGAAGAGCAGTGCTGTAAGGAGTTTAGACTCTGTTAAGTGGCTAAACTTCTAGCAGAGTCACTCAAGATGGAATGGGCACAGCTGAGACACCATACTAAGATGTAGCCACTCCCTTCAGGAATCAATGGTCACATAAGAAGAAGAGAATGGACAGTTCCAGTGCTGATGGGGCAGAGGAATCCTTAAAGGGCAGCAGCAGTAGTGGAAGGTGACAGTGGTGGAAGATTTTTTTGGTAAACAACAGTAGTGCCACTTCAGCTAACCCTGGTTAGTACTGCACAGAAGAAGGCAATGGTGAACCACTTCTGATAATCTCTTACCTTGAAAACCCTATGATCACATCTATGACACCATCATGTCTATGAGAGCAGATGACAATGACTATGGAGGAGGAGGAGGAGGAAAGTTAGGATGGAGGATGTCTAGGCATAGTTCCATGGAAGCGACACTCTACCATCTTGCTTCTGTTTCATTCTGCTGCATGTGTAGATCAAACATAAATGTTGAGTTTTGACCTGATGGAACAATTCCACCACATCTACAGCAGTGTTTGCGCATATATTTTCTCCTCAGTTTGCTGACTTATTTAATTAGTTGGACCTCACTGTTTGTTTGTTTGTTTTTAATTAATATTTTATTGAATTTTAACATTCATTGTTACCAATATACCACAGTAATACTTATCACAATCATAAATCGTAACTGAGGGTTAAATTGATACAAAACAATAGATTCCATGTATACAAATGAGCACAACCATCCAAGAATAAAAAGACATACAACACAATAACTAGCTTCTAGGTTTTACCATAAATCTAAACCATCTATAACTTTAGGGATTTCTTGTTGGGAGGACAAATACTCTAGGATAGGTAGCCAGTTAGAAGAGAAGGTAGAGTGTGAAGGAAGTTTATTAAAGCATGCCAGATTATCCATTAGTTTGGCCGTAATATATAAGCTCCATATATTTTGGTGCCATTGTGAGAGGGTCAGTGACTTTGTTAATTTCCAGTTCATAGCAATGGTGTTTCTAGCCACATAGAGCAACAAAGATACTCTTTCCATGTTAGAATATGAGCCATCCCTGGAGGCCCAACCATACAATATGCAGTGTTCGGGTGTGATATTGAGGTCTATATTAGTGATGGATTTGATTTGTGTTGTTAAAAATTCCTATAAAGGAGAAACTATGGGACAACATATTCAGCAGTGCAAATAATTTCTTTTGTTGCCATATTTCTTCTAGCACATTGGGCCACTCAAGAAAGAAGAATGGGCTATTTTTTGGGGGGTGAGATACCAATGTGAAAGTAGTTTAAAGGATTGCAGTTTTACATCAGTGAGTTTGGAGTGAAATTGAGAGGTATTCCAGATAGTGGACCAGTAATCATCGGGGATAATCTGTCCACATACTTTGTTCCATAGTGATTGATATGTTAGAGGTTTCTTTTCACCTCTAGCAGCAACAGCTCTATAAATGGCATCTCTAGCAGCAAGAGCTCTATATCTTTTTTTAAAGTTACAGGCAGAGCAAAGAATTTTTTTCAAACTCAGTTTGAGGATATTGCAATATAAATGGAAGATTTATGTAAGAGTATAGGTGTGATATTTGAAAGTATTGCACCCAAGGAATAGAACTTTCCAGTTTGGTTTCTAGATCAGTCTTTGTTATTAGTAGGTGTCTAGAACTAATGTCTTGGAGTGTGGTAATATTGGCTGTCTTCCATATATTGAATGAGGGATTTCTGCATCCAGGTAAGAACCAGGATTGATTTAGAAAAGTTTGATATCTTGATATAGGAGATACCAAAAGAGACCTATTACAGTCCCAACAGGCTAGCATAGAAGGTAAGAGAGGATTAGTGGTCAACTGTTTGGGTCGTTCAGATGAAATCTGCCAGATCACTTCTTTGATAGCAAAGGGTTTAGTATATTCTGAGTGTAAGTGTATCTGGTCAGAGGAATGATTATCATTCAGCAATTTAACCACTTTCTTAATCCGGATGGCTGTGTAGTATTGTTTCAAGTTGGGAAAGCTAAGGCCTCCCCCGTTGATCTCCTGTATAATGTACGGCAACTGACTGTGTTTTTTTATATGACCAAAAGAAATTTAGCAGCATGGTTTGCCATTTCTGCAGAAGTTTGTTGGAGAGGCCTAGTGAAATGGTGTGAAAGAGGTAAATGAATTTAGGAAGAATAAAGGATTTGATAAGATGTAGGTGGTCAAACCATGAGATTCTCAATTTGTGCCACCGCAAGAAATTAATTTGAGTGTCTTTCTCTATTTTATCATGATTGAATTTTTTGATATCTTTTATGTAATTAGTAATATTGATTCCTAGTATGGGAGGTAGTCTTTGACCCAGTTGTAATAAGCGGTAGATTTAATAGTTTGTGTTTTTTGGGTGTCTAAATTGATTGGTGATATAAAGGATTTAGAAATAATGATTCGAAGTCCCTGGACTGAACTAAACTCCTGTATGTAGTAATTAAGTGAGAATAAGGATGATGTAGGTTGTGTGAGAAATAACAACATATTGTCCTCAAAGAGAGATAATTTGTACTCCTTGTTCTGTATTTGAACCCCCTTTATGGAGTCATTTCTATGTATTGTTGGCTAGTGGCTCCATCGCAAGGGCAAGAAGCAGGGGAGATAGAGGGCAACCCTGCTGAGTACCCCATTGTAAAGTAAAACGTTGTGAAGTGCAGTGACTGATTCTGAGATTAACTATCAGTTTGGCATAAATAGCATTAATAGCTGATTTAAAAAATTTCCCCTTTTTTTGCAACACCATTTTAAGATAGGTGACTTCCATGGAATGAAAGGCTTTCTCCACATCTAGGGATAGGAGCTTAGCACCTTGATTGTGAGATTTACAGTAGTGTAGAATTGGTACCTTGTGTGTATTATCAGAGATATCCTGATATGGCATAAAGCCAACTTGGTCTTGTGCAATAGTAAGGCATCACTTGTAAGTTTAAAGGTATTTATTTGTTATTGATGTTAACTGTCTTTTCCACCAAACAGGGCAGAAAATCAGTTTCTATATACAGGCTGATTTGGTGTAGAGAGCCAGTTTGGTGTAGTGGTTAAGTGTGCGGACTCTAATCTGGGAGAACCGGGTTTGATTCCCCACTCCTCCACTTGCACCTGCTGATGTGACCTTGGGTCAGTCACAAGCTCTGGCACAGCTGTCCTTGAAAAAGAGCAGTCTGTGTCAGAGTTCTCTCAGCCCCACCCACCTCACAGGGTGTCTGTTGTGAGGAGGGGAAGGGAAAGGAGTTCATAAACTGCTCTGAGACTCCAAGTGAAGGGCGGGGTATAAATCCAATCTATCATCATCATCATCATCATCATCATCATCATCATCATCATCATCATCGATGATGATGATGATGATGATGATGATGATGATGATGATGATGATGATGATGATAGTTACAGTCAGATATTTGACTGGCAGATGATATTCTGCAGTTTGAGATCAAGCCAAGATCTTGGGAATTACAGAGGTACCTTCACAGGATTCTTGCTGTTCCAAGCAACACTGTCTTCTGGAACTGAGCTGGTATTATTTGCTCAATGCCCAGAATGTCCCAGTGTTTCTTGAGACTTCTAGGCACTGCTCCAAGGGTTCCAGTGACAACTGGCATGGTGGTAACCTTCTTCTCCCAGAGGCACTTTAACTCTATTTCTAGGTCTTGTTATTTTGTGATCTTCTCTTGTTCTTTCTATTCTGTTCTGCTGTCTCCTGGGATTGCAGGGTCAATGAGCGAAACCCTATTTCTCATTTTTTCAACAATTGTGATATCAGGGGTGTTATGATCCAGGTGTTATCTATTTGCAATTGGAATTCCAAATTAATCTTTGTTTCATCATTCTCCATGATTTTGTCTGGTTTGTGCTTCCATGAATTTCTGGCTGATGGTAAGTCATACTTCTTGAAAAGATTCCAGTGCAACATAGCTGCAACTCTATCATGATGGTCTATATAGGCAGTTTGAACAATTTTAATGCAGGCACTGACCATGTGGTCAACTGTTTCATCCTTTGTCTTTCATAGTCATTATTTTTCTGTTATCACTGGTCTTTTGAGTATTGGCTTTCATACTTTTTTATTTGAGTGCCTGCTCTTGTACAGCTACAATGAGTCATTCAGTTTCTTTCTTCAAGTGCCCATTTTGGAGCCACATCCAGGTGTTTTCATTCTCAACTTTATTCTCTATGTCTTTCAAATATTGTCCATGCAAGTACTTTTGGTTCCAGTTCCCAATGTGAGTTTTGATTTCAATTTTCTGTAATTTTCTTTGATTTCTGTAACCTTAAATAAGTCTGCATTGTACACATCAACTAGAAGCCTCTCTTTGCTTCTCCTGGTGTAGTCATTCAGTGCTTGTTTTTTCTTCTTCATTTGCTTGCTTAACTTTCAAGAGACCTTTTCTACCTAATTTTCATGGTAAAGAGAGATGATGAACATCACTTCTAGTGAGTGATGCATCATTATCATATTGTAAATGTTGAGATCTGTTGCTTCTAATTCTGTTTACTTCCAGTCAACAATGGTGATGATGCTGTGTGTGGATTTTAATTCGCTAAGTAGATCAGAGGCCCTACCATGATCTGTTGATATGCATTAGCATACAATGAGTATTTTCTTGAGCACAGCATCATCTAAAGTCTTTACTCCTTTTCGAATGCTGCTTGAGTGTATTAAGCATAAATGCTTGCTCAGATAGTGCTAGGAGTAAAAAAAAAAGTTAATTAGATAAACATTTCAACTCTACATGTTCAGGGACACTCTGGAAATTTAAAAAGTTGTATGTTTAAAATTAAAAGTTAAATCTAAGGGTGTTCACTCAGTCTATCCGAACTGGGGAGAAACCCTGAAAAATACCTTACCAGTATTTTCCAGATGTTTTTTCAGCTGGATATAGATAGCTCTGTGTGGCACAAGAGCTCCTGGGACTCACTTCTCCAGCTGCCCAGTTTAAATCAGACTGCAGGATGTTACACCAACTGCTTTATCTACAGCAGAGGCTAACTAAATTTAACGTGAGTCCTGGCCAGCTATACCAAGGTCGTGTCTGAACCCAGAGTTCCAGTAATGGAGACCACACGGGTGTTTTTCCAAAACAAATAATCATTTTACTGAAGGATATCAAAGTCACATACACACAAAAACATCAGTCTCACTTCGCATACGTTCAAGTTTCCTTTAGAGTTACAGAAATAGAAATAACATAGTTTAGTATGTATGTAGGTAGGTATGTAAATCGGTTTATACTTGCCTGTTCCAGGAGTCTTGTCTGTTGCAATGGAAATGGGGTAGAAAGTGATACCTAGGGGTTTAAGCTAAATCACACTTGCTAGAACCAGCTAAGCAAGCATGGACCTCTTTGGCTGCAGTTCCAAGAGATCTTAAGTAGACAAAGGGATTGTTGGATAGAAAGCTGGACCTTAGGGATAGTAAAGAAGATAGAGGTTGAGGAGAAGAAAGATGGCTAGCAAAGACCTAGGGTTTGGTTCTTCACTCTTATAGTTGAATCTCCAGGTGGGTGGCACCTTGCCATACTGTAATCCCACCTACTTACAAGTCCATCCCATAGCTTCCCTTATTGGTGCATGTGAAAAAGGGCAGGTATTCTATGGGTTGGGCCAATATTTGAAATACTACACTCTATCTCATGGAATACCATCTGGCTAGGTGTGAAGTCTTGGCTTCCTGCATCCTCTTTGAAGTACAGATGAATCTTGGCTTTCCCAGGCCTACAGGGTTCCATCAACAGGAAATGGCAATTCAGATGCATATCAGGTCCGTGTTTTGTGTGACAGCCAGTCTCTTCAGTAATGGGGGAATTTCTCCTTCTTGGTTGTTGCCTCTGCTCACAATGGCTAACATGTGCTTCTTCTTCCCATAATGCCTTGAGCTGAATGTGTGCAAGCTACATTAACATAAAATGCAGGCAAGTGTTCCCTATGTGAAGGCTCTCACAGTAGGTGATGCAAACAGCTTCCTTTAGGCTCATGGTATACCGATATGTGTGCACAGTCCATGTGTTGCGTGTGTAGCAGATATAAAACCATAAATTAGTCCATTTCTCAACAAGGAGAAGTGAGCCCAACCAGGATCAGCTATGCTGCATGGGCTCACTCCTCCTGGAGCCCAGTTTAAACTGAATTGCAGAGAAACGATCCCAGCCAGGATTGGCTGTACCAAATGAAGCAATGTGCTCCACATGGCACTGGAGCTCCTGGGGCTTCCTTCTCTAGCAGCCTGGTTTAAAGTGGACTGTAGGAAAAGCCAAGCCAGCCTTAGGATTGGGCTGGTTTTTTTAAAAAAAATCTGGTATTTTTCTTCTTAGGTCTATTAAAAAAAAATAGTATTTCTGAAAAATCCCAGATCCAAATACCATACCAGTATTGGGATCCAGGATTTTTTGGAAATACCAAAATTGTTTTGGGTCAAATAGACTGAAACGAAAAAATACCAGATTTTAAAAATTGCACACACCTAGTTATATCTTATAATATGTGTGTATTTGGTAAGATGGTGCACAGAGCATACAGTTAGTCATGTGGCTCTTTTGGCTGCATATAGGTCTCTGTGAGTTTAAAATGAGTATCAGTAAGAGGTCTGAACACTGCATGACAGTTCAATGGTTTTTTAAAAAAAATTCTCAGAAGAATACATTCTTTATTGATCTCTGTCATGTGACTTCATAATAGGTATTCAGACTTGGTGTTAGAATGTTCCTGGAGATTTAGGGGTGGAGCCCAGGGAGGGAGAGTTTGAGAGTCCACTGTCCAAAGCAACCATGTCCAGGAGCTCATTGGGGATCTTGGAAGTCCTATTTCCACCCACGATTAGATTACTGTTTTACAGTTTGTTTCTTTTAATGGACATGGAAGAACACAATCTAAATTTCTATCTTTTCCATACCACATGGATAGTGGGCACGCTAGCTAAAATGATGCTTTTAGCTGTTGTGAACACTCCTGTGTTTTAATGGCTATGGAATAAACCCATAAAAGATTTGCGTGTTTCCATTAAGGATAGACGAACTACCTCATGAATCAAATGTGCAAACAGGTTATGAAAAGGAAACCCCTTAAGTAAGGGAAGTGGTAATAACAAATAGAAAGGCTATGGTTTATTGAATGTAGTGCTCCTGGTTACAGTTTTAAATTTCTTTTCAAGTGGCAATTGGCAAGATGAAAGCTTTGTAATTAACTCCCTATTTTTACAAAAAAAATAAAAGGCAGCTAGTTTACCTCCTAGTTTTATGATTTAATTAATGGCTAAGCCAGCAGCCTTTTTGATGGTCGAGTTGCTTTAATAGCAAGTTCTAGTTTAGATTACTAACTTGTTCTCCTAGTGGGACCACCCTGTTTGTGATTTGCACGCCGAATTTTCTGTTGTTCAGACTTGTATTTTGTCAATGGCATGCGTTATATGACTCAGTCATATGGTTACTGACTTTTTAAAAATGGCTGCTTCCTGTTCCCAGCCCATTTGCTCAATTACATTCTCCAGTTGAATCCATGAAGCTGCACGTGATTCTGACTTTCCTTAAGCCAAATATTATCTCTGCTTGTGCTCAGGAATCTGTAATATTTGGCTCTCAGCAAAAATTTCAATGCAACAGGTTTGTAAAATACTGCTTATCATTGATATTATACAGTGAATGGTTTAGACTTGCTTCTGAGGACTAAATCTTTCTAGCTTATATTTCTAGGCTTGATTCATACTTATTGCTAATCAAAGTTTTACTTGATATAGATCAGAGGGTGGATCAGGGAAGGCATGCTCAAGTACCCACCAGTTAGGCTCACATCCTGCTCACCTGTCATGAGCTGATCATTCAGCAAGCTGTTGGGTTGTGTCCCAGTGAATCCAGAGGTGACCACTTGCATGATGATTCTGCTTTTTCCACACAATTACAGTATTTTTTTGTAGCACACCACCATTTGTCTGCTGCTGACTCTAATTTAAAAGGCACCTAGTTGAAAGGGAGCAATTCAGATTTTTGACATCTGCCCATGAACCTAGATGCCAGTGACTTCATAGGGACAAAAAGCAAGCAGTGCAATCTAGACAATCTAGACTCCACAGGCAAAAAGAGGGGGGAACTGCAAGTAATTCCCTACCTCACTGTACAAGTAGGTCATTTTAATGATTTGACCCTGACTGAGGCGATACATGCCTTAATTATAAATCAAGAAAATTTAGGATTTATTTATTTATTTTTCACATTTGTATCCCACCCTCCCCAGTGGTTTTGGGCTGAGCAAAAGCTGCTGCAAGCTGCAACAATGTGAGCCTGTAGAACAAATGGCTACTGTGTCCCCAGTCCTCATATCTTGGTTATCTGGGCAGCCTTATAAGGTGCCCCAAGTTGGCATAGACCCGAACCACCTTTCATAGAATCATAGAATCATGGAGTTGGAAGGGGCCATACAGACCATCTAGTCCAACCCCCTGCCCAGTGCAGGACCAGCCTAAAGCATCTCTGACAAATATTCATCTAGCCTATTCTTGAAAGCTGTCAGTGAAGGGGAGCTAACCACCTCTCTAGGCAGCTGATTCCACCTTAGAACCACTCTGACCGTGAAAAAGTTTTTCCTAATATCCAGCTGATTCCTTTCTGCATGTAATTTAAACCCATTGCTTTGGGTCCTATCCTCTGCTGCAACTGGACAGCTCCTTGCCCTCCTCCAAATGGCAGCCTTTCAAATGTTTAAAGAGAACAATCATGTCCCCCCTCAATCTCCTCTTCTCCAAACTAAACATTCCCAGGGCCCTTAGCCTTTCCTCGTAGGGCTCAGTCTCCAGACCCCTGATGATCCTCGTCGCTCTCTTCTGCACCCTCTCGATTTTGTCCACATTCTTTTTGAAGTGAGGCCTCCAGAACTGCACACAGTACTCAAGGTGCGGCCTGACCAAGGCAATATACAGAGGATTTCCAAGTACTATTTTGGCTTAACGTGACTATTCCACTTGGTATGACAAACTGGTTGCACTTCATTGAAGATTGGGATGAAAAAACACACTCTGAATCATTGGTATGCCATATTTGCTATCCTTTGAAAGACCCTATAAGCCACTGGACCATGACATGGTACACACAGATATTGGGGTGCCTCTCAATGTGTTTCCTGGTATTAGGTTGCTTTTTAACTCTTGAGGATAAGACCTAGAGGTTTTTTGTTTTGTCTTTGTTTTAAGCAGAAAAAACTAGGATATTTGAATTACTTGTTACCACCTGACTAAATACAAACAAACAAACACCAAAGAAGGTGTGTCACAGCCATGCATGCTTTGCTTGGCCATAGTCACAGAGTTCTGTATGTCTCTAAGGTTGACAGTTTCATCTTATTTTGGAAACTTAAGCCAAAAAGCATAGTTTCTTGAAATCAAGGAGTCAATCCCGGCTTTCACTCACCTTTTTGATGTAGTTTAGTTCAGTTCATGGTTCATGGCATGCCCCGTTTGTGAACCATGGACCGTCATGAACTTTTAGCCACCTTCTGAACTGGTTCAGTTCATGAAATTCATGAGATGGTAGAACAGCCCCCCTTGGCATGCTAGAAACTTGCAGGGGATCTCTGGCTGACTCTCCTCTAACTGCCCTGCAAGTTTGGTGAGGTCCAAGTTATTTTATGGGGTCCAAGTTATGCCCCCTCCAAAGGCGCTCCCAGGAAAGTGATTTCTGGGGAAATGACCACTTGTCATTTTGTAGTCATTTTGATAGGCACAGGTTCAGGAGTGTATAGAATGGATTCTGTGCTATCTAGAGACATCAGACTTGGAGGACATGTCAAAAAGCATCCGGGGAAGATCTGCTGTGAGTTTGGTGTCTCTAGCTTGCACAAGATATGTTCTATACACTCTTGAACCTTCTGAACCTGCACCTGTCAAAATGACTTGAGGTTCAGGATACTCCTCTACATGCCCTCCAAGGTGTTGCTTTGAAGTTATGTAAACATTTTGATTGAGCAGAGACAATCTGTTTGGAGGGGGCCACCAGGGTGGACTCAGATGTGGGGTCATGCAGCACCACCCTCATATCCCCCAATTACCTTTTTGGTGGAACACAGGTGGTCTTGGACTGGAATGACAGTCATTCCACTCTGGATTCTGTCATTCCTGTTCCAGAGCAATCAGTGCCCAGAGACTGTCATTCCAAATCCATTCTGCATTCATCATTCCTTCCATGTGTAGTAATGTAGCTGTGACATCTTACAGTAGAAACCATGCGAAACCAATGGGCATACACCCCCAAACCCCACCCCCTCCAAATATATCGAGTCCGCCTGCTTCATTGGTTCTTCCCCACCCATTGACTTTGGGACTCCTATGATCCCCTGCCTCCTCAGTGTACCTGTCACAGACTATGCTCCCTCTAAGCTGAGTTAATGTGCGCTAGCTCACAGGTTTTTAGCCTCTGGCTCACACATTTTTTGTCTTAGCTTAGGAAGGATGGCTTCAAAGCAAACTAATTTATGCAGTAGCCAAATCACTTGCTCACAACTTTAATGCCAATAGTTCACAAAGTAGAATTTTTGCTCACAAGACTCCACAGCTTAGAAGGAGCATTGGTTGCAGATGTCTTCTCCTTGGGTGGCAGAAAAACAGGTTGCTTACCTGTAACTGATGATCTTCGAGTGGTCATCTGTGCAGTACCACACATGGGTTGGGCACCTGCACACAACTTCTACCGGAGAAACTTCTAGAGCAGTGGTGGCGAACCTATGGCACAGGTGCCAGAGGTGGCACTCAGAGCCTTCTCTGTGGGCACGCGTGCCATCACCCCAGCCAGGCCCAGACCATCATTAAAGTGTCGAATTCTCTGCCAAATAATTTTAAGTAAATGAAAGCATTTGGGATTGCTTTCATTACTTTGTTTGGATCATCTTAAGTTAATGTATGAGTTGTTTTTTTCTAAAGTAAAACCTCAGTATTCAGGTTAAATTGCCGTGTTGGCACTTTGCAATAAATACGTGGGTTTTGGGTCGCAGCTTGGGCACTCAGTCTCTAAAAGGTTCGCCATCACTGTTCTAGAGCTTTGCCTCAGAAAGGTTTTGCGGGGCTTTCTTCCCGCCCTGGGGAGCAGGCACATACTGCACATGCCTGGAGCGGGGGGGGGGGAGAGCCACCTCCCACTCAGTTCCTCCGACCGCTACCGGTAAGTCCCATCAAGCCAAAGAAAGGTGAACTGGAGATGCCAGCAGTAGGGAAGGCTGGGTGGGATTGTGGTACTGCACAGATGACCACTCGAATATCATCAGTTACAGGTAAGCAACCTGTTTATCTTCGCCGTGGTCTCTGTGCAGTCCCACACAGGGTTGATTACAAGAGCTGAACCAGTTGGAGGAGGGAGCTGGCAGCTGCAAAAGACACAAAGAATAATGGTTAAGACACAGCCTCATCAGTGAGAAAAAACACCCACGGGTCTGTTGTAAGAATTTTGGATGTGTGGG
>NW_015163777.1:49771-58703 GCF_001447785.1 Gekko japonicus | reverse complement strand
TTAAAGTTCTGGGTCTTCTGAAGGCCTTGTGAGAGACTGCGCAAGCTTTAGGAGGCTTGGCTGAAGACTGTCCCGTCCCTGGACAGACCTAGTTCTTCTGTCAAGTCACATCTGATTTAAAGTGACCCTATGAATTAATATCCTCCAAAACGTTCTCTCGTTAACAGCCTTGCTTAGACCTTGAAAGCCCAGAATGTTTAAATACTGAGCAGCTGCAATGGAAAAGCTGTTCGGGCTATCGAATGTTGTACCGTGTTGGAGAAGTGATCATCGAGCTGAATAAACCTGAGTTTTTTGCTGAAATCACTCTCTGACTATTTGTTAAGCACCAGACTTAACAGTGTGTGTCTTTGAATGTTGAGTTTGACTGCAGTAATGTACGGAGACTGATGGGGGAGATGAGTGTGCTGTGATTGGCTAATGACTGAGAGTGTGAGAGGAGAGATGTTTTATGATAGAGTTCTGTGTGTGAAGTTTGAAGAGACAGCATGGTCTGTGTGACTATGGAATTTAGTTTCTATTCTGTGTGAATAAGGCAAACAGTTTAGTCTGAGTGACTATAAGAGCTGATTCTGTTCTGGGTAAATAAGACAAGGAGATTAGCCTTTTTGGCTATGAGAGAGAGAAAGATTATACTGAGAGTCTATGCCTGTCAGAGTGAAGTCTGAGTAACAGTTCGTAACACCAAGTTTTGCCAGTGATATTTACAAGTTCCTTTTTTCAGTAACAGTTCAAAATAACCAGAAACCTATTTTGTTCTTTATTAAATGAATAAATATTTATTTAAGCTTATCCCAGCAATCAGTACAGTTCTTCCTCAGGGCCACATAGTCCTCTGAAGTGCCCAGACCCTAGGTCATTCTACCAGCAGAGAGAGAGATTTGGAATTTTTAATTCCTGGTGGCAGCAGAAATCTACCAAGTTTAGGTGCACAAAGCGTGTTTAAAGGTAAAACTGTCTCCCCAGTAAGCAAGAACATCACAGTGACCAAAGTACAATAGCCTCAGATCAATCATTCTAGCTTCTTGGGAGAGTTCGGGCTTGATTTGATCTAGAACCCACTTATTTGTCTTTTTGGCAGTCCACAGTATCTGTGAAACTCTCCTCCAACACTAGATTTCAGATGAATCAACTTTCTTCCTGCTAGTTTTCTTCATTGTCTGACTTTCACGTCTATATATAGTAATGGGGAATATACTACGGCATGGATCAAGCTCGTAGCTACGGTGGGGCGATTTGGGGCTCAGCCCCTTTCTTAAGGGCACCACCCCACTGGAGAGGCCTGTCCAGGTTCGCCCTCCACTCTCCTGCCTGCCATAGGCTGTGGACTCGCGACGCAGGTGCCCTGCCTGGCTTGCACTCCTCTCCCTTGCTCTCCGCTGGAGGCCTGACTGGGAAGCCAGACAGAGACAGAGCTGGAACGGAACCATGCCACCCTCGCCAGCACCCCCACCCCACCTGCTCAGCCCAGGGCCAGTGAAGGCCTTGTCGCCAAGCGCACCTTCACTTCCTTCGAGCAGGAGCACCTTCTTTCCTTTCTTCCCCCCGCCCTCCCCTGGCTTTTCCCAGCTGTTTTTTTTTTAAGAGCCTCACGAAAAACAGACAGGAGAAGTCTAGCGAGGTCCACCTTCTGAACTCCTCCAGCTTTTTTTAAAGAGCACGATGATCCCAAGCAGTGCTTCCTCTAAGCTGAGTTAGTGTGAGCTAGCTCACAGATTTTTAGCGTCCGGTTCATACTTTTTTGTCTTAGCTCGGGAAGGAGGGCTCCAGAGCAAACTGATTTATGCAGCAGCCAAATTGCTCGCTCACCACTTTAGTGCCAGCAGCTCACAAAGTAGAATTTTTGCTCACAAGACTCCACAGCTCAGAGGGAGATAACGGCAGTGTGCTGGGGGCAGCTGCTGTGGGATGCTTCTCCAAACCCCTTAAACATTTTAAAGCCCCCTGAAAAATAAAATCCTAGCTACGGGCCTGGCACGGATTAACCTGAAGCATTTCCCACTACTCCGGGAGTGGGCCTCCGTATTTCAGATGGGACTGGTGCTAGCCTTGCCCTGATCTTTGTTTGTGTGTGGCGGAGGAAACCAGGGGGCTGCTTCAGCCCGGCCTTCTCGGTTTTGATTGCTCAGGTACTCCGCTGTTACGAAAGGAAGGTTTCCTGGGACTCCAGAGAGAGATCACATTTGGTAAGGAAGGAGCCCTTTAATCCTTGATGTCTAGCGACTTGCTCTGCTTCCTCAGCGCTAGTGGACAAATACTCTGCACATGCTTAAAGGCACTTTATTGTTGTTGTTTTTTTAAAAAAAAACCGTATTTGGCTTGCAAAAGGCCTCCAAAAAAGATTTTAATAACACTTGAAACAAAACAAAATAAATAATACCTCAAATAAAAATCACAGCTTCCAAAAACCAGTTGCCTGTTAAAGAAATCTGGTTGTGGAGCAGCCACCTCCTCTTCTTCCAAAGAGTCCCAACTTGAAGGAAGATCTGGTCTTGCCTTTCCATGTGGTACTGCCTAACTTCTTTTATCGAAGTTCTGCAGCTCCCCACCCCAGTTAGCTGGTTGGGTTCCTCTTAGCAAGCAAGTTTCGCACAGGTGAAATCTTCTATCCCGGCACCCTTCTGTTGGTGTGAAATTATTTGCAATCTTTGCAGTTCCACAGAGACTTTCCACAGCAGAACATAGGGCTGTGGGCCTCAAAAGTTTACATGCTCCTAATCCTAGCAGTCCTCTGACCAGAGTTCCCGCTAAGCTGAGTTAGTATGAGCTAGCTCACAGTTTTTTTAGCCTCTGGCTCGCACATTTTTTGTCTTAGCTCAGGAAGGAGGGCTCCAGAGCAAACTGATTTATGCAGCAGCCAATATGCCCCCTCACAACTTTCATGCCAGTGGCTCACAAAGTAGAATTTTTACTCACAAGACTCTACAGCTTAGAAGGAGCATTGCCTCTGACTTAGAGGAAAGGTGACTTCTCAAATCCTCGTGTGACTGTGAAGTTCCTTGGGTGGCCTTGGGCCATTTCCACTCTTCTAGGTTAACCTACCCCAAAGGGTGGTTTTTGAGGGTAATACAGGAAGGGGGAGCCACATATGCTGGTCTGAGCTACTTGAAAGAAGGGCAAGATTAAAGATGTGCGAGATAGATGTCTTGTGCTTTTCACACTATTTGGGATTACTTAGCCATTTTTTGTTGTTTGACACTTTAAAACAGATTTGAAGGTTGCTGGGGGCTGTGGCACCTATATTCATTGCTGGTGGGAGTGTCCCAAGGTCCAGGCCTTCTGGAGAGAAGTCAATGCCCAAATACTTTTAATTACAGGTTGCGCCCTCCAACTACAACCCTCCTTGTTCCTTTTGAATCATTGGAGACATCCTGCCCCCAATGGGCTTATGAAAGAGTTGATAGAATTGTGTCTTGCGGCCGCTAGGAATGTTATTGCATTTCATTGGAAATCGAAGAAGACGCTGCTATTGAGTGACTGGTTCCTGAAACTGTGGGACTTCTTTTTACAGGACAAAGTTTCCACTAGCATCCTACGATCCGAAAATCAACCCGTTCCTGACAATCTTCAAGAAAAATGGATGCCCCTCTTGGAAGCCTCAGCAGCACATAAAATCGACACCTCCCTGTTTGCCCTGCATAAACACCAGGACTTGCTTTCATATTTTTAACTGTTTTTTATATTTAATTAAAAAAAAAAAAGATTTGAAGGTTGCCTCGCCCCAGGATTCGAGGGCATTTCTGTGTCTGCTCTTCATCCCTTTTGTCATCAACTTGCCCTCAGGGGGCATTAGTAAAATATGTCCTAGCACAGGGGTGGCCAAACTGTGGCTCAGGAGCCGCACACGGCTCTTTCACACCTATTGTGTGGCTCCCGGCAGGGCGGCTGGGGAAGCTAAATATCACTAGCAAACAATTATCATTGGACAAATGAATATCATTATCAATACCTGCTTTTACTGCCTTTGTTGTCATTTTTGGCAGTCTCGTTTAATGTCAATAAAAAGCAAAATTGCCTATTTCCCAGTAAAAATGTGTAATATTTGTTCATGTCTTGCGGCTCTCAAATCTGACGTTTATTCTGTGTGGCTCTCACGTTAAGCAAGGTTGGCCACCCCTGTCATAGCAAAAAGCTTGGCTTGCAGAAATATGACGGGAGTAGCAGACCATGTTTATGGACAGCCTTCCAAGGAAGATAGGTCCAGATAGGATCCCATCACCCAGGCCAAAGCCGGCCTGCCCAGACTTCCCAGAGTCTCTACCTCTCAGAGAGAGAGAGATCCACATCGTCTTCAGCCCAATGGAGCATTCAGCCCCAAAGTGACCTGGATGAAACGAGGACCTGGAATTCACGTGCAAATATGCTTTATGACCGGTTTTCTCAGTCACCCGTTCTCCCGCTGCCTCCCTAGCCCTTTGGAAACTCACCCGACTAAGCCAGGCCGTGATTCAGTGACCTATTAATGGGATGACATCATCGGCACTTGGCTCCTGGGAGTCACGTGACCGCCCGGTCACCTCCCCAGCTCGGATGCCGGTGCCTTCCAGGTACTGCTGAGTCACGGTAGAGGTCAAGGGGGTGGGTTCCGCCCTGCTTGCAGTACTGCGAGTGCACCTCCTTCCAGAACGCCCTGCCTTCACCAGGCCTGGGGCCAGGGCCTGTTCATGGAACTCTCAGCCATGCGGGAGCATTGAATGAATTCCACCACTGAATGGATCCCACTGTTCTGCTTAACAGATTAAACTGCCTCACACAGAACCAGACCCCTGGGCCAGCGGGGTCAGTGTCATCTACTCAGACTGGCAGAGGCTCTCCAGGGTCTCAGGTCTGTCCCATCACCTCCTGCTTGGTCCTTTTAACCTGGAGATGCCAGGGACTGAACCTGGGACCTCCTGCAGGCCAAGCAGAGGCTCTGCTACTGAGCCAGGGTCTCAGGTAGAGGTCTTTCTCATCCCCTCCTGCCTGGTCCTCTAAACCGGAGTTGCCGGGGATTGAACCCCACTAGCATCCTACGATCCGAAAATCAACCCGTTCCTGACAATCTTCAAGAAAAATGGATGCCCCTCTTGGAAGCCTCAGCAGCACATAAAATCGACACCTCCCTGTTTGCCCTGCATAAACACCAGGACTTGCTTTCATATTTTTAACTGTTTTTTATATTTAATTAAAAAAAAAAAAGATTTGAAGGTTGCCTCGCCCCAGGATTCGAGGGCATTTCTGTGTCTGCTCTTCATCCCTTTTGTCATCAACTTGCCCTCAGGGGGCATTAGTAAAATATGTCCTAGCACAGGGGTGGCCAAACTGTGGCTCAGGAGCCGCACACGGCTCTTTCACACCTATTGTGTGGCTCCCGGCAGGGCGGCTGGGGAAGCTAAATATCACTAGCAAACAATTATCATTGGACAAATGAATATCATTATCAATACCTGCTTTTACTGCCTTTGTTGTCATTTTTGGCAGTCTCGTTTAATGTCAATAAAAAGCAAAATGTGTCCTTCTCTTCTTATGAGCAATGGTTCCCGTGGAACGGTGGAAGATTATTCTCTTCTCAGCAAGGTTCTCACAACGGAATGTCATGGCAGGGGAGGAAAAGGTCTGCTTGAGGAAACCAGGCGGTGAAACCGAGGGGCTGACCCAGTGCCTGGCCGAGGAGTGAAGAAACGTGCGTATGTGTCTATGTGTCCTTAACGAAGCCCTTAACGAAGGCCGAGGAGTGAAGAAACATGCTTATGTTCTCCCCCTCCTTCATGCCCCCTCTCTGGAAGGGGGTAAGAGGGGACGCTCATGGTTTGACATCTTTCCCCCCACAAATTTCTTTATAAGTATCCTGCATCCTTTTGTGGATGCTGTCTGTAAGCGCTGGGATGTCTTCTGGACCAAGGTCTTTCGTGTCTACCTTGGGCAAAATCCGGATTTTAAGATTCCCTGTTGGAAGTCAAAGAAAGAGAAGATGCCGTTAAAGGTAGGGAGAAGTGCAGATCTTTGAAGTGTAACACCATAGAAGCATTGGACACAGGCAGGAGCTAGGAGCCATCCTTGTCAGGTTCAAGTATTTCCTGCTCCAGCAGATGTAGCCCATGATAATTTAAAACCCGCAGCATACATTTTTGGTTACTTTGGACTTTAAATGAAGTAAAGAGACTGCTGGAGGGGATGTTGAAGAAAGACCTTCTTGGATCTGAGCCAAGTGTGAATGCTTTGTTTACTAACACAGCCCATCTTCACAAGGGATAGATCAAGGAGTGAGCACAGCTGTCTAGATAAGCACTTCTTCACCCAAAGAGTGATTAACTCATGGAATTCACTGCCACAGGAAGTGGTGGCAGCTACAAGCATAGACAGCTTCAAGAGGGGATTGGATAAACATATGGAGCAGAGCTCCATCAGGGGCTATTAGCCACAAGGTATAGACGGAATACTATGTGTGGGTCAGCAATGCTCTATATTGTTGGTGCTGGGGGGGGACAACAGTGGGAGGACTTCTGGTGTTCTGGCTCCACTGGTGGGCCTCCTGATGGCACCTGGGTTTTGGCCACTGTGTGACACAGTGTGGGACTGGATGGGCCATTTGGCCTAATCCAACATGGCTTCTCTTATGTTCTTACCATGTGGTCAACCACAGGTGGGGAAACTGCCCATTTGAAAGCCCATTTGAAAAAAAAGAAACTACCCCATCCCCATGCATTAGCATTTTCTAGTTAAAGAGACTAAGCAACAGAAATCAGTTCAGCTGGAGAAATGACCCCTCTGGAAGGTGGACTCTATGGCATTGTACCCTGCTGAGGTGCCTCCCCTCCCCAAACCCCGCCCTCCTCAGGCTCCACCCCCCCAATCTCCAGGTATTTCCCAGCCCAGAGCTGGCAACCCTATGACAGTTTTATCAAGTGATCAGCATTTTGCAAAGGCTGGCCTTATGTTGTACAATGGACTGGACAGTCTAATATATTATTACGAATTTATTTGTTTTATTTTACTCCATGTATACCCTGCCTTTCTTCCCAATGGGGAACCCAAAGCAGCTTACATCATTCTCCCCTTCTCCATTTTATTTTCACAACAATCCTGTAAGGTAGGTTAGTCTGCTGATGGGTCACAAAGGCCACCTACCCAATTCCATGGCAGAGTGGAAGATTCAGACCTAGTCTCAAGGATCCTAGTCCAGCCCTCTAACCACCACACAGTGCTGGCTCCCGTGGGGTGGAGAGATGAATCATTGTGGCGATTGCAAAATATGACAACGTTTTTAATGATAATATTTGATTCCAGATTCCAGATCAGGAAATACCTGGAGATTGGGGTGGGCGGTCATGGAGCCTGGGTAGAAGAAGAGATTGGATTTATTCCCCACCCTTTACTCAGAGTCTCAGAGCAGCTTAGAGAGCTCTGAGAGAACTGCTCTTGAGAGAACAGCTCTAAGAGAACTGTGACTGGCCCAAGGTCACCCAGCTGGCTGCGTGTGGGGGAGTGGGGAATCAAACCCGGTTCTCCAGATTAGAGTCTGCCGCTCTTAACCACTACACCAAATGTGTGGGAAACTCCTGGAGATTTGGGGATGGAGCCTGGGGAGGGGTGAGACCTCAGTGGAGTGTAATGCCATAGAGTTCACTCTCCAAAACAGCCACTTTCTCCAGGCGAATGGATGTCTGTTGCCTGGAGATGAGTTGTAATCCCAGGAAATCTCCAGCCATCACCTGGAGGTCAGCACCCCTAGTATGTATGTGTCATTAGGGTTGGCAATATGTTGGTGTGCAGAGAGCTACTGTAATAGGATGGTTTCTGTAAAGGATTGTGTTGAACATGGCAGGGAATCCAACTCTAAAACAAGATCACACCTTGGTCTGATTCCCAGCTAGTGTTAGCTAGCTGCTTGTTCCCGTCTCTGATCCTGGCTTGCTTGCTGCTTGCTGTAAACAATGCTTGGGAGACCGTGAAAGTCAGTACGGCCAGACGTTCCCCGACCTCAGTGCTCTTGGGGGAACGTACGGGGAGAGGCGGTCCCTTAAGTAGGCCGGTGCATGAAAAATTATTTTCCATGAAAAGTTTAGTTAAAAATGCATCATTTATGGAACTTTTCAGAGGCAGGGTTAGCCAGGATTTATTCCTGTCTCCTAGGGAACTGTCAGAATTGCACAGATACCACCTCTGCAGACAACCTCCTGTCTGAACATTACCATGCCAGAGAACAGTGGGTGTGGAGGGGTTTAGGCGAGGGCCCAGTTGGGTCTTTTCAAATGCTGGGTTTTAGCTAGAGCTGCCTGGAGGGTTGGCACTGGAGATCTTCTGGAACTGCAACTGACCTCCAGCCGATGAGATTTACTTGCTGCAGAACCTGACAGCTAGGATCTGGCATGTGGGAGGCACCCCTTGATAGGACCCAGGCCCCTGGTCACTCACCTGCAGTGAACCTCTTCTCCTTGGAGCAGTAGAAGTCTCGGTATGAAGAGATCACAACGGGGATGATGGGGACCTGTGGCGAAAGAGAGCTGGAGGTAAGTGACTTGGGGTTATGTTAACTCCGAGTTGGGAGGCCCTGAAGTAGCAATTGTTTGGAGAGAAGATGACTCCTTGTGGAGCTTCTTCAGAGGGGTGCTCTGGCTCAGTTCAGAGAGACCACACAATATCAGGGTCAGTATGATCATCCGAATGGTTGGCCACTCCACGAACCATAGTTAATTAGGGTCTAGGGATGCTCGCCTCCAGATAGGACCTGGGGATCCCCTGGAATTACAGCTCATCTCCAGATGACAGAGATCGGTTTGGAGATTGTCTGTAAACACCATCCTCAGGCCTGTAGCTACAGTGGGGCATCTTGGAGCTAGGCCTCCCAACTTGTTGGCAAGGCCCCCTGACTTCCCATCCAGCCCAGAGCATCACAGCCTCCTCCCCTGAATTAATTTGATTAGCCAGTGCCCCCTAAGAAATTTAAATGCCC
>NW_015163777.1:45708-48484 GCF_001447785.1 Gekko japonicus | reverse complement strand
TGCAGGGCAAAACTCCTTTTCCCTTCCCCTCCCCACAACAGACACCCTGTGAGGTAGGCGGGGCTGACAGAGCTCTGACAGAAACAGCTTTTGAGAGAACAACTCTGAGAGAACTTGTGACTGCCCCAAGGTCACCCAGCTGGCTGCATGTGGAGGAGTGAGGAATCAAACCGGGTTCTCCAGATAAGAGTCCGCCGCTCTTAACCACTACATCAAACTGTATGAACATAGCCATGAATGTCTAAGCTTCTCATAGTCAGGAGCAGGGCAATTGAAAAAAGAGTGGCCTACATCATTCTCCGTTCATTTTATCCTAACAGCCACCACGTGAATCCGGTTGGGTTGGCCTATGGTGGCCCCGTCGAGCCAGACAGCACCTCTCTATTTCCCCCAGGAAGTCTATTTAACTTTAATTAAATTACCTTTAATTCGATTCACCAGTGCCCCCTAAGAATGTAAATCCCCCCTGATTTAAAAAGTCCTGACTACGGGCCTGCCCATCCTACTTTTGCAAACTAACCATGTTTAAAACAAACCCTGGTTTCACATTGGGCCTGAACCAAGCCCTCTGTCTTGTATATCCTGAGTTTTGCCTCAGGTGGAAGGGAGGCAGCAGTTTGGGGCTGGTTCCCCCAGAACATGGAGGCAGCTGCATAGATCCTGACAGAATGAGACGAGTCCCACTGGCTTGGTAAAACATCTCTCTGGTTGAACCCTTTTCTCTCTCCATGAAGCAGGTGTCCTTAAAGCCCTTGCAGAATATATCCTCTCTGGGAGCGTGCTTTTCAACTTTTCCTGGTATAAATCCAATATTATCTTCTTCTTCTAACCACTGCACCACACCAGCATTACCAGCATGGACAGAGGAGGCCTAAAGCAGAGAGGAAATGGGTGGTATCCTTGGGGAACCTGTATCCTTCCAAATGCTTGAAGGTACATTTGTTACTCTCCTTTGCTTTAGGAAACCTCCATGAAATAGTTTTTGAGTTCACCATCCATTACGCTAATCTTTTTCTCATCCCTGTTTTCATGCCTACCAACTAGGGTTGCCAGCTCTGTGTTGGAAAATACCTGGAGGTTTTGGGAATGGAGCCTGAGGAAGGCGGGGTCTGGGAAGGGGAGGGACTTCAGTGGGGTATAATTGCTAGAGTTGCCAAGTCCTACCTGCATTGTGATTGGGCAGTTTTGGTGTTCCACTGTTGAGGAAGTGCTGTGATACGGCAACTGGACGCTGGCAGGGCTGTCAGGTGGCTACACCAGCGGTGAGATGAGTTTTGTGAAAAGAAATTATAAATATCGATGCTTGGACTTTTCACTGTTTGAGAAATTTGACTTGGACTATTTCTCAAGATTATTTATATATTTGGACCTTGTATTCCGTTATTTTGTATTTTTGAGTTACTGACTTGCATAGTTTACATTACATATTTTTGATAAACTACTCTACTTATATAAGTTATGTTTTTCATTATTTTTGCACGGGTTTCATTTTTCTGTTTAACTTATGACCTGGAGTTTGGCAACCTTACTAGCAACCAATAGGAGTGGGGCAAAAACTGCCATCCTTAATAAGGCTGAAAGCAAACAGAAATGGATATGGGTTTGCAGTAGTGAGCAACAACCAAGACAGCTACTCCATAAACAAATCCATCATTGTGTTTTGTCAATTGTGACAAATGTTTGAAAATTCAAAAAACCCTTCGCTTTCACTGATGGTGCATAATTGTGGACAAAACTCTGCTGTTGTAACCAAAATCTTGGCACAGACTGTAAAGCGTTTGCTGGTGATCTTATAACTAACTCAATACTACTCAGAGATAATGCTGGGTTTGTAGTAGGGTCAGCAGGTCCCCGCAGCCTCTGACAGGAGATGAGGGGGGTAGGGTTGCCAGATCCACATGGGGAAACTCCTGGAGATTTGGGGATGGAGCCTGGGGAAGACAGGCTCCATCCCCTCAGTGGGGTACAATGTGCCACAGAGTCCACCTCCCAAGCATCCATTTTCTCCAGGAGAACTGATTTCTTCTGAAGATGAGCTGTAATTCCAGAGGACCCCCAGGTCCAACCTAGATGCTGGCATCCCTAGTTTGTAGCAAAGTAGTCTATTCTATTCAATAACAAAAGCAGTAAGCAAAACTAGTAGATACAAGAGACCAGCTACTAAGGGCAACATATCACTGAAATATTCAGTGCTATAACGTTGCTCCATGAATACTCCACCACTATCATCCCCTTTTGTGCTCAACCATTCCTTTAAAGACAACCAGATTCATAATTTACCTGGGCCTGCACAGCAAGATGAAAAGCCCCCCGTTTGAAGGGCAGGAGGGTTTTCCCTTTGTTCCTGGTCCCTTCTGGATAGACCCAGATCCTCATCTGGATGGAGGCATGGGGAGAAACGAGGGGAGAAAAAAGAGGTTGAAATGTAGTCTTTGTGAAACCAATACAGTACAGCAGCTAGCTAAATGTTGCATTCTTGACTGGCCCTGCCCTAGGTCCTGTTGACAAAAGAACTTCCAAAGGAAGTTTAGAACACTAGTAAAGGGCCAAAAGTTAAAAACATCAATAGGTATAGACAAAAGTATATATGTTTTTTTTCAAAACCATATAAAAACCTTATAGGGGCCCAAATAAAGCCTCATAAAATAATCAAAGTGACAAGTTTGGTCCTTTACTAAACTTCCTTTGGAGGTTTTTGGTTGGTTGGCGTAGTTCTTCTTGCCCTCTCTTGCCCTCTCTTCATGGGTGGCTAGGTTCTGTTGAACCAGATATGCAG
>NW_015163777.1:36714-45477 GCF_001447785.1 Gekko japonicus | reverse complement strand
AGGAGTTGGCCTGCTAAACATTAAGAATGTAAAAGATGCTGTGTATGCTTCTATGATATTGTGATTGGGCAGTTTTGGTGTTCCACTGTTGAGGAAGTGCTGTGATATGGCAACTGGACGCTGGCAGGGCTGTCAAGTGGCTACCCAGCGGTGAGATGAGTTTTGTGAAAAGAAATTATAAATATCGATGCTTGGACTTTTCACTGTTTGAGAAATTTGACTTGGACTATTTCTCAAGATTATTTATATATTTGGACCTTGTATTCCGTTATTTTGTATTTTTGAGTTACTGACTTGCATAGTTTACATTACATATTTTTGATAAACTACTCTACTTATATAAGTTATGTTTTTCATTATTTTTGCACGGGTTTCATTTTTCTGTTTAACTTATGACCGGGAGTTTGGCAACCTTACTAGCAACCAATAGGAGAGGGGCAAAAACTGCCATCCTTAATAAAGCTGAAAGCAAACAGTCAGAAATGGATATGGGTTTGCAGAAGTGAGCAACAACCAAGACAGCCACTCCATAAACAAATCCATCATTGTTTTTTGTCAATTGTGACAAATGTTTGAAAATTCAAAAACCCCTTCGCTTTCACTGATGGTGCATAATTGTGGACAAAACTCTGCTGTTGTAACCAAAATCTTGGCACAGACTGTTTGCTGGTGATCTTATAACTAACTCAATACTACTCAGAGATAATGCTGGGTTTGTAGTAGGGTCAGCAGGTCCCCGCAGCCTCCGGCGGGAGATGAGGGGGGTAGAATTGTCAGATCCACATGGGGAAACTCCTGGAGATTTGGGGATGGAGCCTGGGGAAGACAGGCTCCATCCCCTCAGTGGGGTACAATGTGCCACAGAGTCCACCTCCCAAGCACCCATTTTCTCCAGGAGAACTGATCTCTTCTGAAGATGAGCTGTAATTCCAGAGGACCCCCAGGTCCAACCTAGATGCTGGCATCCCTAGTTTGTAGCAAAGTAGTCTATTCTATTCAATAACAAAAGCAGTAAGCAAAACTAGTAGATACAAGAGACCAGCTACTAAGGGCAACATATCACTGAAATATTCAGTGCTATAACGTTGCTCCATGAATACTCCACCACTATCATCCCCTTTTGTGCTCAACCAATTCCCGGGAGGCTTTAAGTCTCATTTGAATGATTGTCTTACCATCCCACCCGAGGTGCTGACACGGCAAGTCCTAAACAGAATTGGCTGCAGTCTCTGCCCAGGGTGGTACTGGAACGACTCTGCAGCACATTCCACTCGCCCCAGGCTCCCACTGCAGCTTGGAGAAGCAGCGGGAGGAAGAGGAAGAAACAAGTGGTGAGGCTGCAGCATCACGTCTGGTCACATACCCAGAAGTGATGTCACAGCATCATGGCGATGCTCTAGAAATTCAACAAATTTCTAGAGATTGGGGAGATTTATAGAGCATCGCCACGATGTAGGGCTGCCAGGTCAGGGGAACTGATCTCTGTAGTCTGGAGATGAGCTCTCATTCCCCCGACAGGGGCAGTGGTTTACCTGCTTTCGGAGGCCCCAATCCAAAAATAATCAAAGTGACAAATGCACAAAAACGTGTACTTTTGCCTACCTATTGATGTTTTTAACGTTTGGTCCTTTACTAGAGTTCTAAACTTCCTTCAACTGATTTTGGTTGGTTGGCGTAGTTCTTCTTGCCCTCTCTTGCCCTCTCTTCATGGGTGGCTAGGTTCTCCTGCCCCCAAAGAGCCCCATCAGCACCAACATGCCCAGCGTAATTATATCACCCGGAGGTGATGTTATCGTGCAGGGCATATTTCGTGGGGAATGCTCTGGTGTTGAACCAGATATGCAGTGAGACGTCTGTGTGTTGACACTTCCCCAGGCCCGCATGGTATCCTAGTGCACAGGCAGAGAGAGCTTAAGTCTTCCCCTCCCTGTTTTTCTGACCAGGGAGCACCTGTTCCAAAGCACTGGGGGTTGGGGGGGATGGGGGGGATTCAGCATCGTGCTGACACCATGGTGTCACTTCTGGCACACACTAGAAGTGACATCATAGCACCTGTGTGGCGCTCTAGGGTTCACTGAAAACTCTGTACCAGGCCCCACCTGGTGGCTGGCATCTCTACCACGATGCGATGGCGTCGCCTCTGGGTCCATAACTAGAAATAACATTGCACCTTACTGCACTGCGATGTGAAACCCGCCCTGCCCCAAAAGATGCTGGCAACCCTCTGCGATGTCCTGCCGCCTCGGTTTGTTCTCAGAACCCCCCCACCCCACCCCACTCCTCAGCCCCCAGTGCTCACGTTCTCATGCCACATGGTCTGAGCGGCCTGCCGTAAGATCTCTCTGGCCTCATCCTTCTTCCTGCGATCGATGAAAATCATGCCGCTCAGCCAGCAGGCGTGGCCCACCAGGCCCAAATACAACAACTCCCTTTTGGCGACAGGGACACAGCGGTCTGGGATTATCTCCATCATCCCTGAGGAAGGAAAAGGAATACTTTATTATTTGCCAGCTCATTGGCCAACTGGACACCTTAGTGCCCCAGGTACAGAAATTCTTCCTGGATCTCCCGTTCACAGCTAGAGATGTGAAATTTCTGGATATTCGGCAGGATTTTTATCAAGAAAAAAAATAAGAATATGATCCCTGCTGTATCAGACTAATAGTCCATCTAGTCCAGCATCGTGTGTCACACAACGGCCAACCAGTTCCTCTGGACGGCCAACAACAGGGCGGAGAGGCTGAGGCCTTCCCCTAATAAGAACATAAGAAGAGAGCCCTGCTGGATCAGACCAATAGTCCATCTAGTCCAGCATCCTGTCTCACACAGTGGCCAACCAGTTCCTCTGAATGGCTAACAACAGGGCATAGAGGCTGAGACCTTCCCTTGATGCTGCCTCCTGGCTCTGGGATTCAGAGGATTAGTGCCTCTGAATGTGGAGGTTCCCCTGTCACCATGGCTAGTAGCCATTGATAGACCTATCCTCCATGAAACTATCTAATCCCCCTTTTAAAGCTCTTTATTCCTGTGGCCATCACTACAAAAGAACATCAGAAGAGCCCTGCTGGATGAGACCAAGAGTCCATCTAATCCGACATCTAATCCGACATCCAAAGTATTAGAGGCCGAGGCCTTCCCCTGATGTTACCTCCTGGCTCTGGAATTCAGAGATTTAGTGCCTCTGAATGTGGAGGTTTCCCTCAGTCACAGTGCCCAGTAGACATCGATAGACTTGGGAGGGGAGGGAATATGCCTTCAGTGCAATCTTATGCTTTTTCCCCTCCTCTGCCACCCCATGAGGTTTTCAAGTCATGAGATATTCAGGGCTGGCTGGCTTCTGCATCGTGACCCTGGACTTCCTTGGTGGTCTCCATCCAAATTCTGACCAAGGCCAATCTTGCTTAGTGAACAAGATTGGATGAGATCAGGCTAGCCTGGGCTATCCAGGTCAGGGCACTTTGTTCAATCAGGCTGTCTCTCACGTACGTGTGCACAGGATCACAGCCTTACGTTTTAAAACAAAACTTATTTTACTGCTTTAACAACCTGAACTGCACTGTTTATGACTTAGCATATAAAAGTATACTATTTGGTGTAATCATTAAATGTGAAAGCTCTCTACTATTGAAATCAGCCTGCCATGCTGCCTGGAAATTTTATTGTTTGCAAATGTGCTGATAACTATGAGTGTCAATCGTGACTGATCTATGATTGTAACTAAGGAAGAAAGAATGAAAGAAATGTGAAAGCACAAGTACCTTAGTTTTCTACCAGCAAAACGATGAATAAATACACAGTCCTAGAGAGGAGCAAGAACTGCAGACTACCTGTATTTTGTGCTACGTTTGCACATGTATGTATTTTGTGTTGTCCATTCGAGAGGCAGGGGGAAAATAAACTTGGGAATAGAAAACACCAGTTTTGTAATAAAACAAAGTGTATTATTGGGATACAAACAGGCTGCAGCCATACTGTGGCGCTAAAACACCCCGCCACCACATCAGTCGAAATGGGAGGGGCCATGGCTCAGTGGTAGAGCCTCTGCTAGGCATCCAGAAGGTCTCAGGTTCAATCCTCAGCATTTCCAATTGAGAGGTCTGCCTGAGATCTTGGAGAGCCGCTGCCAGTCTGAGTAGACAACGGACCACGGGTCTGATTCAGTATGAGGCAGCTTCATGTGTGTGCTTGTAGGGCTGCCAATCCCTGCTTGGGAAATACCTGGAGATTTGGGGGTGGAGCCTAGGGAAGGCAGGGTTTTGGAAGGGGAGGCGTCACCTCAGAAGGGTATAATTGCCATAGATCCCACCCTCCAAAGCAGCCATTTTCTCGGTAGGCGGGGTCTGCGCCAGCAACAATGGCGGAAGCCTTTCCCGTTGTTCCGGGAAGGCTTACCACACAGCAGCGGACGGGAGGGGTGCTGAGGGAGGGACGCCTCTCTGACACATTTACATAAACGAAGGGGGTGGGAGAGGGAGAAAGAGACAGTTGTAAATGGATACTTTGAAGCGAGAATCCCCCCAAAAAAACCTCTTGAGAGAGCGGAATCCTGCTGTCAGAGGGATGCCTATCAATGCATTTACATAAGCGGAGGAGGGAGGGGAGAGAGAGAGACGACTGTAAACGGATACTTTGGAAGAATTCTATAAACGTATAAGCCTGTTGTGGGAGATGTCCATGAGGATCTAAGCGATTAAACAGCGTATAAGCGATTTTTAGAGCCGGGGAGAAAATGATTTTATATTGAAAACAAAGTGTTAAAACGGCGGTCACTCTAAAAAAGTTAGCAAAAACAACTCTGAGAAGAAGGGAAGTGAATGTTATGGAACTCATAGCAAAAGCCACCAAGCCGATTCTGGAGCAACTTGTTGGTATTAACCTCCAGCTTGCCAAGATAAATCATCAACTCGTGTCCCGGCAGCTGCAGTCGGCAACAACAGCAGAAAAAATGGAACAGAGTGCTGTCAAAGCAAAAGAGATGGGCACTAAAATTAACAGCGATCTCAAAGAGACAAGGAGGAAAAGCATGAGAGAAACAGAAAATTACAAGGACTTAATTCCTTTCCTGCAGGTGTCTTCAAAAAGTGTCATCTTAAATCCAGATGATAGAAAAGAGTTTGAATCTGCCCCCAAGTTCAAGAAGCCTTTGAGATGCCACTGGGCCCCGAGGATGAGACCAAAGAATAAGAGGCTGAAGTTTGGTGGTTTATCCCTTCGGAGGCGGAGGAAGACTGGGCTGCAGAATCTCGAGTGAACGTCTAAGAAGCCATTAAGATTTTAGAGAGAATTAGCATAGATCTAAAGGCGGAAGGACTCTGAAAAATTGCCTTTATGAAGCGAGCTGGAGGAGATGCTCTGGGGATCTCCTCATAACAAATAATAAACTAACATATAAGCCTAGAAAGACAGGATCTCACATAGTATATTGTTTATTAACAGCTTTTTTAATACTAACTGTAGCTTAACAGGGAAATGATCTCCTACTCTTGGGTTTTTAGTATAGTGTGGGTTCTTTCCTTTCTTCCTAGTGTAGTCCCCCCCCTTTTTTTCTTTGTAGTTTGTGTAGTATTATTTAAAAAAAAACAAAAACCCTCCGGGGGCTTCAAAAACAACAACAACAAAGCAGCCATTTTCTCCAGGTAAACTGATCCCTGTCAGCTGGAGATCAGTTGTAATTCTGGGGGGGTGGTCTCCAGCCCCCACCTGGAGGTTGGCAACACTAGCAGAAAGTGGCTCAGGCACAGACAGGAATAGCACCCACATAACCTGTTCCTGCTCGTTGCAGTGCCTGCCCCCCCTTCCCTCTTCTCTTTTCACTTCTCTACAAAATTGCAGGCATGGGGGTGACCCCGCCAGGGACTCCTGTGGCCCTGAAACCCCCCCACAGCTTACACTTCGAATAAAACTTTGCAGGTCTCAAAGGTGCCATTTGACTCCAACTTTGTTCTGTTGCTTCTGACCAATACGGGTACCCACCTGAACTTAAAAGCTAGGGCTGCCAGCCTCTAGGTGAGGATCCCCTGGAATTACAGCTCATCTCAAGACTACAGAGATCGGTTCCCCTGGAGAAAATGGATGCTTGGGAGGGTGGGCTCTGTGGCACTGTACCCCACTGAGGTCCCTGTCCTCCCCAGGCTCCATCCCCAAATCTCCAGGGGTTTCCCAACCTGGATCTGGCAACCCTACACCTCCCATCCTCCGCTGGTGGCCAGGGGCTACCTGCCAACCTTAACTAATTTCAGTGCTCCCCAGGGGTCATTTTGTAGAAAAAGAGGTGCAGGAGCTCATTAGCATAAATCATTTGCATATGCCACACCCCCTGACATCACCGGAAGTGTGTCAGAAGGCGACACCCACCGCTCAGGCTCCACTGGACTGTTTTGGATTGCTAGCTATTTGGGGGGGGGGGACGTGCAGATCTGTCCTTGCAAAGGAGGGAGAGCTTGTACCTGAATAAAACCTGGTCTTAAAGGTGCCACTGGACTGTTTTGGGCCAGGGTGTGTGGAGGGGGCTCTGCAATTTACCTGGCTGCTTCTTGCTCTGACTGAGGGCTGCTGGGAGCAAGGGGTGGGGCTTGTTGCATGTGCCTGCCCCCTGGGCTCTTTACTGCCGGAGCTCTGCTCCTGTGGGCTCCTGCAGGAAATGACCCCTGGTGCTCCCTCATATTTCCAATTTTTCCAGTAAAGGGAAAAAAAGGCTTCAGGGAAGAAAAACCATCCCCCCTCCGGATGCTCCCATTTCTCCACCCAGGCGTTCATGTCTCCGTTCTTGAGTCATTGTTCCCCTTTGCCCAGGTTTGCGCACAGGCGAAATAAAACGTAAATAATCTTATTAATAATATTGCCACAGCACTTTTTATTATGCAAAATGATTTGCGGTCATGATCTCATTCCTCCCAGTGGATTGAGATTATAAACAGAAGTAAATGTTATAATCTGGGATTAGAATGACTTTTAGATATCTATCTGGCTGCTGGTTTAGATTATTTGGGCACCAATTTTTCAAACTCAGATTTGGAATTTTTTTTGAGGGTGTGTATGTCAAGAAACCCAGCAAAAATCAAGAGAGGGAAGGTTTGGAGTCAAAGCATGGTAGAATCAAAAAGTGGTACTGAAGCTGGAGATATTGATGCAGAATTTGAACTCTGGACACTTTGAAAAAATCTAATTTTGTCAAATTAAATTTTTAGAATTTTGGCTGGTGGTTTGCACTACGAACATGGAAGGTTTCAGATTATTAAAAGACTGTTGGGGTGGATCTAGGGCTGACAGCTCTGGGTTGAGACATTTCTGGAGATTTGAGGCTGGGGCGGGGGTAGGGTTTGAGGGAGGCCAAAGCAGAGAACAAAGGTAAAGAAAACAGTTGTGAGAGTCTGACCCACAAATCGAGCAGTCAACAAGACTTGCAAAGAAGATGCTTTCTGTATATTGTGGTCAACAAGCACTACAACACAATAAACAAATTCCTTCAAATCATAAGAAAATCCTAGTGTAAAAATACATCATCAACGTCGTCTTGTTGACGGCTTGATTTATGGGTCAGACTCTCATTACTGTTGTTCTCTGATTAGGTCGTGATTGTCCACACTTGTCTTCTCCCTCCAAAGCAGCCATTTTCTCCAGGGGAAATGTTTTTTGTAATTTGGAGATCAATTGGAATTGCAGGAGATCTCTGGGCCCCACCCAGAGATTGGCAACCCTAGTTGGATCCAACCTACTTTTCTGTGGGTAAAAACAGGAAGAGGGTCCCTTCGATAATCAAAAAGGCCCTGATGGGGATCATGGTGTATCTGCACGGATGAAAGCCATGTGGGACGGAAGCTTTAACTAAGAGGACAATGGGGCAAGAATGAAAAACAACATTGTCTTCTAATTGGGGGCGGGGATTTTGTTTTTAGACCCCATGTAGATAGCCAGCTTCCATCTCTTTCTTATTCAGCCAACTCTCTCATTTCCTCTGCAGCTGGAGGTCAGTTGTGAAATGAATGCTACCAATACAATCCAAAATTTCAAAGGAGTTTCAATGCAAAGCTCCAGGTTAGCCATGCTAGCTACGTACCCAAGAGGTCAAGGTAGGTCTGGTGGTTGCAGACCATCACATACGGTTCCTTCATGTTCAAGTTCTCAGAGCCTTGCACGGCTATCTTGATGCCATAGAAACGTTTGAGCGGCCAAATAAAGGTGCGTAATAATCTGTACAGGGCAGAAAACAGAGGTGTTGGATTGTGTGGGCTAAGGACACTGTAATATTGTAGGTTAACTATGTAATATATGGAAACTTGCTCCTCAAGAGACAGGCTTAGGTCCTAAGTGAAACTCCCTCTTTTCAGGTCCTAAGTGGAATTCCCTCTTTTCACTTGAACAGGTGTGTCTTCTGGTTTATTTACTGCATTGGATACTGTGAGAAAAAGATGAGGCTTTTGTTCCCATCTCCTCCAAATGGCCAGTCAAGACCTATTCAAAGGGAGGCTTGAAAGTTCTTATGGGTTGGAACAGAAACCAACACTCCCTGGGTGAGCTGTGTCAGGTTTGATGAAGGATCAGATCCACTTCTGACACCACATGTGCTGTTTGGCTCCTCTGTAAAGTGTACTTTCCGTGGAGGTGGGTAAACGGTCTACCCTAAGGCCAGAGAGATGCAATGGGATGTCTTCAAGAACCTTATTTAATGTGAGCATTGAAGTCCTAACCACCAACAATCCAGTTCTAACTAGTAGATTCCAGAAGGTACACCCATTCACGTGAAGAGGAGTTCCACTTAGGACC
>NW_015163777.1:34204-36269 GCF_001447785.1 Gekko japonicus | reverse complement strand
GTCTATTGCACTCCCCCCTTTCCTTTGACTTTCAATTGTTTTCAAGAGCCGGTACTCCCAGAAGATTTCTCCAGACTCACCAAGCCATTTTTGAACACCCCACCCTGCACACGCACCTTTGGTTAATTTTTTATGAAATTATTGTTTTCTACCTCCCTGGAGAATTCCCTGGGAATGTAGAACCCTGTGCCTTTTTCACAGGTGGCTCTGTTGTGCGGCTTTCTGTAGCTATATGAGGGCTTGCCAGTCGTCTATTCGATGTAGTAATACAAGTTGCTCTGACCCAGATGACTTGGGCTAGCCCAATCTCCTCAGACTGAGAACAGAATAACCTGAGGAGGAGCCTCAAGAGAGCTGCAACGTTTGGAGATCTACAGCAACACAACAAGCCGGAAGACCACCAGCAGCAGACAGACCGTGAGAGACCTGCCATTAAGGCCTCTACGGGGTTGCCATAAGTCGGCTGCCACTTGACGGCACTTTCTACTACCAATACAAGTTCAACTGCCATGGCTTCTCTCAAAGGATCCTGAGGATTTTATTCTGATGCTGACCAGCCAGAAATCCCTGGACATAACTGCCACTGGGCTCTCAGGCTTACCTGTGAAGAGGGAACAAAATGTGTCACAGTTTTAGTCTGTCTGTAGTGGGTGTTGCCTTCTGACACACTTCCGGTGATGTCAGGGCATGTGGCATATGCAAATGTTATGTTAATAAGTTATGCTAATGAACTCCTGCACCTCTTTTTCTACGAAATGACCCCTGGAAACAGTAAAATACTGTTTCCACCTCTTTGGTTCCAACTGTAAGTCATGTTGTTTAAGTCTGAGTTTTGTATATGCATGTCCTGCTTTGACTCCCAATCCCTCTTTGTTGAATTAAACGCTACTTGTATTTTAAAATTCTGCTTGTGAATAGTTGTAAGTAACTGGGAGGGGGGCAGTCTGGGAGTTGTGTTTGAAATTACATTCCCCCCCCTTTTTGCCTACTGGCCACCCCCTGTTAGGTAGTGGAGGCCAGTGGCCTGGCTGCTTTCTCTTTTCTTACCCCCTCCTCCATTAACAAACCCAGGTTCCATAGTTTCTTCCCTCAACAGGTTGGTGGGAGAAACAGGTTACATGAGAGCCAGTTTGGTGTAGGGATTAAGTGCATGGATTCTAATCTAGGAGAACTGGGTTTGATTCCCCACACCTCCACATGCAGCTACTAGTGTGACCTTGAGTCAGCCACAAGTTATTTCAGAGCTGTTCTCTCATGAACAGTTCTGGAAAGAGCTCTCTCAGTCCCATGCACCTCACAGGGTATCTGTTGTGTGGAGGAGGGAAAGGAGATTGTAAGCCGCTCTGAGGCTCCTTCAGGTAGTGAAGGGTGGGGTATAAATCCAATCTCCCCCCCCTCCTCTTCTAATTCTAATTCTAATTCTAATTCTGAACCTGGACCCTAGTGTGTGGATGTAAAAACCTAAACAATGGGAACAAATACACACAGGGGAGACATTTTGACAACCTGGAGATTTCCATGGGTTGACAGAAAAGTCCCAAAATATTTTTAAATCTGAGTTTTTAACACACGCTGCCATACAATAATTATGGCATCCATGATCTTGCAGTTTGTGGATATTTCAGTTGACATTCTCCAATGGGTGTGTGTGTGACATTGGAGAATGTCAACTGAAATCTCCAAAAACTGTGCAAGATCATGGATGCCATAATTATTGTATGGCAGCGTGTGTTGTATAGCCAGGAGATCAAAGGATTGTCTGGCGGCCAAAGTTCTAACTCTTTTAGGTGAACTAGATGTTGGCGGGCTGAAAGAGCTCCAAGAGCTGTGACTGACCCAAGATCACCCAGCTGGCTTCATGTGGAGGAGTGGGGAATTGAACCCGGTTCTCCTGATTGGAGTCCTACCACTCTTAACCACTACACCAAACTGGCTGGTCATTCTGACATTTATTACATGGGGAGGAGAGAAGATGGCAATGGAAGGGCCCAGAGAAAGTGGTGGGGGAAAGGAGGAAAAGGTGGCAGGTGGGGGGAGGCAGGAAGAGAAAGTGGACCCAGGAAAT
>NW_015163777.1:17001-34114 GCF_001447785.1 Gekko japonicus | reverse complement strand
GTGTTGGAAGACAGGAAAAGGGAAAGACAGCAGGCGTGGGTGGTAGAGAATTTGGAATCCAGAAGGGGGAAGATCAAATTTCCCTTTCTGATGAGTATCACCGGCCTCCACTTGCACAGCAATATTTATGATATCTGCCTACTAATACCCAGCATCTGTTTAATAAGACCCTTGCACTTGACTGTTGTCAGTCATCTCCTTAATGGTAGGTTTGATTTCTGTATGCTAAGCGCCGCCCAAAATGTGCAACACTTGGAAGTGCCCGATAAAAATGCTAAACATGATCATTTCCCTAATTGTTTATTATATGATGCCACAGCCTTTTCTGGTTGAGTCACTAACCCTTGACAGAGAAGAGCCTCCAGGACTTGAAATGCAGGTCTGTGAGTCAACGGGAAGACTGCACCACACACTGACATTTCAGAAAGAAAAGGAACACTCATGCATACTTTGTTACGAGACTAATCTCACACCAGGGATAACTGACTGAGTCTTACACACATGCACACACCAGGAGGGACTTTCAGGGGTGAACTGGGAAGTTAAAGTGGCCCCGGAACTAGCCCAGTTGCGTGGTACTTGCTGCGCCACAACCCAACATGGCTGCAGTTTAGCAGCACCAACAATGGCCATTGGCTTATGCCCAAAAAGATCTTTCAGCATAGGGGCAATACAATCCCTGTAACCAACTACTGCCAATTCCCTGGCTGACACATTTTGGACCAATTGAAGTTTCTAGATCTGGGGTGTCAAACATGCAGCCCAGGGGCCAGATCAGGCCCCCAGAGGGCTTCTATCAGGCCCGCAGTGGAACTGGCTGTCTTCTGCTTCTTTTTCCAGTTCTGCTGCTGCTGCATCATCGTAGGTTTGCAGCTTACAGATACACACCTGAACAGCATACTCAAGATTGCAACAGCACAGACATTTTGATGCAATAATTCAGAGCAAGAGGTGTCAGCTATCAGACACTGTTAAATAAATAAAATATTGCAAGAGTGCTAATGTTTAAAGCATGTTTTTAAGTTAAAAAACCTCTTTGTGTTTGTGTCCTTTATAAAGTTTATATCTCTGCTACCTGGTATTACAT
The DNA here is from genome assembly GCF_001447785.1 of Gekko japonicus. Taxonomy (NCBI): domain Eukaryota; kingdom Metazoa; phylum Chordata; class Lepidosauria; order Squamata; family Gekkonidae; genus Gekko; species Gekko japonicus. The sequence goes on along the minus strand of NW_015163777.1, from coordinate 33,027 downwards.
TTTATGACACACATGGCCCGGCCCAACAAGGCCTCCTTTATGTCAGATCCAGCCCTCATAACAAATGAGTTTGACACCTCTGTTCTAGATTGTTTTCAAAGGCAGCTCCACATGGAGCGTTTTACAGTAATCCATTGTGGATGTGATCAGTGTATGGAGCACTGTGGGTAAATCCTGCTTTTTAGGGTGTGGACGTCTCTGGCGTATTAGCCAAAGCTGATAAAGGGTACTACAGAACATGGAGGAGACCTGAGCTTACAGCTGTAGGCCGGGATCCAGGAGCACTACCAAGCTGCAAACCTGCTTTGTAGGCTAACCAGCTCTGGGTTGTGAAATTCCTGGAGATTTTGTGGGTAGAAACTGGGGAGGTAGGGGTCTGGGGAACGGAAGGGACCTCAAAGTAGCCATTTTCTCCGGGGAAACTGACCTCTGTAACCTGGAGACCGGTTGTAACTCTGGGGGATCTCCAGCCACTACTTGGGGACTGGCAGCCCTGTTCTTAAAGTGCACCCCCCCCAAACAGGCTGACTCTGTAGTCTGGAACCCAAAGAAGTTGGGGATGTAGGAAGGGTTATGCAGTCTTTGCTTAGCATCACCAGCTTCCCAGTGCGACCTGGAGTTCTCCCAGAATTTCAGCGGATCTCCTCTGTACAGATGCCAGTTCCCCTGGAGGAAATGCAGCCTTGGAAAGCAGGCTGTATGGTATCACTTCCCTGAGGAGCACCCCCTCTCCATGCACTGCTCCCCAATCTCCAGGAATTTCTGGCGCTGGAGTTGACAACCTTACATCCGCACTCACCTTCTTCTCTGGATACTATACTCTTATGGCTATTTTTTAAAATTGTTTTAAAAAGAAGTTGGGGGAAAGGGACACAGATCTCTATGAAATACAGTGTCCAGTCCTGAATAAGCCCCATATTGTCTATTCTGACCACTGATCCCTTTCCAGGATCTCAGAGGTCCTTTCTGCACTTGGATCTCAACCCTGGTTTTATCAGAGTTCAACTCACGACACAATGGGTGCGGTCAGACGGGCCGTTTAGACCGCTTTTGGCCTGCCTCAGAAATGGATTTTATCTGCACAATCACAGTCAACATCTGCCTCCCGTCCCCAGCCATCGCTTTCCGGCTCAAAACTGCTTTAACCTGGAGTATTTTGATACCAGGTCCCCAAGTGGTGTTTTCCTGATTCTCCGATTCCAGCCGCATTTCCCCCCTGTGTGATCGCGCCTCTGGTGTTGAGCCACTTCCAGTTTAAACCCCCTCCCCACTCGAAAGCTGCCCGAGGCTTCCGCTTTTCACCTGCCATTTTTTCAAGTGTTGCCGGTGTGCGCATAGGCAGAGGTCCGCCACCGCGTTATTAAAACAATGTTTAAACAGTGCCTAGTTTTAGCGTTTAGACGAGTTCGGGCTCTCACGGATTTGGGCTAAACGTTTAAAGGGAAGTGGTCCTTTAAAGTTTAAAGGGAAGTGTTACAGCAGTCAGGTTGAAGTGGAAATCGCTGTTCTGTGAATGCGCGAAAATTTTAGTTTTACAGATGGCTGCCTACGCGCATGCCCAAACTGAGAGAAAGAAAACAACAACAGTGAAGCACGCTCCCACTTGTGGATTGCGGGGAGCGATCTGGCTGCGCAGCGATCCGGAGCAAGGAGGTGAGTGTGATCGCGATTCTCCAGGTTAAAAAAGACCGCATCAGCGCCAGAGCAGTTTAAACCGCTCCCAGCACAGGAAAGATTGACCGCACCCAATACCTTTTTTAAATGGTGCCTAGTTATAGCATTTAGACGAGTTTGGGATCTCACAGAGACCATTTTTGGGCTAAACGTTTAAAGGGAAGTGGTCCTTTAAAGTTTAAAGGGAAGTGTTACAGCAGTCAGGTTGAAGTGAAAATCGTTGTTCTGTGCATGCGCGAAAATTTTAGTTTTACAGATGGCTGCCTACGAGCATGCCCAAACTGAGAGAAAGAAAAAAAACAACAGCGAAGCACGCTCCCACTTGTGGGAGAGCCCCAGGCCCCACCTGGAGGCTGGCAGCCCTACTCAGTGTAATGTGGAAACAAAAAATACCCTGAGACAATTACAGTGGCGAACGTGAGTGTAGTGTAGAACGTAAGTTCAGGGACAGGGTTGAACCAGGTTTTAAGTCTAGTGTGAAATCACCCAGAGCGAGTTGGCTCTTTCCCAGTCAGGCTACTGGATGTTGTTTACCTTGAGACGCTGGGGACTGAGCTTGGGATTTCTGCCACAAAGCTACCGGCCCTCCCTGGCACAGCTAAGTGGCCAGGCAGGCAAGAGTATTGCAATATGCAATATGCAAATGATATGCAAAGGCTTTGGCTGCCACCCTTATGCTGAACACAGAAGTTCAGCAAGCGTGGGTTTCCCCACCCATGCATGACAAGTCTCATGCGTTGCTTCATGTCATGCTGCTCAGAATCAGAGCAGTACGTAAAATGCTTCCTTTCCATTCGACACAAAGAGAGGAGTCTAAAAATGCAAAGTTGTACTAAGCAAGTGTGCCAATAATATTTTACACGGAGCCTCAGGCGGCAAGCCTCCAGGTGGGGCCTGAAAATCCCCTAGAACGAGAACTCATTTCCAGACAACAGAGGTCAGTTCCCCTGGAGAAAATGGCTGCTTTTGGAGGCTGGATTCTATGGAACTATACCCACTGCAGTCCCACCCTCTCCAAACCCCTCCCTCTACAGGCCCCACCCTAAACTTCCAGGTGTTTCCCAACCCAGAGCTGGCAACCATAACGAAACAAGATTTAGGAACAGGAAGGGAGCACTCTCTGGAGAAGACCCTAATGCTGGGAAAGACTGAAGGTCAAAGAAGATGGGGACGGCAAAGGATGAGATGGTTAGACAGTGTCATAGATGCAATGAACATGAAATTGAGCAAACTTCAGAGGACGGCGGAAGACAGGAAGGCCTGGCGTGATCTGGTCCATGGGGTTGCAAAGAGTCGGACTGGACTGTGCGACTGAACAACAACAACAACTCAGCCAGCAGTCAGGGATGAAGGATTTGGAGGCACCTGTCCTGAGCTATCTGCTGAAGACCAGGAGCAAAAATATATACTCTTGACTTTGACAAGCCTTTATTGGCATATGTATATGCATAAAGCCTTTGACTGTGTGGATCACAACAAACTATGGCAGGTCCTTAAAGAGATGGGAGTACCAGACCACCTCACATGTCTCTTGAGAAACCTGTATAAGGGTCAAGAAGCAACAGTTAGAACCGAATATGGAACAACTGATTGGTTTAGCATAGGAAAAGGAGTACGACAAGGATGTATATTGTCACCTTGCTTATTTAATATATATGCAGAGTACATCATGCGAAATGCTGACCTGGATGAATCACAAGCGGGAATTAAGATTGCTGGGGAAAAGATCAACAACCTCAGATATGCAGACGATACCACTCTAATGGCAGAAAGTGAAGAGGACCTAAAGAGCCTCCTGCTCAGAGTAAAAGAGGAGAGCGCAAAAGTGGGCTTGAAGCTCAACATCAAAAAAACTAAGATCATGGCATCCGGCCCCATCACTCCTTGGCAAATAGAAGGGGAAGTCGTGGAAGTAGTGACAGACTTCACGTTCCTGGGATCCCAGATCACCACAGACTGTGACTGCAGCCATGAAATTAAAAGACGCCTGCTCCTTGGGAGGAAAGCAATGGCGAACCTAAACAGCATGATAAAAAGTAGAGACATCACCCTGCCAACAAAAATACGCATGGTACAAGCAATGGTATTCCCAGTAGTCATGTATGGCTGCGAGAGCTGGACTATAAGGAAGGCCGAGCGCCGAAGAATAGATTCTTTTGAACTATGGTGCTGGAGAAGACTCTTGAGAGTCCCTTGGACTGCAAGAAGAACAAATCAGTCAATCCTCAAAGAAATCAACCCTGACTGTTCCCTGGAAGGCCAGATAATGAAACTGAAGCTCAAATACTTTGGCCACCAAATGAGAAGGGAGCACTCACTGGAGAAGACCCTGATGCTTGGAAAGATTGAAGGTCAAAGAAGACGTTGATAAAGATATACAGCTGGAAGATTTGCATTTGGAACAATCCCTAAATTTAGGGGAGAACAGGTTCTGTTAGCCAAACTTTAGAGAGTTTGCAATTCTGAGCCCAATAAACTAGATTTTATTTTTTAAAAAGCCTCAGGCTCAGAAAGCAAGGACAGAGATTCTGAGGGTAAGTTCAAGGAGCATACTTTGGTTTCAATGTGAGATAGGTAAAGGTAAACGTTCCCTTGCTTGAAAGCCAGTCGAATCTGACTCTAGGGTTGCAGTGCTCATCTCCATTTCAAAGCCGAAGAGCCAGCACTGTCTGAAGACATTTCCGTGGTCATGTGGCCGGCATGACTAAACACCAAGGTGCATGGAACGCTGTTACCTTCCCACCAAAGTGGTACCTATTTATCTACTTGCAATTTCTTGCTTTCGAACTGCTAGGTTGGCAGGAGCTGGAACTAGAGAGACGAGAGCTCACTCCATCATGCGGCACACTCAGGTCTCGAACTGCTGAACTAGCGACCTTCCACAGCCTGCAGTTCAGCGTCTTAACCACCGCAGCTCCTCAATGTGAGATAGCCAGCTAGAATTAACAGATTCAGAAAGTAATTGATACAGATAACTAGAGGGGTCAGAGATGAAGTGGAGGCGCAGCCAAAATTTAATGGTGTGGATCAAAATATATACTCAGACTCTGTTTCTGATTCATAATCCACAGAAGCCATTTGTAGTTTTAAAAAGGGGAGGGGTGTTAATTACATAGAGTTCTATATAAAATGTAGTCTGACATTTGGGAAAAGGCCATTTCCTACGTTCAAATGTTCAGTTTTTGTTCCAAATGTCAAGACTTTCCCAAGGAATGTGACACCTTGTCATTAGATAACTCACACAATTAACATGCTAATTCTCCTCAGACTGCTTATCAGTCTTTCAAGTTACCGCAAGTGGTAATGAATACCATGCATTAATGACATTCTATGTAGTGCTGAAGAAACACTCCCTTTGGTCATTCCCGCACTTACTGCCAATCAGTTTCATCAGGTGACCCTGAGTTCTAGGAAGGTCACATTTAATCACAGGATAAAGCAGGAGTTCAGTAGCTCCTTGAATACTAACACACCTTATTCTAGCAAGCTTTTGTGAGCCAGAGCACACTATCAGGTGCAACGGAGTGCATCAGGCCTATGGATACCAGTCTCCAGGTGGGGCCTGGGGATCCCCTGGAATGACAGCTCATGTACAGACTACAGAGATCAGTTCCCCTGGAGAAAATAGCTCCTTTGGAGGGTGGACTCTCTGTGGCATTGTACAGTGGCAGACCTACATTTTTGGGACCCTGAAGCTTGAGCTTCTGAACCAGCAACAATAGGGCAACATCCAACAAGGTCCAAAGGGCCTTGCCGCCCTTGCAAGGACCTCGAGGCCCAAATGGCAGAGAACGGGGGTGGTGGGGTGGAGCCCATGAAAATGGGCCATACAGTAAGCTCCTTCCCACCAGCAATGAGGTCTGGGAACCGCTGTTATCTTCTTCAATGGGGTCGTTCCATGGCAGATCACCACAAAATGAAGAAAAAGAAAATTTGGAGGAACGAAAATCACACCACCCAACATCAATACATGGGAAAAAGTACTGGTTCATTCTCTACTAGAGAGGTAGAAGGCCATCAGAGGGTGCGGGGCTCATTAGGATACAGAGGCAACAATGCACAAAGTGAGACTAGTGCAGCCTGAATTGAGAATTCAGATGTCTTTTTATGGTTCTGATTGGCTAAGGGCTGAGCTGTAGAATTATTAAGTGTGCACCAGTGAAGGATTTGAGGATCCAGCTGCCCAAATGTAGGCTATGAATAGATTCTGGTAAGTCCAGCGAGCCCATACAACTGGTGGTTTGAGTGCTGCAATCCCCACGAGTTTTGAAATTTGACCAATTACAGGGACATTTTGAGGCCATATGAAATGGGTATTGGAGCATATTCTAAGGTCAATATTAAGTACTTCAACCCATCGTTTTAGGATTCTGTCACTAAAATAGCCTTATTTTAATAACAAACACTTAAAAAAACCATCAATGTTGAAAAATTCACTCTCCAGGATTAGGGGCCCTGAATCTTAAGCTTCATTAGTTTCATAGTAGACCTGCCCTTGGCACTGTCTCCCCACTGAGGTCCCTGTCCTCCCCAGGCTCCATCCCCAAATCTCCAGGAGTTTCCCAACCTGGATCTGGCAACCCTATCCCTCATCCCCCCACCAACGGCCAGGAGCAACCTAGCAACCCTAATTCAGGCTCAGTTGACACAGCAGAAATGTGGGAGACGGGATGCTACAAAGAGGGGCTGGTTCAAAACCAGATCCAGTCCACTAAAAACGGGATGTGAGACACTCCCAACTGTTGTTAGAGAGTCAAAACATAAAAATCCAGTGTGGGATGAAATCAGATGAGCAAATGTAATGGGAGGTTACAGAGGTATAGCTGAAGCAATTAACCTCCGTAAGGGGCAGGATATACATTTTTGGAATACATGAGATTAGTCTTTAAGATATCACCAGACACTCACTCACTCACACACTCTCTCTCTTGGGTTGCCAGCTCTGGGCTGGAAAATACCTGGAGACTGGGGGTGGATCCGGGAAAGGGAGGGATGTGGGGAGGGGGGGGCTGCCTCAGCCTGGTACAATGACATAGAGTTCCCCCCTTCAAAGCAGCCATTTTCTCCAGGGGAGCTGATCTCTGTCAGCTGGGGATCAGTTGTAAAAGCTGGAGATCCACAGACCCCGCCTGGAGACTGGCAAAAACAACAACAACAGCAACCCTCTCTCTTTCTCATGTGCTACCGAAGTGAGCACACCTGTTTTATTCTGCCACAGTCCAAGGGCTAAACTGGACAGCAACTGGTATAAACTAATTCCCCAAGCACTGCAGGGACCCAGTCAGGAGGATGGTAGTGCATGGGAGACAAGGGGCTTCAGTCTTCTCCCTGCACCATTTTCCTGGTCCACAGTAGCCCCAGGGGGGTGTTGCTTAGCCCATTAGGGGGCTGCATAGCCCACAATGCAGAGGCTGAATGGGACACACCAGAGTCCCAATCTGAATTGGGCCCCTGTTAGGGATGCCAACCTCCTGGTGGGGCCCTGAAATTACAGCTCATCTAAAGACTACAGAGATCAGTTCCCCTGGAGAAAATGGATGCTTTGGAGGGTGGACACTGTGGCATTGTACCCCACTGAGGACCCCTGTCATCCTCAGGCTCCATCCTCAAATCTCCAGGAGTTTCCCAACCTGGATTTGGCTACCAACACCCCCCTTCCCTTGCTGGTTGCCATGGGGACCTGGTAACCCTAGCCTCTGTGGCACTTGGGAAGTTAGTTTCCAGAAGCTGCCGTCTGACTGAGTGGAAACCTTGATCCAACTCTTTTTTTTTTAAAGTAACATCCACTTTGGCTCTAACATGGCAATGCATCTGGAATGATTAACATTTAACCAAGTTATGGGGGAAATGTGCACGGCAGGTTTGTGTCTAACTATCCCTTCCATAGTAGTTGAAAACTCATTCTCATTATCCATGATGTGGAACTGCAGGCTTATTGGGTAACTGGAGTTACCCACCCACCCACGCACCCACCCACCCACAAACTAGGATTCTAAATCGTGATTAAACTCTTCTCTAGAATTCAAGTTAGTGTTAACTCTACTTAGCCTGCATTCATACACCATGACTAACTACAGTTAGTTGTGTTTGTTTTTTTTAATGTGATTCTCTGGCAAGGAAGGAGGTGTGAGGCATCCGTACAGGCCTGCCCACAAGTCGGGTTTGTGCACATTTTTTCTCTAACCGTGGTTAGATGTGATGTCAGAATGCACTCAAGGTCTAAGCTCTCCCGAAGTGGGGAGGCAGGGTTGGAGTGGCTGGACAGATATTTGTTTGGGATGCTTTGTCGAGAGCTGGGGAACTGGACCAATGACTTCTCTTTCTAGGGTTCTTTGACCTCTGCAGTAATTGCTAGGTAAACAAGAATGTGCTGGATCCAGTCTGAGGGACATCCCAACCTGCGTAGTGTCTCGGACCATCAATTTCAGGGTTATCCTGCAAGTGCCTCCGTCCCCACCTTGATATTCCCCCCCCCAGCCTTTCTGCTGCCCTGCGACTGGTAGGTAGTGTGAGGTAGGAGAAACGGGAGAGAGGCCCGTCAAGCAGTGCTGCTGCACCAAACACTTCCAGTCTGGTGTGGGGAAGTGGGCGGCAAGAGAATCATGTGCCACTACTTAACAACGAGCCTGCCCTCACCGTTTTCTGAAGGAAGGGGCCTCTCTGTGAGGCAGGAAACGATGTGTTTGTTTTTTATTTGGGAATGGGGACTTGACCAGGCCAAAATCAACAGGTGTCCAATGGCGTCGGCTGCATCCAGTGGTGAAAGTAGGCTGCTATGGAGCACTGGCGATACCTCCCATCTTTTGCTTTGAGCTCCCTGAGAGAGATGGTACAGGTAAGAAATGTAAGTTACGTCCACTCCTGTCTGTGACACTCTCTGTCCCAAGTTGGCCTAGTCAACCCAATTCTTGACCAAAATCACACTATAGGTAAGAAGTGTAAGGTTCTTCCACCCCTGTCTGTGTCACTGTCTCTCCCAAGTAGCTTTTGGCCTAGCCAAAACCAGTTCTTGAGCAAAATGGCTTAGGAACTGTGCAGAACAAAAGTAGTTTGGCACCCCCTCCCTTCCAGGACTAAGAGGACTCCTCAGAGGCTTGTCGCTTGTTGAAGAGAGGGTGAGGTGCTAGTGGTGGTAGACTGTCCAGCTAAACCGTTGCGGAGGTGACGTGATCCCTCCATAACCCAGAGGTAATCCAGTCCCCCAGCCGCTTAGCCAAAGAGTCCTTTCCTTTCAGTTCAAGAACTTGGTCACCAATTCCAACGGGAAGAAGTGGGAAATGTCAGGTGCCGACCCGTCTCATTCTCCTAGAATTGCCCACCCCCCAAAACCAAAAACACTGATGATAGAGTCAAGGCCTTCTACTCACTTCATGTTATCTGGATTCCGCCGCAGGATCGGAGACAGGAAAATGCTCATGTTGGCTGTCCAGAATGCACACCAGCCAAAAAACAAAGCCATCTTGCAGTGGAAATTGAAGGCGGTGCTCCATCGGTAAAGGAGAGAGATCCCAATTACCAAGATGCTGAACAGCAGTAAGCTCCACTGGAACAGGTCCATCGCGATGCTAGATGCCAGGGTGGAGACAATGAGCCTGGGGAAGTCTGCCCACTGTGATGTCCTTGGTGAGGTGGAATTTGAAGGCAGCCAAGCATACCAAGGAGGAAAAAGGCCTTCATGTACAGATAGCGAGGTATCAGTGGGAAATGTCTGTGGGAGTTGCAGGGATGCGGGACTCCAGTCAAGATATTGACACTGAGGTGTATCAACAGAGACTTGTGGGAGGGACATTACCCAAAGTCCACAACCCACACACATTCCAGAACAGGACCAACAAAAGGCAGAATGAGTAAGGACAGTGCAAATTGAGTCATCCTCTCAGTGTATCCTGGAGGACGGCGTGAGGATGAGCCACAATGTGGGTTTGTCATCTGTGAGTTTATCTAAGTGTCTGACAAGAGGTTGATCTCGAAGTCTAGGATGGGAGGGCAACAGGTGGGAGGACCATGATGGTGTGAATGGCCCTTCTGCAAGTTTTTTGAAAGGATGCTGGACAGGTACCTTTTTAGAAGACCGTTGGGCTTTTCTGCTAGGGTTGCCAACTCTGTATTGGGAAATACCTGGAAATTTGGGGTGGGTGGGTGGAGGAACCTGGGAAGGGTGGGCTTTGGGGAGCGGAGACACCTCAGCAGGGTCAAATGCCATAGCATCCACCTTCCAAAGCAGCCATTTTCTCCAGGGGAACTGATCTTGGTCGCCTGGAGATCAATTGTAAAAGTGTGAGATCTCCAGGTACCACCTGGAGGTTAGCGACAGTATTTTACACCCTGGGTTTTGGCTGAAGCTCAGCTTCTGAACGGCATTTTTTCTCTCCCCCTTTCCTTACATGCAGCATCATTAGTGGTCACTGCTCACCTGGTTCCTTTTTGCATTTTACTCGAGTTTTAGGAATAAAACGTGTGGCCCACCCCAGGTTGGGAGATACCTGGAGATTTAGGGCTGGAGCCTGAGGAGGATGGGGTTTGCAGAGGGGAGGGACTTCAGTGGGGTATGATTCCATGGAGCCCACCTTTCAAAGCAGCTATTTCCCCAGATGAATTGATGCCTCTCACCTGGAGATCAGTTGTAATAGTGGGTGATCTCCAGCCATTACCTGGAGGTTGGCAATCTGACAAAGCTTGAAGAAAAACAGAGAGGAAACGACACTCTGGGTAAAGGAGAAGACAAAATGAGGAAGTTAAGAAGCTGAGCCCCCCTCCCCTCCCCCATCCCTCCACTCCTCAGACCCCACCCCCCAAAAAAACCTCCAGGTATTTCTCAACCTGGAGCTGGCAGCCCCAGGTTTGCAGCCCTTTATAATTAAAGTGATTGATAACAAAGATCAGGGATAAGAAAGCCTATTTGCATAACTGAAACTAGGCAGCTTAATGTTACTGATAATTGCACGGTTCCCAATTTCCCTTCCGGCCACCAGTGGGGGATGGGGGGGGGTAGAGTTGAGAGATCCAGGTGTCAGGTTCCACAGCCAACAACGGAGTAAACACTTGTCAGAAAGGTTATACTTTATTGCAGAGCTATAGAGGCAGTAACATGGTCACTGTTAGGAATGGTGACGTTTCTACAAGCATAATGGGACATAGGGTATCACACACACCCTCATCCATAGGCTAATTGGCCTGACTCACGTGCACAGGAGAAGTGGCTCCAGGCCGTTAGAGCCGAAGCTAGGAATCAAAAATGATCCCATGGTTACATGATGCCCAGAAACTACAATCTCCAAGGTCATAGATAAAACGCACTACAGAAGCAAATAAGGAATACAGCAGCTGGTACACAGGTCAAGCAGATGAACCCCAGCCCATAAACATCATGGCAGCATAGCTGACATTCTACCCTCTCAAAACTCAGCTCCCGCCCATTCCGGGAGAACTCCCGGTTGGTCCGGGAAGTCCCGATGGAACTTGCGCAACAGTCTAGGGGCACGAATATCCCCTACTTCCACCCATTCAAAGTGCTGGGGTCCAAAATCAAGCCATTCCACCAAATAAAACAGTTTTCCCTGTTTGTGTTTAGCGTCCAAGATCTTAGAAATTTCATAATGTTCCTCACCCTCGATCATGATAGGAGGGGGCACAGGTGGTGACGGTTGCCAGGTGCTGGAACCAGCATCCCATTTCAGGAGGCTGAAATGAAATACAGAATGAAGATTTCTCAAGTTCTTAGGGAGATCAAGATCAGCAGCCACCTCATTGATCATCCGTTTCACTTTAAACGGACCAATGTACTTCCACCCTAGTTCCAACTATGCCGTAGGACTTTGATGTTCTTAGTAGACACATACTCCGAATCTCCAGGCTGCAGAGCCCAACCCTCCACCCTTCTCTTGTCAGCCTGAACCTTATACGCCTCCTTGGCTGCTGTTAAAGTCTTGCAAATGAGCCGCCACGAGTTTCGCAATTGTTGACACCATTGAGCCGCATCCCCTGGCCCCAAGTCATTGGTCCCTTCCAACAAAGGTACAGGGGGGCTGTCATATCCATACAACGCCTTAAAGGGGGACAATCCTGTAGAAGAATGGCACATGTTATTATAACAAAACTCAGCTAGGGGCAGGGGATCAACCCAATCATCTTGTTGATAATTGGTGAAACAGTGGAGATATTGTTCCAATGTCTGGTTAACCCGTTCCATCTGTCCATCAGTCTCGGGGTGATAGGCGCTGCTCATGGCCCGCTTGACCACCATCAGTTTCATAAGCTCCCCCCAGAACCGGGAAACGAATTGGGTTCCCCTGTCGGATATCACTTTGGCCGGGAGCATATGCAAATGGACGATGTGCAGTAAAAATGCTTTGGCAAGGGCTTTCGCCATAGGTAGCCATGGAAACGGGATAAAGTGTGCCTGCTTGGAGAATAAATCCACAACCACCCAAGTGACCGACATTGTTTTGCTTGGGGCAGGTCCGTAATAAAGTCCATGGAAATCACCTCCCATGGGCGACTCGGAGTCGGGTGTGGGTGCAGTAATCCAGGAATTTTAACCACAATAATCCAGGAATTTTCCCCAGCCGGGGTTTACTCATGGCACAAATTTGGCACGACTTTACAAATGAAGATAGATCCTTCCGGATTTCTGAAATTTTTGCCGTTTCATTAACAGTTACATTGGATTCGTCATTTATAGCCGAAATCATGTTTTGGGTAATCAACTAGGAACAATCAAATAACAAGTGCATTAAACCTGTAAAAATAACCCTAAACATATGAAGCAGTCCCCTTAAGCAAACTTAATCGTAAGATAATCCCCCGGAGTTGAGACTCGTTTCGAGATGTCTTTTTCATACAGAAAACCTCATGCAGTTGTATATCCACAAAGTCATAAATCTTCCAAATTGGACTTTCCTTGATTCCCATACGTTTTGATGTTACATAAATGTTCTTAACAACAATATCTAGAACGGGCTGATCGGCCTATGGTCAGATATGCTGTAAATTGTACTAATATAAATTGGATGATGCACAGCTTGCAGTAGTTCTATCTTGTTTATATCGTTATTATACTGCAATCCCCCTTTATCTGTATGTTTCCGCTTCTAAATTCTTATTTTTCACCCTAGAGATGTGTTCCAAGATTCTAGTCGTCACAGGTTTAGTTGTGCTCCCTACATAAGTTTTTGAACATTTGCATATAATAAGGTACACCACATTGGCCGTTATACAGGTGGAGAAATGATATAAAGTTATTCCTTGGTTCCCCGATAGATTAAAAATGGAGCCTTCTAACATTATGGAACAAATTTTACACCTGTTGCATTTGAAATGGCCACTAGCGGGCCATTCCATCTTGTTACCACTAACATACTCTGAACATATGATCGTATCTTTAATATTCCTAGTCCTCCTATATCCAGTCCAAGGGGGTGTTCAGCAGCCTGGTAGAGGCCAGTGGTTCTTTATTATTTTTGGAGTGGATACAGCCAATGGGGTGTAATTTATTTCTCATGAGACGTTATTACACTTTGTATTTTCTTTCTCCTGTAACAAAGTTGAGTGATCTACTGTTCTCCCTCTATCCTTAGCTTTTTGAATTATTATCTCTGGGTATCCCCGATCCTTAAAGTGTGCATACATTTGTTCACTATCTTTCTCATAATCCAGATCTCTGGTAGAATTTATTTTAATGCAAAGAAATTGGCATATGGGATGTTATGTCACAAATGTAGATTTGAAATGTAGGTATGTATTTTTGTCAGTTTTTTCCTTAAAAGTCCTGATAGCTAGTGTATTCCATGAGGTCCTAAAGACCACTGTGTCTAAGAACACAATCTCATTCTGATCATAGGTCCAGGAGAATTTTATATTCTCATCAATCGTGTTCATCAGTTCATAGAAATATTTAGTGAGAATTTCTTTTTGAAAAAGATGAGCATATTATCAATAAATCTACAATAGCATTGTATGTATTCAAATAATGGATTATTTACCTCATTTAAAATTTTCTCTTGCTCAAGTGTAGCCATTGGCAATACTCAGGGCTGCTACATACCCCATTGCTACTCCCTTTGTCAGGATTAAAAAGTCATTATAAAATTTAAAGAAATTTGTTTCCATAACTATCTCCAGAAGTTCCAAGAAAATGTGTTGGGGGTGTGTAGGATTGGGAGACGAGGTCTGGTGTGGCCTAGGCCAGGAGAGACCTGTGTGGGAGTGGGAAGCAGACAGCCGACAATCCCCACAATTCTTAGTGACAGTTGTAGCCAATCAGTGTCCAGGGATTGTGTGAGGAGATTGGGGCTTTAGCTGTGTGGGCCATGAAATTGTGTTCTTTGCTCTTCAGCGTTTTTCCCTCTCACACAGTAAATTGAGGGGACACTCTGGTCTGAGAGAAAGATTCCTCACTTGGCACAGAGTGAGTACAGATAGGCCTGGCATAAGAGGCTGTGGGCCTTGAACAGTACCAGTTAAGTGAAATAGGTAGTCACGGTAGATTTGATTGATTTTGCCTTTAGACACGGTTATATATTTTAAGCACCTTGTCTTGTTTTCAATGCCCCATTATTGTATTAATAAACCATTTGTTTCGGGGACTTTCGGTCTTGGCGGCACGAATGGCGGTCGCTCTCCTGGGATGCTCCCAGAGGCAAATCACCCACGCGTGGAAGGGGGGTAATCCGCACAAGCGGAGACCCTAAGGAGCCTTCAGTAAAGGCTCCAGACCAGGGGGCGCACCGGGGAAGTGCCTCTTTGTCGGCCTGACGGTCAGAAATCGAGGCTCTCCCCATGCCCCAAAGGCCCCGCCACGTTTTGTGGGGACTAGCAACGCCACCGGACTTTGGAGTGATGAAAAGCGAAGAAGCGAAGAAGCGAAAGTAAAAGAAAGCGAAAGATGGCTTACTGTGAGTGACGATCGAACTAAATGATAAAGATTTAAGCGCATTCCCCCCCCAATGGACTAAACGGACGGGAGGAGGGTGATGACCCCCCCAACAGAAAGAGACGGTTTTAACCGAGAAGGGGGGGGAGTGAGAATTTTAAAAAAGTAAAGTTACCTTTTGGGAAATTTATCAAAGCGAGGAAGAGGGAGTGAGTCCCAAGCTGCATGGCACGAACTTTTAAAAAGTAAACAATAAAGCCAAGATGTCGGGGCAAAAGAAGCTGCAGGACAAGCCAGAAAAGAGGATGGGAGGTACTTCCAGTCTAAACCCCCGCCTTACTGAGCCAGCTGTCACTCAACAATAAAGTGAGATGCTTCGCCCTCGACTGGACCAAATGATGAAAATCAATCAAACGTCATCTAATATGGAAAGTGCCCTCAGTAATCAACAGAAGCAATTGACAGATACAACCAAGAAGATGGAGGAGATTGCAAAGAAATGTTTGGTGTCAACGGAAGAAATGCAAAAAATCAAGAAGAAGGTCAATAAAATGGAAAAGCATCAAGAAGCACAAGATAGCAAGCTACTGATGCTACAAATGGAAAAATCAAACTTGACTCTCCGATTTCAAGGAGGTAGAAAAAGAAGATCTCAGAAGCACATTGGCGAATGCTCTGGCACCACTGACTGGCAGTGAAGCGGAAAAATTAAGCGAAAAGATGGATTTGGTTTATAGAGCCTATTCCATCTATACAAGGAAAAATAATCTGCCAGCAGAAGTGGTTGTGAAATTTACCAAGCAACACATCAGAGATCAAATTTTGAAAGTAACTTTATCAAAACCTTTGAAAAAGATGTTCCATTTGAAATTCGTATGAAAAGAAAGGCTTATAAGGGACTGACCTCATTCTTGCAAAGTCAACAAGTTAATTACAGATGGTTGGCTCCAGAAGGACTGGTCTTTAAGTTTAAAGACAAGAGAGAAAAGATAGACTCCATTTTCAAGGCTCAAGACTTTTTGAAGAGGCACGCCAGTTCAGAGGATGAGGCAGAACTCGCCAAATGGGCAGTATTTAGCAGTGAAGAAGACAGCAGCTCAGAGGGAGGGGACAAAGAATCGGAAGGTGGAGCAGCGAAAGGTCCATCTTACAACTTGAGAGGCAAAAAGTGAAGTTCCCCAGTGCTTGAAGATATGTTCGGAAGGCGCAATAAAGGACAGTACTAACCCCAAAGGGACATTATTAACCACTAAAGGACTTTATTTTTTACAGGTAAAGATGAAAGAAGACAAGACAATCACAGGAGAAGCGAAAGATTTTATGCATGCTAATAGCAGACTAATATACTAATCAAAGCATCACTCACCACTTTTCTTGACCCATCTATATACCCTCCCTGTGTTCTGAATTTAAAAGCAATAAAATTCTCTCCTCTTTAGGAGAGTTTAATTTTTTAAAAAAACACAAACCCCCCCCCCCCA
>NW_015163777.1:13035-16281 GCF_001447785.1 Gekko japonicus | reverse complement strand
GTCACTCACTCCAATGCTAAGTGAGCAGGCAGAAACAACCAGCGTATGGAAATAATTATCCCCCCCCCAAGACTGATGGATTTGCACTTCTAACAACTAGTTCCAGTGACTTCTATGGCCATGTTAGCCAGTCTGTTTTGTTGTCACACACTAATATTGCTACTCATCTGGAACATGACATATACAATTCGAAAGAGAGGTGTAATGAAGCGTGAAATATCTGAAAGTGAAAACATTTCTTTTTCTTGCAGATGAAAGTGTAATTGGAGGCAGATAACACAGTTTTAAAAACCACAGTATGATCATGACATGTGTTTTGTAGGTGGTAAAGAAATCAACCTTTTGAAATTCAGATTGGGTTGTGTGCCACAACACATAGACAGACATTCTTCCGTTCCCTCTGCTTGTTTTGGTCAATTTTACAGAAAATTAGTCATTGAGGACGAGGAAGAGCAGAGAACACGGAGATGGCTCCTTCACCTTCTGGATCGCTTGAAATATGCATTCAAGATATTACTCGTAGAATCTAGACACAAGAATATCAACTCAATAAGTGAACTGATATAAGCAAGTGCTCTCACCCAACGATTCTCCATCATGGCCAAAAGTAGGTGGAATGCTTTGGTCAAAATGGAGAAGCCACATGTATCTCAAAACGTTTTCAAAATACCCGGCACACAGAAAAGAAATGTCCAATCAAGAAGTGGCAATGGAACACATGATGCCTGTTCCTTCCTTTTATTGCGTTGTAATGTTGTAATGCGATCGCGCCTGCATTTTAAAAAAATTAAGAAAAGTGGGAGGGGGTATGGGAAGGGCTAAAAGGGTGAAGAAAGGGGAGTGGGAGGAGGGAAGCAGCAGGAAACCTCGCCAAGGCAATAATGTGAAAATCAAACTCTGGGAGCAGGTTGGAAACAGCTGCATGCCAAAAGCTTTAATGAGAAATCCACTTGAACGATCCGGGGCAATCTACCTTACCTGGAACCAGAGGCAAGTACCATGTGCAGAATGGATCCACATGTTTCTGTAATAGTTTTGAATTTCTTTATTGGTACTGTTGTATTTTAATTGTAGAGTTTTAATGTTTTTATTCATTGTTGTACGTTGCCCAGAGCCCTGCAGTGACAGGGACGGACAATTCAAAAATCAAATAAATAAATTATTATTGTCGTCGAAAGCTTTCATGGCCAGAGTTCACTAGTTGCTGTAGATTTTCCGGGTTGTGTGGCCGTGGTCTTGGCATGGTTCTACAATGCCAAGACCACAGCCACACGACCCGGAAAAACTACAGCAACTAGTAAATTATCATCATCATCATCATTACCATTATCATTATTATTAACAATAACAACCACCATAATAAAAATAATAATATCTGTTTACCATCTCTAGACTACAAAGTTCAGTTCCCCTGGAGAAAATGGCAGCTTGGAAGGGCTCCCTGTATGACATTAAACCCTGCATTTTATACCACCATTTGGCTTCTTATCATTACAACAACCCTCCGAGGTAGATTAGGCTGAGAGCGGGTGTCTGGTCCCAGAGTTCACTAGTTGCTGTAGATTTTCCGAGTTGTGTGGCCGTGGGCTTGACATGGTTCTACAATGCCATGACCACGGCCACACAACCCGGAAAAACTACAGCAACTAGTAAATTATCATCATCATCATCATTACCATTATCATTATTATTAACAACAACCACCACCATAATAAAAATAATATCTGTTTACTGCTAGTATCTTTTTATCGCACCATTTGGCTTCTTATCATTACAACAACCCTCCGAGGTAGATTAGGCTGAGAGTGGGTGTCTGGTCCAGTGAGCCTCATGGCAAAGGGGGAGCATACAGCACAGAGCAGGGGTCACTGGGAGAGTTGGGGAGAAGGGTAGTTGTGCATTTGCTGCGTCGTACAGGGCATTGGGCTAGATGACCCTTGAGGTCCCTTCCAGCCCTATGTTTCTATGAGATTTGCACCTGGGTTCCCAGGTCCTAGCCTCCCTATTGGTAGGGTTGCCTGCCTCCAGGTGGGGCCTGGAGATCTCCCAGAATTACAGCCCATCTCCAGACTACAAAGTTCAGTTCCCCTGGAGAAAATGGCAGCTTGGAAGGGCTCCCTGTGTGGCATTAAACCCTGCTGAGTTCCCTCCCCAAAACCCATCCTTTCCAGCCTCCACTCCCAAATCTCCAGGAATTTCCCAACCCTATAAGACTTTGTGTCGAACCCTAATGCTCTGAGGAAGAAAGTTCATTCAGCAAAAATCTGCAAATGCCTCAAAATCATGATGAATCTACGGGCTCAAACATCGTAAATGTTCGGTGTCAGCAGCCCCAACTGCAACGGGGGTCTCAAAACTGAGGTATCTGGCTACCCTGCTGGTGCTTGTTCAACTGCCATTGGGGAGGGGGTCAGATCTCAAGGAGTTTTCCAACCTGGATTTGGCAGCCCTGTCCCTCATCTCCCACTGATGGCCATGGGTGACCTGGCAACCCTACGTAATATAACCAAACTCAGGCCTGGGTTGGTTCAAGTCATTCCCCAGATCTCAAAAGCTAAGCAGGGCCGACCCTGGCAAGTATTTGGGTGGGAGAACTCCAAAGAATACCAGGGTTGGAGGGTTGAGCAGCAGAGGCAGTCTATCAAGCCATCTCTCTGAACATCCTGCATGCCCCAGTAGGAGTGGCCAGATATTGCCATGACTTCCAGGCATGGGCACACATGTGCGCACATACACAAATGCAAAAGGGGGGGGCACATTTTACCATATGTGGTGGCTATGCGATGTTACTAAAAAGTTTTGGAAATGGGTCCGTCTTGCTGTTGAATATATTTCCAAGGGATTATGAAAAAGAGAATAGGTATTTGACTGTTTATATGACGACAGCTGCAAGAATCTTATATGCCAAATATTGGAAAACTATGGTGATACCAACAAAACAGGAGTTTGTGAATAAACGTTTTGAAACAGCAGAAAATGATAAACTGACTCTAGAAATGAGATTAAGTAAAGAGTGGACATTTAAAAAAACATGGAAAAAGTTTTATGATTGGTATAATGCAAATGTAATAGAAGATTAGGCAATGATAGCGCAATGGACTTGAGAACACAGAAGATAGAAGAATGGAAAGTGTTTGATATAGCGTTTTTATTAATTAAGTAATTGCATATAAGCATATAATGTAACTGCACTCTTGGTATATACGTTACGTGTAGAGTGTCTGTTTGTAGTGTGTAGATTTGTTT
>NW_015163777.1:6939-11741 GCF_001447785.1 Gekko japonicus | reverse complement strand
TGTAACTGCACTCTTGGTATATACATTATGTGTAGAGTGTCTGTTTGTAGTGTGTAGATTTGTTTGTTGTAGATTATTTAAAAAATTAATAAAAGTGTACCTATGGGTACTTAAAAAAAATGCAAAAAAAAAAACAACCGAAAAAATGAAGCAAAACTTCATTGAAGCAAAACATTAAAGTGCAACATATAGTTCAGTGGAGTCATAATGCACATGAAATAACAAATACTGACTGGCTGTCTGCTTACTTATTCCTGATAGTGGCACCACTGGTTCTCACAGCTGAATCATGATGTTTCAGAGCATACAAACAGTATCTTCAGGCATCAAGGGTGGATAGGTGGAGGAAAGGGGATAAGAAGGGAATGTTCTCTCTACCGTAGTCTACATTATATGGGAACTGTGGCCATAACCTCCTGATCTTCTCAACTAAGAGTTGCCAACTCCTGGTTGGGAAATACCTGGAGATTTGGGAGGTGGAGCCTGGGGAGGTTGGGGATTGGTGAGATGAGGGACCTCTTCAGGCTATAATGCCACAGAGTTGACTCTTCAAAGGAGCCATTTTCTCCAGAGGAACTGATCTTCATCATCTGGAGATCAGTTGTAATTCCAGGAAATCTCCAGGCCCTGCCTAGTGGTTAATAAAAACTGAGGGTCACAGTGTTAGGAAGATATGCAAAAGTATATAACACTGTGTATAATACATGTATATTTAAGGTAGATCAATTTTGTGCTTCTTATTTTTCTTTTTATAATTTTTCTATACCGCTATATAAATATTAGTGTCAAATATTATCAAACATAGGTTTCACACAAACAATACATCAAAGTGTAGGTTTACAATCTGTTCAAAGATTCAAACAGCACCTTATCAGTTTCACAATCACTAGTCCCAGGGGACTCTAGTAATTTACTTGTTTCAAATACAATCTTTTTCAATTTTTCAAGGACCGTGATGTATATACAGGACATAAGGTGCAATAATTTGTGTGCGCTCTTTGTGAGCACAAAACTCTTAAGAGAGCAGCATATTTTCTAAGGTCCCATCAGAACCCTTGCAGCAAACATAATAACAGGCTTTTGAGATGACCTTGAGAGTTACTGGCAGTCCCGTGGGGGGAGTATGTGGTGAACACCTGCGGAGCAGTCAGAATTCAATGAAATCAGAGTTCAGCCGGAATTTCCTTCTAAGATAGCTTCTCTCTTGACAGCATTTCTTGCTGGACATAGTGGCCCAAGCAATTGATTGCTTGGCTTGAGGGCAGAGATCCACTGTGGAACCCTTTGAACAGGAGCTTCCCCAAGTATAATCCTCCCATTTCAACTGTAGGATCCTTGTAGGTTTTGGGTACTCGCTCACGTCCCTGCTCTCAGGTTCATACAGCAGAGATGGCTGTGCTCTAAGCAAGGGAGCTCATGATGCCTATAACTTCTAACAAACAGAACCTGCTAAGCAGGGATTCCACCCCCCATGAGATTGACACAATGCACCCAATTGTCAAAGGAGAAGCAGACCGTTCTGTTGTGTCATGTGATAAATATGCCACACCAAAGACCCCCCCCAAAAAGTATCACAGCAATAGCAAAAGTCTGGTAGAGGGTCAGAGGTGAGTGAGTTAAGCAATTCTGGGAGTTCAGCAACTGTTAAATGTCAGGAAACAGAGAGTAGGAGTAGAAGTCAGTGTTTGCAATGGAAGTGTGAGGTGGAACCTTTTGAGCAAAAGAGCCCCAGGGTCAAAGAGGTGTCCCAGCCGTTGTGAGGCTCTGATAAAGGGTAAGAGGTGAGAGGCAAGTCTGTGAGCTTAGCAACCACTTAAATGACAGAAAACAGCCAGCCAGAAGCATATGGACAGTTTTTGCACTGAAGTTGCCAACTCTGGTTTGGGAAATTCCTGGAGATTCGTAAGGGACAGCAGAGTTCGGTGAGGCGAGGGACCTCAGTGGGGTATTATGCCACAGAGTCCACCTCCAAAGCAGCCATTTTCTCCAGGGGAACCGATCTTTGTTGTCTTGGAAAGCAGTTGTAATTCTGGGAGATCTCCAGGCCCCACCTGGAGGTTGTCAACCTTATTTGTGTGTAAGCAGTGGGGTTCCACTGGGATCTGTAATAGGATCAGTGCTATTGAACTTGTTTATAAACAATCTGGAATTGGGGATTAGTAGTGATCAAGTTTGCACTCAATGCTAAATTATTCAGTCTGGTGGGATCTATAACTGATTGTAACAAGGGTCTGTCCAAACAGGGTGAGTGGGTGACACCATAGTAAATGAGATGGGGTAACAACTGGGGGAGGCTTTGGCTTCCATGTCCAGTTTGTGGGCTTCTGGGGACATCTGGTTGGTCACTATGTGAACCAGAATGCTAGACTTGATGGACCATTGGTCTGACCCAACACAACCGTTCTTACATTTTCATCCTGATAAATCAGTAACCCAACTAACCTTCTAATGCTAGGAGAACAGCAATCTCCTAACACTGTCTTCTGAGAGTTACCAACCAGATTTGAGTAGAGCTACTGGGGGGAAATGCCTCCGTCCCATCCCATCTGTGTGGTCTATAGGATATCATGGTTGATGGCTTCAAAAGCCACTGAGAAATCTTGGAAGATATTTTCCCTGTCTGCTACTGAGTGTGTAGGGTCTTCAATAAGGACAACCAATCTGGGTTCCATTCAATACCCTGGTCAGAAATCAGGCTGAAGAGGGTCTGGATGATCTGTGTTCTCCAGACTTAAGTCAAGATGGCACATTCATGCACTTTGCATAGAAAGGACAGACTGAGGACTATGTCTGGTCAGCTTTATGGGGTCGAGGTTACTCCTGCTATTGAATTGTCTGACTGAAAGATGTCCACTATTCAACCCACAGTTTCCCCAGGCTAATTACAATAAGAAAGAAGCAATACAATACATTCAATAATTTCATTATTAACACACAAAAGCACACCAGAATAAAAATCAAGGGAGGGGGTTGAAAACTCCTAACAATTCGGGCTTCCACATAGTCAAACAAACATCCTGGGTAAAAAGGAAGTTAATAATGTCCTCATCATGGCCTCTTTTGAAGGCTATAGGAATGAAGCATTAATTGCCCCATATATCTATCAATCAATGGCATTATTCTGCCCTTCTTACCAGGGACTTGGGACACTCGATATGGTTCTCCTCTAATTAATACTTGTGGCAAACCTATCAGCCTATGTGTTAGACAAAGAGTGATTCATTAGGTTACTAGACAGAAAGTTAAAGGCCAGGACCTCAGAGATAGCATTCTCAGAAGTGCTGCTGGTTCCATGTGCAGGGCCAGCTAGATGGCCACAGATCAGGGGTCTCAGTGCATGGATGAGAAAGTAGTGCCAGGAGGGAGGGTTTAGACTTTTTAGGCACTGGGAAACTTTCTGGGACAAGATGAACCTGTACAAAAGAAACAGGCTTCACTTGAACCAAAAGGGAACCAGGCTGCTGCCAATTAATATCAAAAAGGTGGCAAAGCAGCTTTTAAATTAATCCTGGGGGGAAAGCTGAGAGGAGCTGGGGGGCCTCCAGTTTGGGACAAGTCAGTCCAATATTACTCAGGGTAATATTGATAGGATTGTAATAGAACTTGGGAGTGAGGGCATGATGGCAACTGATGGGCCAAGGGAGGTGAGGGTTACTGTAGAGGGAAACACTATAGGTGTCTCTATGCCAATGCTTGAAGTCTCCAAGCCAAGATGGGGGAGCTGGAGTGCTTGGTTTTCAATGACAATTTAGATATATTAGTGAAATCCAACCCATGATCAATTAATTTGCCTTTGGTTGCTGTGCCCGTCATCACTGCAGTTCCACTGTGCCCAGTTCCCCAGAAGGCTCATACTGTTACATGTGTGAGGCAGCTCAGGAACATCTGTGCCCACCACCATGTGGGCTCATTTCCTAATTTCCTGTTCCAGACTTTGACTGGACTTCAACAGACTTTCTAATCATGTCAGTAAAAACATGCAAAACTCCTGTGCTGACAGCTCTTCTGCTGTTGTGGAGAGTGAGAGTCTTGAGGTTGGAGGGCGTCAGTCTGAGGAGGAGGGGTATGATCCCTAGGAAGGGACCCCTTCCTTGGGCGATGGAACAATATCCTCTCGTTGGAGAAGGAAATAAGGGAGGTGACTAAAGCAGATAATGTTATTATACTGGGAGACTTTAACCACCCTCATATTGACTGGGTAAATATGGGCTCAAGTCATGCTGTAGAAATGCGATTCCTAGGCATAGCTTCTGGTAGTGGGTGATTCAGTCATTAGCAATAGAGAGAGTGGGGTCTGTGACAGGCGTTTTGACCACATGGTGACTTGCCTGCCTGGTGTGAAGGCAGTGGACATCACATGCTGTCTAGATAGGTTGATAGATCATGCTGGGGAGGAGTCATGTTGGCACCCTAGGCATAATAAATGACTGTGCACTGGAACAGTCAGTCACAGAGCCAACCAGAGAGGTAGTGATCTTGGACTTGGTTCTGAGCGGGTCTCAAGACTTGGTGAGAGATGAAGAGGTGGTTACAACAACTGGAAACAGTGACCACGATGTTATTAAGTTCAGCATTCAGGTCAATCGAAAGTTTACCCGTGAAGTCCAAAACTGTAACATTTGATTTCAAAAGGGGGAACTGGGGGGGGAAAGGGGGGGGAATAGTAAAAAGGAAGCTGAAAGAGAAACACAAGAGTGTTAAATCCTTAGAGTATACTTGGAAGCTATTCAAAACCACACTAATTGAAGCCCAAATAGAATGCATTCCACAGGTTAGGAAAGGCACTGCCAAGTCTAAAAGAA
>NW_015163777.1:5143-6552 GCF_001447785.1 Gekko japonicus | reverse complement strand
GAGGATGGTCTGCCTAATGAATTGGACGGGAGGGACCACAGGCTCTGGCAAAAGAAATGTAAGTCAATAATTAGGCATGCAAAGAGAGATTCTGAGGAGCAGGCTGCTAAAAGCTTCAAGACAAACAATAAGATTTTAAAAATATATCTGGAGCAGGAAACCAGCCAGAGCAGTGGGACCTTTGGATGACAAAGGAATAAAGGGATTGCGAAAGGAAGATGGAGAGACGGCAGACAAGCTCAATGATTCTTCTGCTTCTGTGTTCACTGCAAAATGACCTGAGGGAGGCTGAAATCCCTCTCCCTGTGTGCCTGTGGGCCAGAGTTTTTAAAAAGAGGATAGACCACAGGCTCTGGCAAAAGAAATGTAAGTCAATAATTAGGCATGCAAAGAGAGATTCTGAGGAGCAGGCTGCTAAAAGCTTCAAGACAAACAATAAGATTTTAAAAATATATCTGGAGCAGGAAACCAGCCAGAGCAGTGGGACCTTTGGATGACAAAGGAATAAAGGGATTGCGAAAGGAAGATGGAGAGACGGCAGACAAGCTCAATGATTCTTCTGCTTCTGTGTTCACTGCAAAATGACCTGAGGGAGGCTGAAATCCCTCTCCCTGTGTGCCTGTGGGCCAGAGTCCCACTGAGGTCCCTATCCTCCCCAGGGTCCATCCCCAACCCGAGCCAGCCTGGGGGGGGGGGGAATGACCCGGCAACCCTATTGCCATCCTTTTGATGGAGAGTTGTGGCTTTTAAATCCAACACGTTCCCTTACACGTGACGGCAGCTCTGCTCTCTCAGCTGAAAACCTATATGATTAAAGTAATTAACACCAGATTAAAACCATGAAATGATGAAACTGCAGTACAGATTTACATAGCCTCTGCATTCAATAAACATATGATGATGCACCAGAGGGTGAATAAACTTCTTGTAGTCGCCACCACCCTTGGATGGCAAAACCAGGTGCAGTATCTAATACCTGTCCAATACGTTATGAGGACATCCGCACATGACTGGATACTGTGCTATTGTGATGCTCTAGCAATAATTTGCAAATGAATTTTCTGGCCCACACCAGACAACCCAGCTGCAAAACATCAGGTATAGCTCAACAATAGCGCAATATCCAATGATGTGCAGATACAGCTTAAGTGGCAGGTAGACTGCATTCAGTTTGGGGTTGTGTAGTGTAGTGGTTTGGTGTAGTGGTTAAGTGCACGGACTCTAATCTGGGAGAACCGGGTTTGATTCCCCACACCTCCACCTGCAGCTGCTGGATGACCTTGGGCAAGCCATAGTTCTGTCAGAGCTGTTCTCTCAAAGACAGTTCTGTCAAGAGCTCTCTCAGCCCCACCTACCTCACAGGGTGTCTGTTGTGGGGAGGGGAAGGGAAAAGGAGTTTGTAAGCTGCT
>NW_015163777.1:0-4437 GCF_001447785.1 Gekko japonicus | reverse complement strand
AACAACAACACCAATCTTTCAATTTATTAATCGCTCAATCCTGCAGAGCTGCTGGCTCTGAGCGATTTACAGTTACACATTTTACAAGGGACTAACAATGATTCATGGGGGTAAGGGAGGACAACATATATAAATCTTTAAATCGCACATGTTCGCAATCCAATCTCTTCTTCTTCTTCTCTTTTCACATTATGTAAGTCTACCGGATCCCTGTCTCAGAATATGGCTCCTTGATCTGTTGTGGGGAGGGGAAAGGAAAGGAATCTGTAAGCTGCTCTGAGACGGCAAGTAAAGGGCGGGGTATAAATCCAATCTCCTCCTCTTCTTCTTCTTCTTCTTGGTTTTATTTATGCATGTTTTAACCATTTGTTAACTGCCTGGATGGCCCTTGTGAGGGCAGAAAGGTGGGATATACATTTTGAGAACAAATAACAACATGAAGCAGGTGGGGGAGGTGTTTAGAGGGAGAGTGCTACGAAACCTGCACTGAATCAAATGTGCCCACAGACTTCATTAGAAACCTGATGGAGCTGAAGTTGTTCTTCTCCACCACCAGGAGTCATTTCGTAGAAAAAGAGGTGCAGGAGCTCATTAGCATAACTCATTAGCATAACTCATTTGCATATGCCACACCCCCTGACATCACCGGAAGTGTGTCAGGAGGCAACACCCACTGCTCAGGCTCCACTGGACTCTTTTGGATTGCTATTTGGGGGGGGGGGCTCTGCAACTTATCTGGCTGCTTCTTGCTCCTTGTGGCCCAGGGCTGCTGGGAGCAGGGGGCGGGGCTTGTTACATGTGCCTGCCCACTGGACTCTTTACTGCCGGAGCTCTGCTCCTGTGCGCTCCTGGAGGAAATGACCCCTGTCCACCACCACTGCATCCCATGAACACATGAAGCTGCCCAATTCTGAATCAGACCCTTGGTCCATCAAAGTCAGTATTGTCTAGCTCAGACTGGCAGTGGCTCTCCAGGGTCTCAGGCACAGGTCTTTCACATCACCTCCTGCCTGGTCCTTTTAACTGATGATGCCAGGGATTGAACCTGGGGCCTTCTGCATGCCAAACAGATCCTCTGCCACTGAGCCACGGCCCCTCCCTCCCATCAGCTGAATCACATCCTAGGGAACTTTTCTGGGTGGCCCAGAGCTTGCTATCTCCTAGGTACTTGATATGGCAGATCATGCCACTGCTTTAAATTGCCTGTAATATCATGTGAGAGTTTCTGGAGATGCCTTTTTTGATCTTTCTTGTCTAGAAGATCTCAAAGGAGGCACTTGATACTTGGAATCATCTACCTGACTCTTGCTGTAAGGAATACCCTGAGGCTCACTGCTGTCTCCCGTTCTGTTCAGGATACGTGTACAGTCTTTATGTGAGATCAATTGTGGCTTTAGAGTTGGGGACCCTCAATATGCTCTCAGATCTACATTTTAGTATGGGTATCCAGGAACAGCTGTCCCCATCTTTAACCGGCAGGGGACTTATGGAGGAGGCTGAAGAACCAGAAACTGAATCCAGACCAAACAGAGGTGATGCTGTTTGAGGACACTGTTCTCAAGGACTGGCGTTACTGGGGTATCTGCCACCAGGTTTTGGGTTGGATCCTGCACAGTGTTTCTATGGGTGCAAAGATTTCTTTCTGACCCCAGAATGCAATTTTTGGGGCTCCCCTCTTCCATAGCAGCCTGAAATGTGCCCCCAACTCTGCTCCTGAGGGAGAGGGGACCCTAGGAACAGAAGTTTTTTTGGGGGGGAATTTTAGGCTGCCATGGGAGTGGGGGATCCATAATTATTGCACTCTCTGGGCACAAGTCCTGCAGGAAATGACCCCTGTCCACCAACACTGCATCCCATGAACACATGAAGTGGGGCAAACAAGTCACTGTGCCTGTAGAAACACTCTACTGAATCCAACGCCCAAGGTTCTAAAAAGCCTAGGAATTTCTTTGAAAACAGCTGGCGGCTATGGTCAAAGAAGCCCTTTACCACTGAAACGTAGGATGTCCTCTGTCTAAGACAAATCTGATCTCATTATATAGTTCCATGCTTGATTGCTGCAATGTTCTATAAATGGGGCTGTTTGGAAGCTTTGACTGATGCTAGATGCTTCCCCAATCTCATTAGATCTTAGAAGCTAAGCAGGGTTGGCCCTGGCTAGTATTTGAATGGGGGACCGCCAAGGAATAACAGGCTCATAATGTGTAGGCAGGCAGTGGCAAACGACCTCTGAACTTCTCTTGTCTTGAAAACCCTATGGGGATGCCACGTTCATGTCCCACCAACTCTTGGTTGGCTAGTGCCCAGGATCCACATATGTGAGCTCTCCCCTTATCACCCCTAGTGTCAGCTGAGTGGTTGCTAAGAGTCCCTTCCCTTCAGTCAGCTGAGTTTGTTGGCATCCATCAGACAGCTTTCTCTGTGGCACCTCCATCTTTATGGAATATCTTGACAGAGGCAACCTCTCCTGTTGGTTCAGAAAGGCTGCAAGCCCCCCCCCCCCGGATAGCCTTGAAGTAAGTCAACTTGTGAGTGGTGATTGTGAATCACTCCATTAGCCTCTAGGTTTTTCTCTGCAAATAGAAGAAGAAGAAGAGATTAGATTTATACCCCGCCCTTCACTCGGAGCGGCTTACAAACTCCTTTCCCTTCCCCTCCCCACAACAGACACCCTGTGAGGTAGGTGGGGCTGAGAGAGCTCTTGACAGAACTGTCCTTGAGAGAACAGCTCTGACAGAACTATGGCTTGCCCAAGGTCATCCCACAGCTGCAGGTTCTCCCAAATTAGAGTCTGCACACTTAACAACTACACCAAACTGGTTTGGGTTTTGAAGCCTAATTTTATGTGGAACACCTTGGACTGTTTTATTACTGTTCTGGTTTTTTGATGCAGTGGGTCCTCCCCCCGCCCCTGTTAATAGGCAAAACCCAATAACTGCCCATACCTGTGCCTTCTCTGTTTTGACCCCCACCTTGTGGAAAGGCCTGCCTGAGGCGGTCAGGAAGGCTCCCGTGCTCCTGGTTTCCCGCCAACTATGCAAAACTGAATTAGCCAAGAGAGCTTTTACACAGCCAGTAGAGTCACCCTGCACTAAATGATTCACACAGTTCCTTACAAACATTATTATGGACTGGTGTTTATGCTACTGTGTTTAGCTTGTTGACACTGGGATCCTGCTATGGAATTCTGCGTCATTCAGTGTGTCATGTTAATCCTTATCCGTTGCTTCCGTTCTGTTTTTAGAACTTCTAGTTGGTTCTACAGCCCTAATCCGGCTGCATCGGTTACCACACATCCCATCCGTTGCTTGTCTTGACTCACTCTGTTTAATCTGCCCTGAGTCCAAGTGAGAAAGGTAGGCTATACATAACGTAAATAAATAAAATCATGCCTGTAAGGTGCCTTCAGCATCCAGGAAAGGGTGTTCATAATGATTTTAACAATTAACAAAGATCTTTCAATGCCCTAAAAGTGATGCAAAAACCCTCACTTTTAAAAGGAAGCATTATTAGTATAGGGATGGTCTGAGTAGGCAAGGAAGGACAGTGGGTATAAAAAGGTGAGAAGAAGGCATTAGGGGTGCCATCTCTCACCTTGGCAAATTATGGACACTGTGGCACTGTCCTTACACAGGTCTGTCTGTTCCAGCTCTGCGGGCGTGTTTTAAATAGGGTTGCCAGTCTCCAGGTGGGGCAAACATCGAAAAATACTGTGGCTGATTTCCCACAAACTGCTGCTCCGTGTTGGTTCCTCCCTTTGCTCCATCATTTGTGTCAATTTCACACCATGTGCTGCCGGCTGCATTTTGCTCTGCAGCTTTTCCCGATTTCTCCCGCATCTACTCAATCCTTTTTTTTGAGGGGTGGGGCCTCAGCATGGTACAATGCCATAGAGTCCACCCTCCAAAGCAGCCATTTTCTCCAGGGGAGCTGATCTCTGTCAGCTGGAGATCAGTTGTAGAAGCGGGAGATCTCCAGGCCCCACCTGGGGATTGGCAGCCCTACTTGCCCCTGTTAGCCGCCCTGAGCCCTTTGGGGAGGGCGGGGTATAAATGCGAAAAATAAATAAATAAATATGAACAGGCCCCCAGGCCCCCATTGAAATGGGGGGGGGAGACCCTTATGGGTGCTCATTCATGAAACTCCAGATGTCCCATGTAGTTTGGCCTTCCAGAGGAGCGGACTGACTGTTTAACTGACCGGGAATGTTTCCAGTGGGCCACTGCCTTGGAGGGCTACTGGTGGCCAGGAGCACACTGCTGCAATCATTGGCACTGGCCGATTGCTGCAGGGCCCACTTGGCTCAGCTTCTTCCAGAGCTGTATTAGCATCTCAGTCCACTCCTGTCCTTCCTCAGTCGGGGCAGTAGGTCACAGGTGTCCCTGTGGGAGCTGGAATGACTGAAGGAGAAGGGGGAATGCTGAGGTTCTGAGTTAC
>NW_015163776.1:49664-59560 GCF_001447785.1 Gekko japonicus | reverse complement strand
TCCTGATGGCACCTGGGTTGTGGACTGGATGGCCATTGGCCTCATCTAGCATGGCTTCTCTTACGTTCTTATGTTCTTGGAGATAACAGAGGAACATGGAATGAGGAAGATGAAAAAATGTGTGCGCCTGCCATGAGCTAGAAACAGAGGATTGGCAGAAGAAGAAGAAGTCCTCTGGGTTTTCAAGGTTCTGGCAGCCTGCCCCAATTCCGCTATGGGACCCCTGCCAGAGATCTGTTCTTCCGGCTAGCCAGTAAAGAGTTGGGTTTTCCTGTATGAAGAAGAAGAAGAAGAGGAGATTGGATTTATACCCTGCCCTTCACTCGGAGTCTCAGAGCGGCTTACAAACTCCTTTCCCTTCCCTTCCACACAACAGATACCCTGTGAGGTGGGTGGGGCAGAGAGAGCTCTTTCCCGAACTGCCCTTTCAAGGACAGCTCTTCTCAGAACTATGGCTTGCCCAAGGTCATCCAGCAGCTGCAAGTGAAGGAGTGGGGAATCAAACCCGGTTTCCCCAGATTAGAGTCCACACACTTAACCACTGTGCAAAACTGGCTCTCCTAAGAACATAAGAGACGCCAATGTTGGATCAGGCCAAAGGCCCATCCAGTCCAACGCTCTTTCACACAGTGGCCAAATATACCAGGTGCCATCAGGAGGTCCACCAGTGGGGCCAGGACATTAGAAGCCCTCCCACTGTTGACCCCCCCCCCCAAGCACCAAGATGACAGAGCATCACTTGCCCCAGAGTCCCTATCTATACCTTGTGGCTAATAGCCACTGATGGACCTCTGCTCCATATGCTTATCTAATTCCCTTTTGAAGCCGTCCATGCTTGTAGCCGCCACCACTTCCTGTGGCAGTGAATTCCAAGTGTTAATCACTCTTTGGGTGAAGAAGGACTTCCTCTTATCCATTCTAACCCGACCGCTCAGCAATTTCATGGAGTGCCCACAAGGAGTTCTTGTATTGTGAGAAAGGGAGAAAAGTACCTCTTTCTCTACCTGCTCTTTCCCATGCATAATCAGTCGGGCCACGAGGAGCAAGAAGAAGCCAGGTAAGTTGCAGAGCTACCCCTCCGGCCCGCCTTCAGGTACAAGCTCTCCCTCCTCTGTGAGGGTAGATCTGCGCGTTTCCCCCCCCCCATAGCTAGCAATCCAGAACAGTCCAGTGAAGCCTGAGCGGTGGGTGTTTCCTTCGTACACACTTCCGGTGATGTCAGGGGGTGTGGCATATGCAAATGTTATGCTAATAAGTCATGCTAATGAGCTCCTGTACCTCTTTGTCTACGAAATGACCCCTGCTTGCACCTCTGATTGAGTTAACGCCATCAGTGCCCCCTGCTTCAAACGCAGTATATCTTCCCCTCTCCTGCCTGCTGGGTTAGCCTTTACACAGAATGTGTGGCCAGATGACCTGCTTCTCAGGGGTCATTTTGTAGAAAAAGAGGTGCAGGAGCTCATTAGCATGACTTATTAGCATAACTTATTTGCATATGCCACACCCCCTAACATCACCTGAAGTGTGTCAGAAGGCAACGCCCACTGCTCAGGCTCCACTGGACTGTTTTGGATTGCTAGCTATGGGGGGGGACGACGTGCAGATCTGTCCTCGCAGAGGAGGGAGAGCTTGTACCTGAATAAAACTTGGTCTTAAAGGTGCCACTGGACTGTTTTGGATTGCTAGCTATGGGGGGGGGAACACACAGATCTGCCCTCACCGAGGAGGGAGAGCTTGTACCTGAAGGCGGGCCGGGGTGAGGTGGGGCTCTGCAACTTACCTGGCTGCTTCTTGCTCCTCGTGGCCCGACTGAGGGCTGCTGGGAGCAGGGGGCGGGGCTTGTTGCATGTGCCCGCCCCCTGGGCTCCTTACTGCCGGAGCTCCGCTCCTGTGCGCTCCGGCAGGAAATGACCCCTGCTGCTTCTACTGAACTCAATAAACTCGATCCTTTCGAAGGAACGTTGTTGAGCCTGATTGTTGTGGGACTCAGCTAAGCAGCCATCTGCTCCAGGGAACCTGATCCCTGTCATCTGGAGTCCAGTCACAATTCTGGGGGGATCTACGGGCCCCACACTAGCTAGACCCATCTACAGTAGCCAGACCCCCAAGCCCCCAAAAGAGACTTTGGCAGTGTCCCCTGGATTTCCTTTCTCTTTCCCCTTCAAGCCGTGTCTGAACAAACTCTGCCTTCCTCTGTGGGCTCCCCGTGGAGACCCAAAGCTCGGGTCAGGCTCCGAGTTCCCAAAAACGCGAAGGACCGACTCGCCCCCCCCTCCGATCCCACCCCTTTCCCCGCTTGGCGCGTTTGATGTTTTCGGTTTGTTATTCTTGTTTTATCTGCGAGGAGAGCAACAGAGCGGGCCCTCGGCGTTCTTTGCCAGCTGGTTATTTTTCATCTTGGGAGAAATTAATTTTAGTTCCTACGCAAACATGGACTGGAGCCAGTTGGGGGGGGCAAGACGGGGGGGGGAGATAAGTGCTTAGGTCTCTGTGTTGCCTGGCAGTGGGGGGGGGGGCAAGCGATGATTAATGGGCGGGCTTTTGGAAGGCCGGGGTTGTTTGGAAGCCTGTTTGCTAGGGCTGCCAACCTCCAGGTGGAGCCTGGAGATCTCCCAAATCTCAATTACAACTGAACTCCAAGCGGTAGAAATCAGTTCCCCTGGAGAAAATGGATGGGAAGAAGAGAAGAGATTGGGTTTATTCCCCGCCCTTCACTACCCGAGGGAGTCTCAGAGCGGCTTACAATCTCCTTCCCCTCCCCACGGAAGACACCCTGTGAGGTAGTTGGGGCTGAGAGAGGACTTTCGAGGACTGCCCCTGAGAGAGCAGCTCTGAGAGAACTTGTGACTGGTCCAAGGTCAAGCAGGCAATGTCATGATGACAAACACCCTTATCTGGTTAAGAGAAGAAGAGGAGGAGGAGGAGGAGGAGAGTTTGGATTTACATCCTGCCCTCCCCACAACAGACGCCCTGTGAGGTAGGTGGGGCTGAGAGAGCTGTCTCGAGAACTGCTCGTGAGAGAACAGCTCTGAGAGAACTTGTGACTGACCCAAGGTCATACCAGCAGCTGCAAGTGGAGGAGCGGGGAATCGAACCCGGTTCTCCCAGATTAGAGTCTGTTCTCCTAACCACTACACTAGACTGGTTGGATGGTGGACTCAATGGTGTTATACCCGGTTTCCCCAAACCTTGACCTTCCTGGGCTCCACCCCCACCCACCCCAAATCACCAGGAATTTCCCAACTGGGAGCTGCCTTCCCTACTGTTCATGCACCTGTGTTTGGATAGGCACAGATCCGCTTCCTGCTGGGTATCAGAAAAGGGATCCAGGCAGGAGGCGGGCAGCACCTCGGACCCGATTCCCAGGCCTGTAATAAGACTGCTGTTCTCAGAACTCGAGAGTGTGTTTTGGAAGCCTCTACAGCTGGGGTGTCGAACTCGTTTGTTAATGAGGGCCGGATCAGACATAAATGAGACCTTGTTGGGCCGGGCCATGCGTGTCATAAAACATAGTGCCAGGTAGCGGAGATACAAACTTCATAAAGGACACAAACACAGAGGGTTTTTTTTTTTACTTAAAATAAAAACATGCTTAAAACATCAGCACTCTTGCGATATTTTGTTTAACAGTGTCTGATAACGGACCCCTCTTGCTCTGAATTATTGCCTCAAAATGTCTGTGCTGTTGCCATCTTGAGTATATTTTGTTTATTTAACAGTGTCTGAAAACTGACACCGCTTGCTCCGAATTATTGCATCAAAATGTCTGTGCTGTTGCCATCTTGAGTCTGCTGTTCAGGTGTGTATCTGTAAGCTGCAAACGTATGATGACGCAGCAGCAGCAGAACTGGAAGAAGAAGCAGAAGACAGCTGGTTCCGCTGCGGGCCTGATAGAAGCCCTCCCGGGGGGCCTGATCGACCTGATCCGACCCCCGGGCCGCATGTTTGACACCCCTGCTGTACATGATATTCTGGTTCTATTTGTATTGATTTTGAACATTTATAGGCCACCTCTCCAGAGGCCTGAGACCACAGCCAAGAGACACCTGCGCCTTCCCCTTGTCCTTCTTCGTTCCCCCAGAGCAGTTGACGGTGGCCTGGTTACACAGGCGAATCTCCGTGGACTGAAAGGTGGGAGGGGGGCGGGGCCTCAGAGCAAGAGCACAGAATTGTCCTGACCCAGGTTCAGTGCCCAGCGTCTCCGGTAAACAGTGGGACACACTCGGAGCTGCTGGCGTGGCCTCGGGTCAGTCACGGTTCGGGAAGAGCAGTTCTCAAAAGACCTCTCTCAGCCCCACCTACCTCACAGGCAGCGTTCCCTCTAAGCTGCGTTTTGTGTGGTGGTTAAGTGCGCGGACACTAATCTGGGAGAACTGGGTTTGATTCCCCATTCCTCCACTTGCACCTGGCTGGATCACCTTGGGCAAGCCACAGTTCTGTCAGACCTGTTCTTGAAAAAGAGCAGTTTCTGTCACCTCCTCCTCCTCCTCCTCCTCCTTCTTCTTCTTCTTCTTCTTCTTCTTCTTCTTCTTCTTCTTCTTCTTCTTCTTCTTCTTCTTCTACTGGATCAGATCCTTGGTCTTTCAAAGTCAGTCTTGTCTACTCAGACTGGCAGTGGCTCTCCAAGATCTCAGGCAGAGGTCTTTCCCATCACCTATTGCCTGGTCCTTTTTAGCTGGAGATGCTGCTGGGGATTGAACCTGGGACCTTCTGCGTGGCAAGCAGATGCTCTACCACTGAGCCACGGCTCCTCCCCACAGCTCTCCAGGGTCTCAGACTGAGGTCTTTCCCATAACCTACTGCCTGGTCCTTTTAACTGGAGATGCCAGGGATTGAACCTGGGACCTTCTGCATGCCAAGTAGATGCTCTACCACTGAGCCACAGTGCCTCTTTATAGCTCTCCAGGGTCACAGGTGGAGATCTTTCCCATCACCTCCTGCCTGGTCCTTTTAACTGGAGATGCCGGGATGGAACCTGGGACCTTCTGCACGCCAAGCAGATGCTCTTCCACTGAGCCACAGCCCCTCTTTACAGCTCTCCAGGGTCTCAGGCTGAGGTCTTTCCCATCACCTACTGCCTAGTCCTTTTTAGCTGGAGATGCCGGGGATTGAACCGGGGACCTTCTGCATGCCAAGCAGATGCTCTATACCACTGAGCCATGGCTTCTCTCTGGGGGAGATGCTTGTTTTGCCTGATCAGACCTGAGCTGCTGTATGTTTTGACGCAGGGCTGCAAGAGGTTGCTACAGATTCTCCGGTGTTAATTTTTAAGGGGTGTTTTCTTTTGCATGAGCCCCTACCTGAAGCTGCATCATCCTCAGTCCATCCGGAACTCTATTCAGTGCAAACAAAAATGTCCGGAGAGGAAAGGGTGAACACTACCCCTCTCTCTGTTCCCACCCGTTTCTCTTCCTTGATAAAGCAATCCTGGCAGCTAAATTACCAAATGAAAAAAAGAAGAAACCATTTAAAATAAACATGGACTCTGCAGTTGAGCCCTAAGCTAATAAGCGGGGGGTCAGAGGAAAGATGCCCTGTTCACTCGATCACGCGAGAGACGTATGCCGCATCTAGCGGAGCGCGGTTCTCTCAGCCACTCAGTGGTCTCGTTGGGATGCTGAGAAACCCTGTTGACCTCGTGAACAGATTCTCTTTTTTTAATATTAAGAACAATCTGTTCCCTTTATTTAAACAAAAAAAAACCTTCCACGATCTTGCGTTTACATGTCTGCTTTCACGAAACTCATCGTTTGCTGTAGCCGCATCCTCTAAACGCCCCCCCCCCACCATTTCCTGTGTTAATCCTGAGGTTTTTCAAAACCCCGGGATTATTGAAACCTCCTTTTTCCCTGGGGAAAGTCATATCCTTCTAGGTTCGGCAGGAACAGTTTCAGTGTGAACTCCAGCCAGCATCGTGCATGGCTGGGAACTAGTGTTACCAGCTTCCAGGTGGGTGCTGGAGCAGGGGTGCCAGGCTCCAGGTGGGCCCTGGGGATCCCCCAGAATTATAGCTCACCTCCAGACTACAGACATTAGAATCATATAATCATGGAGTTGGAAGGGACCTCCACCAGTGGGGCCAGCACTCCAGAAGCCCTCCCACTCTGCCCCCCCTCAAGCACCAAGAAGACAGAGCATCACTGGCCCAGACAGAGTGTCTCATCTATTCCTTGTGGCTAATAGCCATTGATGGACCTCTGCTCCATATAGTTATCTAATTCCCTCTTATAAGAACATAAGAGAAGCCATGTTGGATCAGGCCAGAGGCCCATCCAGTCCAACTCTCTGTGTCACACAGAGGCCAAAAACCCCAGGTGCCATCAGGAGGTCCACCAGTGGGGCCAGCACTCCAGAAGCCCTCCCACTCTGCCCCCCCTCAAGCACCAAGAAGACAGAGCATCCCTTGCCCCAGACTGAGAGTCCCTCTCTATACCTTGTGGCTAAGAGCCACTGATGGACCTCTGCTCCATATAGTTATCTAATTCCCTCTTATAAGAACATAAGAGAAGCCATGTTGGATCAGGCCAGAGGCCCATCCAGTCCAACTCTCTGTGTCACACAGAGGCCAAAAACCCCAGGTGCCATCAGGAGGTCCACCAGTGGGGCCAGCACTCCAGAAGCCCTCCCACTCTGCCCCCCCTCAAGCACCAAGAAGACAGAGCATCCCTTGCCCCAGACTGAGAGTCCCTCTCTATACCTTGTGGCTAAGAGCCACTGATGGACCTCTGCTCCATATAGTTATCTAATTCCCTCTTATAAGAACATAAGAGAAGCCATGTTGGATCAGGCCAGAGGCCCATCCAGTCCAACTCTCTGTGTCACACAGGGGCCAAAATCCAGGGGCCCTCAGGAGGTCCAGCAGTGGGGCCAGAACTCCAGAAGCCCCTTCCACTCTTGCTCCCCACAAGCACCAAGTAGACAGAGCATCATTGCCTCAGACAGAGTGTTCCATGTCTCCTCTGTGGCTAATAGCCACTGATGGACCTCTGCTCCATATAAGAATGTAAGAGAAGCCATCTTGGATCAGGCCAATGGCCCATCCTGTCCAACACTCTGTGTCACACAGTGGCCAAAACGCGGGTTCAGGAGGTCCACCAGTGGGGCCAGAACTCCAGAAGCCCTCCCACTGTTGCCCCCCCAAGCACCAAGAAGACAGAGCATCCCTGCCCCAGACAGAGTGTTCCCTCTATTCCTTGTGGCTAAGAGCCACTGATGGACCTCTGCTCCATACATTTCTCCAATCCCTCCTCGAAGCTGTCTGTGCTTGTTGCCGCCACTTCCTGCGGCAGCGAATTTTGTAAAATAAGTAATTTACGAACTTTGTAAAATCAATCCATCCAGAAAAAGAGAGGCCTACTTAAAACAAGAAAAACCCCCGAAGCATAATCGATCCATTCAGCGTGGGTGAGGACCATTCCCAGCGGGGGTTTATTAACTGGCAATGTGTTCCCCCTAAGTTGTAGAATCTTGTGAGCAAAAATTCTACTTTGTGAGCTGCTGGCATTAAAGTTGTGAGCGAGCAATGTGGCTACTGCATAAATGAGTTGGCTCTGGAGCCGTCCTTCCTGAGCTGAGACAAAAAAGTGTGAGCTGGAGGCTAAAAAACTGTGAGCTAGCTCACACTAACTCAGCTTAGAGGGAACACTGGACAGGACTGCAGCTGAAGTTCGTTCAGGAACAAGGCAAAGAAAATGGCAAGACAGAAATCTTCAGCGGAACCTGTCTCTCGACCTCTCTGTTTTCCTTTATGCTCAGAGCGAGGGTTGCCCATTCTGGGTGGAGAACTACTTTTTGGTGGGGGAACCTGTGGAGGGCAGGGTTTGGGAAAGGGAAGGGACGTCATTGGGGTACAATGCCACAGAGTCTGCCCACCAAAGCCGCCATTTTGTCCATGAGAACTGATCTCTGCAGTCTGGAGATCAGAGGAGAAGGAGAAGAAGAGGAGGAGGAGGAGGAGATTGGATCTATACCCTGCCCTTCACTACCCAAAGGAGTCTCGGAGCGGCTTACAAACTCCTTCCCCTCCCCACAACAGACACCCTATGAGGTAGGTGGGGCTGAGAGAGCTCTTGACAGAGATGGCTCTTTTTCGAGAACAGCTCTTATCAGAACTACGGCTTTCCCAAGGTTATCCAGCCAGGTGCAAGTGGAGGAGCGGGGAATCAAACCCGGTTCTCCCAGATTAGAAGAAGAAGGATTGGATTTATACCCCGCCCTTCACTACCCAAAGGTGTCTCAGAGCGGCTTACAAGCTCCTTTCCCTTCCCCTCCCCACAGCAGACACAATGTGAGGGAGGTGGGGCTGAGAGAGCTCTTGACAGAAACGGCTCTTTTTCAAGAACAGCTCTTATCAGAACTACCGCTTGCCCAAAGTCACCCAGCCAGGTGCAAGTGGAGGAGTGGGGAATCAAACCCGGTTCTCCCAGATTAGAGTCCGCGCACTTATTGACGACATCAAACTGCACTACACCAAGAGAGAGCTCTTGACAGAAACGGCTCTTTTTCAAGAACAGCTCTTATCAGAACTACGGCTTGCCCAAGGTCACCCAGCCAGGTGCAAGTGGAGGAGTGGGGAATCAAACCCGCTTCTCCCAGATTAGAGTCCGTGCACCTAACCACGACACCAAACTGGCTCACAGTTGTCATACTTGGAGATCTTTAGATGCCGCCTGGCGATTGGCAACCCTCAGCTCAACACAACCAATCCAATTTGGCTACGTAATACCATTGCAGAGGGTAATAGAAAGTGGAGGTGCCTTCAGCGAATGAGCCATCTTTCCGAAAAATTGCGAAGAAGGCGATTGTGTTGTTTTGGGGTTTTTTGCATCGCCGAAAAATGTTCGCGGAAAACAGTCCTGTCGTTTCAGTTCAGCTCGGCTCCGGTGAAGGCTAATTATCCGCAGCTTCTCGATCCTCCCACCCCGAAGGCCTCTGGCTAATTTGTATGATGAATTACGCATGGTTCGCAGGCCGTGGTTAAATTTTCACCGGCACGCGAGATGCCAAGTCGGAGCGAGGGGATGCCCGTATTCCAGCGGCAGTCCTCCCGGCTATTGCTGACCTCCTCCCCTCCTTCCTCTGTTTACTGTACGGGACTCACCAAATTTGTTTATTGTCCTAAACAACATGTTTGCCCTGTGAAATTGG
This sequence comes from Gekko japonicus, assembly GCF_001447785.1. Classification (NCBI taxonomy): domain Eukaryota; kingdom Metazoa; phylum Chordata; class Lepidosauria; order Squamata; family Gekkonidae; genus Gekko; species Gekko japonicus. Next base: position 50,413 of record NW_015163776.1, on the reverse strand, counting down.
AAGATGAACGATGATGCTTCTTTGAAAGTGGAAGCTCTGCATGTGGCGGGGAAAATGTTTCCCAGACATGCTCCCGAGCTGCTCTATTCCTCAAAGTTTCTCTTCCCAGGTCACGCAAGTGAAAGACAAAACCCACCTCCCTCTGGTAGGGTAGCCAGTTCCGGGTTTAGGAAGTACCTGGATGGAGCCTGGGGAGGGTGAGGAGAGTTTGGGGAGGGAAGGGACTCAGCGGTGGATATTGCCTTGGGGTCCACCCTCCAAGGAGGCCATTGTCAGAACCCTCAGCTAACAACGAAGTACACACATTCAGGAACGGTTATACTTTTATTGCAAAGCTATAGATGCAGTAACACAGGCACTGTTAAGAATGGCCACAGCCACTAGAGCATAATAGGATATAGGGTATTCGTATGCACTGTTAAGAATGGCCACAGCCACTAGAGCATAATAGGATATAGGGTATTCGCAGGGCTGTTTTTGGGCAGGAACGCACAGGAACGGAGTTCCGGCTGGCTCCCAAGTTGGCCACGCCCAGCAGGAACTCGTTAGCATAACAGGCCACACCCAACAGCAGAAACTCATTAGGATTGGCTACAATTAGGGGTGTGTGGCCTAACATGCAAAAAGCCCTGGGTTTTGACAACAAGCAAGGTAAGCAGAATAAGAAGCAAAAGGTGGGTGTGGCTGGATGACCACACTTCTGGTAACATGGGGTGTGGCCTAATGTGCTAATGAGCTGTGCTCTCAGG
>NW_015163776.1:40530-48834 GCF_001447785.1 Gekko japonicus | reverse complement strand
GAACCTGACAGGTATAAATCCAGTCTCCTCCTCCAACCTCCCTCTTCTTCTTCTTTGGAACAGAAAAACAGTTGTAATTCTGGGATATCTCCAGGGCCCCTCCTGGAGGCTGAAGCAGCCCGAGCTGCAGTGTTAGGAGAGTCTAGTAACAAATAAATATACACTGCAAAAACCTTTTAACAAACTAATGTGTTCTATTTATGTTCATCATTTAGTAAAGTGCATAAAAAGTAAAGGCAAATGTTTCCCTTGCTCGAAAGCCGGTCGAATCCGACTCTAGGGTTGCGGTGCTCATCTCCGTTTCCAAGCCGAAGAGCCAGCGCTGTCCGAAGACATTTCCGTGGGCATGACTAAACACCAAGGCGCACGGAACGCTGTTACCTTCCCACTGAAGTGGTACCTGTTTATCGACTTGCAGTTTCTTGCTTTCGAACTGCTAGGTTGGCAGGAGCTGGAACTAGAGACGGGAGCTCACTCCGTCATGCAGCACACTTGGGTCTCGAACTGCTGAACTACCGACCTTCTACAGCCTGCAGTTCAGTGTCTTAACCACTTGAGCCACCGCAGCTCCTTAGTAAAGTGCATAGTGTATGATTATTTCATCCTAGTCAGATATAAATATTTATTACATTCAATAAGCAATAACATTCAGTACATGCAGATTGCTAACTACCAGACAATTTTGCATCAGCTTTAAGAATGAGAGGAGTACTCCGTCCATGAATGTTAGCTGCCCAATGTGTCTTTTGTAGGACCGGCAAAATGTATCCATACAACTATTAAGAAGGTTGTCCCCCTTTTTGGAAGACTTCATGCAAGGAGAAGCAGGTTTATAATTCTAGAAACTCCCGTTGGGGCTTAACTTTTAAAACACTGATGCTTGGAACTTAATTTGTCAATAAATCAAAAGTTGGCATGCAGCTTACAGAGCTAATGTTTTAAGCATGTTTTTATTTTAAGTAAAAAACAACAACCCTTTGTGTTTGTGTCCTTTATAAAGTTTATATTGCCACCTGGCATTACCTTTTATGACACACACGGCCTGGCCCAACAAGGTCTCATTTATGTCAGATTCGGCCCTCATCACAAATGAGTTCGACACCCCTGTTTGGATCTCCACTGGGGAAGGCAGAGTATAAATGATGTAAGTTGTTGTTGTTGTATTGAATTTTATTGTAAGCCGCCCTGAGCCCTGCTTGCAGGGAAGGACAGTCAAATGATGATGATGATATCCAGGGGTCATAATGCCCCTGTATAAATCGGTGGTGCGACCTCATTTGGAGTACGGTGTACAGTTCTGGTCACCATACCTCAGAAGCAGGGGTCATTTCCTGCAGGAGCACACAGGAGCGGAGCTCCGGCAGTAAAGAGCCCAGGGGGCGGGCACATGCAACAAGCCCCACCCCCTGCTCCCAGCAGCCCTCAGTCAGAGCAAGAAGCAACCAGGTAAATTACAGAGCCCCCCCACCGCCTTGCCCCCTGGTCCAAAACAGTCCAGCGGCACTTTTAAGACCAAGTTTTATTCAGGCACAAGCTCTCCCTCCTCTGCGAGGACAGATCTGCACGTTCCCCCCTCCCCAATAGCTAGCAATCCAAAACAGTCCAGTGGAGCCTGAGTGGTGGGTGTTGCCTTCAGACACATTTCTGATGATGCCAGGGGGTGTGGCATATGCAAATAAATTATGCTAATGAGCTCCTGCACCTCTTTTCCTACAAAATGACCCCTGATGATATCAAATTAAAGCTACTCAGATTACGAACTAGATTTCATTGACGTGCTCATTGTTTTCAGTGGGAAATATTTTTCTGGGTATAACTGTTTTCCTCTACCCAGCTGGGGTGAAATATGTGTGTTCTTTACCGTTGTGGGTAGGGTTGCCAGCTCTTGGGTTGGGAAATACCTGGAAATTTGGGGGATGGAGCCTGGGGAAGGCAGGTGTGGGGGGAAGGGACCTTAACAGGGTATAATGTCACAGAGCCCGCCCTCTAAACCAGCCATTTTATCCAGCAGAACTGATCTCTGTTGTCTGGAGGTCAACTGTAATAGTGGGAGATCTCCAGGCCCTGCCTGGAAGTTGGCAACCCTAGCTGTGGAGAAGAGGGGCTCCTGGAGTGCATCTATTCCATCCACAGCCTGCAGGACAACTAGGTCACCAGTCATCAGTGGGGCAAGGCCCTGGGTCCCTGCCATTACCCCCCCACACCAATTTCTCCAGTCCTGTCTGCTGCCAGCGTGTATAAGCAAAGTCTTTACTTTCATCCCCTTCCTAGTATATCGCCTGGCTCCCAGTCAAAGGGCAGGGGGATCCCTAGCTTTCGCCTCAGTGCTCTCCCCCAGGGTCTAGGTGAGCGATTGACCACGGGAGGAAAGGTATAACGTTTCCCCTCAGCGGTCCTCAGCCTCTCTTTTTGCCTGCCAGTGGATACAGCCACAAATGACACCCGCCAAGGGAAGACCATCAACAACCCACAGTTATATATGGTCAAAATTAAATAACCTGTTACAGTTCCGCAGGGCCTGTAAGACGGAGCTCTTCCGCCAGGCTTTTGAATAGGAGCCGCCGCCGCCACCACCACCAATGGGTGACTGCAAAGCAATACTGCTGGGTTAGGCTGACTGGCCATTTGAACATCGGGGCCATAGCATCCCCCTCTTTGACTCTTTGTACAATAGGGAACGAGTATGTGAGTCGCGATAGACCCTTGGGAGTGGCCCACTGTAATTAATTGTTTTAAATTGTTTTAACCGTATTTTATTGCACTGTGTGCCCTAACTGTGTAACTGTGGTGTGTCTTACACCTATGTCCTGTAAGCTGTCCTGAGCCCGCGTGCGGGAAATGCAATTAAATAAATAAATAAAATTGTATATTTGTTATTTATTTATTTATTTATTATTTAGATTTCTATCCCGCCCTCCCCGAAGGCTCAGGGCGGCTAACAGGGCATAATGCCAAAGAAGACCATAAAACAGTATAAAATATTAAATTACATAACAATCAATAAACAGTTAATAACATCATAAAACATTTTTGGTGCTCCTCTATTCCGGTTCCGATGTTAAGATTTTTAAAAGCAGGATGATGTCCTCAGTGTCCTAGCTAGGCAGCTACAGCAGTGATATCCCACTGCCTTGCCGTCCCCTAAAGACGTCCTGTTCCCACCAATGATGCCCGCATCAAGGTGGCCATATACGGAAGTCATAGGGCGTTGATGGTACAGTGGTGGCGGCGGCTCCTATTCGAAAGCCTGGCAGAAGAGCTCCGTCTTACAGGCCCTGCGGAACTGTAAAGTGCAAAGATGGGTTAGTGGTCATAACCCCATGAAATGTATAAATTCACAGATTGCTTGTGTCAATTATACATTATTAGCAAAAAAAAAGAATGTGTTCAAATCCAACAGTAGGCTCCTCTGTAGTCCCCCATGTAAATAGTGTCCATGGACCTCCACACAGAAAATGATTGCCACAGAGGACGCTGACCGTGGAAAGAATAACAGCCGTACGTCTCTTCCAGGTATAAATCAGGACATTTCAATCCTCTTCAACAGCGGCTGGTTAAAACAGAACCCGATTTCCACAATCACATAGGCACAGCTCAGTGAAGTCATTGAGCTGTGCCCATGTTATTTTGGAAATAGGGTTATTCTTATAATTTTTTTGCCGGTAATGTATAATTGATATGAGCAATCTGTTGGATATATGTTTATACATTTCATTGGGTTATGGCCAACTCACCCATCTTTGCACTGCAATGAATGTAATATACAGTTTTAATCATATATAGTTGTGAGTTGTTGGCTGTTATTTGTGGTTGTACTCATACACTAAGGCAGGTGTGTCAAACATGCGGCCTGGGGGCCAGATCAGGCCCCCGGAGGGCTCCTATCAGGCCCGCAGTGGAACTGGCTCTCTTCTCCTTCTTCTTCCAGTTCTTCTGCTGCCGCGTCATCGTAGGTTTGCAGCTTACAGATACACACCTGAACAGCATACTCAGGATTGCAACAGCACAGACATTTTGATGCAGTAATTCAGAGCAAGAGGTGTCCATTATCAGACACGGTTAAATAAACAAAATATTGCAAGAGTGCTAATGTTTTAAGCATATTTTTATTTTAAGTAAAAAAAAAACCACCTTTGTGTTTGTGTCCTTTATAAAGTTTATATCTCGGCTACCTGGCATTACATTTTATGACACACATGGCTCAGCCCAACAAGGTCTCATTTGTGTCAGATCTGGCCCTCGTAACAAATGAGTTCGACGTCCCTGAGCTAAGGGTTCCCTGATGTCTTTGCCAGTGGATGCAAGCAAAACTCTTTGCCTAGCAGGGACCGCCCAAGCGAATGGAAAAGTTTACGCGGACACAGAACCCGTGCTTATATAACATCGGAAAGGCTGTTCAGAACCACTGGGACTATACCCAGCGACCTGACGAGTTTTTGATCTGAAGCCCTCTTTCTCCGATCTCCCACAAGCCCTTCCAAGAAAACGGGCACCTGGAATGTATCATATCGAACAAACGCCTCATTTATAACTTTCTCCTAAAAATAGAAGAGTTTTGGGAAACTCGTCTCCCTGGCGGATTAAGAAAGAGGAAGCGACATCTGTCTTTCATTTGTGTCCTAAACGCAAAGCAGCTCTCCATCTACTTACATGTGTTTGCTAGTCCGCAATGAAGGCTGCTGCGCCCCCTTGGCCAGGTCCTGCCCATCCATTAGCGTAACTTTATGTATCAGGTTTTTTTTATCCCCGTGTCTGTTTCTTTGTTTTCAAAATGAGTAGCCATAGCACCCAACTTATGTAATAGAAAAATGTAATAGGGGAAAAAACCATTCTCAGTAAAAACGTAATAGAAACCCCCCCCCCCAGATTTTATCATTCCTTCAACCTTACTAAGACCTGTCCTTTAAACCAACAACTCTATTGTATTGTGCTTGCTAGGGATAGGCAGGGCTATTTTGGGGCAGGAACGCACAGGAACGGAGTTCCGGCTGGCTCCCAAGTTGGCCACGCCCAGCAGGAACTCATTAGCATAATAGGCCACACCCAACAGCAGACACTCATTAGGATTGGTTACATTAGGGGTGTGTGGCCTAACATGCAAAGGAGTTCCTGTTTAAAAAAAAGCCCTGGGTTTTGACAACAAACAAGGTAAACAGAATAACAGGCAAAAGGTGGGTGTGGCTGAATGACCACACTTATGGTAACATGGGGGTGCGGCCTAATGTGCTAATGAGCTGTGCTGTCAGGGGTGTGGCTGAATATGCTAATGAGTTTCTGATGTTGGGTGTGGCCTATTATGCTAATGAGTTCCTGCTGGGCTTTTTCTACAAAAAGAGCCCTGGACCGAACCACTAACTGATATGAACCGGGAAGTTGGTGCGCAAACCGAATCATTTCGTAGTGGTTTGGGACCCCTGCTTTCTGCTCCCTGGTGCTTTTCGCGGGGAGCAGAAACAAACCCCTGCTTTCTGCTCTTCACGAACTGCGACAAACTGCCTTAAAATTTATGGGAAGTTTGGGACAGCTCTTCAGTGCACGAACTTTCATTTGCAAACCACGAACCGCCCAAAATTCGTCACGAACTTAGGTTCATGAGCTGGTTCGTTCCCATCTCTAGTGCTTACAGCCACAAAGCCTCTGTCCTGATTGGCCACACTGGTGTAATAGTATGACTAGTATACAGCTGTAGAAGGTGGCAGAATGCTTTCAGTCCAGCTTCTTTGTGGGCAGGGAAAGTTGGCAATTTGGCTGGGAAATCAAACCCGGTTAGAGTCCATGCTCTTAACCACTACAGCAAACTAACCAATGCAGGAGATGCGTCAGGAAGTACTTCGAGGGGTGAGGCCTTTCTGTTTTCCGCCGCTAAAGTTTGTAGGAATGATCACAGCAGTTAATTGATGACTTAACTCTTCCATGAAGTACTTTAGTCCAGCATTTGAGAAAAGGAGGAAACGGCATGTTTATTCTTGAATTGTGCAAAACCATTTGGCATATTTTGGGGCTGGTGTCGCTAGATCCCGAGGGGGTGGGTATAGATATCTCCCAGCTGTCAGGCGAGGTGGGGGGGAGGAGAAGTCAGGAAAAAACCCCGGGGGGGGGGGGGGGGGAGGAAAATGATGAATATTTTGCATTAAAACCCAAGGAAGAAAGGCTACAGCTTCCCCATGTGATATAAAGTGCGTGCAAATGAGTAGGTGGATAGATTTTGAGTAGGCACGGGGAGTACAGCAAGAGACTGGCTGTGAAGTGCCTAGCTGAGAAGGATGATTTTACCTACGGGAAGGCCTCCTATCTATGTAATCTAACTGCATACCTGAAGATGGTTCTCTCCCCCCACCCAATTCTCCCTACTTTCAGAGTTTCTCTGAGAGGACAGCTGTATTTTTTTTTTTTGCTTCGCATATTGCCTTGGGCACTTGATAATGGGAACCGCAATTTATAAAATTACAACTGTTCCAACAAAAGAAGGTACAACACTGAATTCTCTGTTTGTACCAGGAGGAGTGGGGCAGAACAGTCCATACACAGCCAAACATGACTACTCGAACACTGAAAGCTAAGAAATCAATTAGCATCCAAACCTACAGCCAAGGCATAGTTTCTTCACGCACTAGGAAGGTTTCCAAGCCCTCTAAAGCAAAAGCAAATGTTAAGAGCAGTGCTGGTTACATCTCACTTTATCCAAGCCCAAGTGCCAAAGCAGCAGCAGCAAGTGCTGCAGCAGCGAATCAAACTCTCACTTCAGGAACCTGTATTTATTTTGTGTAAGGCAGAAGTCAGACAGAGGCACATTCCTCACTGAAACACTAACCAACTCAAAGTACAGGAAGGCCTCTCTCTAGCTAACATCTGCTGCAGAGTAGATGCCAATCTGAGTGCCAGGGGGGAAAAACCAGGAAATTAAAAAACGAAAACTTTCTTACCAAAGCGAAACCAACCATAAATGGGAAGAATGGTAAAAGAAGAAGAGCTGGTTTTGCCCTTCACTACCTGAAGGAGTCTCATTTGCTTCTGCCTTATTTCCCTGGAATACATCAGGGCCTTTCTGATGAGTTGGTGATTGCTCATGAATGCGGAGTTGCTACTGAGAATCCAGACCTTGTCCTCGTGGGTCACCCGTTCACCCCTTTTCAGGAATGTATGCATTTTAGAGATGCCGTTCACCATGAGAAGAACAGATCACCATGGTGTAAGAACAGGTAGAGAAAGAGGTACTTTTCTCCCTATCTCACAATACAAGAACTCGTGGGCACTCCATGAAATTGCTGAGCGGTTGGGTTAGAACGGATAAAAGGAAGTCCTTCTTCACCCAAAGAGTGATTCACACATGGAATTCACTGCCACAGGAAGTGGTGGCGGCTACAAGCATGGATGGCTTCAAAAGGGAATTAGATAGGCATATGGAGTAGAGGTCCATCAGTCGCTATTAGCCACAAGGTATAGATAGGAAGTCTCATTCTGGGGCAAGTGATGCTCTGTCTTCTTGGTGCTTGGGGGGGCCAACAGTGGGAGGGCTTCTAGTGTCCTGGCCCCACTGCTGGACCTCCTGATGGCACCTGGTATTTTTGGCCACTGTGTGACACAGAGTGTTGGACTAGATGGGCCTTTGGCCTGATCCAACATTGGCATCTCTTATGTTCTTATGTGTCTATTATTATTGTGGGCATTGGGGTCCCATTAGGGTTACCGGCTCTGGGTTGGGAAATACCTGGAGATTTTGGGGGAGGAGCCTGAGGAGGGTGGGGTTTGGGTAGGGGAGGGACGTCAACACAAGAACCTAAGAGAAGCCAGTGTTGGATCAGGCCAATGGCCCACCCAGTCCAACACTCTGTGTCACACAGTGGCCAAAAAGACCAGGTGCCATCAGGAGGTGCTCATATGAGAGATCAGGGTACAGCTTCTTCCTAAAAGAAAAAAATATCCTGGGGAAAAAAAACCATACTCATAAATACAGGACAATCAGTGTTCCCTCTAAGCTGAGTTAGTTGTGAGCTAGCTCACTGTTGTGTCCGCTGACCGCCACCGGAGGTCAGCGCACACTCCTGAGCTTCAGTCCGGCACAACAATGGGACTAGGATTCTAGTCCCTCCACTGGGGGGAACCAATGGGACCTTGGCGGGAGATTCAAACCCACCAATGGGACCAGGGGAAGCCCCTGGACTGTGTATATAGTTGGCCTGCCGGCCGTTAGTCTTTAGTCTTGTTGTGTACCAGTAAAGCCATGCTGATCACTACATCAGTTTCCGTGCTTTCTTTACGCGTCTAACCCACTACACTTCAATGGCGACGAGGATGGGATCCCGC
>NW_015163776.1:40053-40262 GCF_001447785.1 Gekko japonicus | reverse complement strand
AGAAAGGTCTTCTCCGCGGGACGTGCGGCCCCGCCATAGTGGAACTAGCCCAGCATCTGATCTCTCCCAAAACGTTTGATGACTGCACCTTCGAGGAGTTAGTCAACGCAGTCCAGAACCACTACACGCCGAAGCCGTCGGAGATGACCTGCCACGTGGCGTTCCAGCATCGGAACCAGCTAGGCCGCGAGACAGCTGCGGAGTTCCTC
>NW_015163776.1:33634-38297 GCF_001447785.1 Gekko japonicus | reverse complement strand
CCTGGCCCATTTTGATGAGACATTACCGGTGGTTTTGGCATGCGATGCCTCGCCTTACGGGGTCGGGGCTGTGTTGGCTCACCGTTTGGCCGACGGCAGGGAGGTCCCGGTCGCTTATTACTCTCGAACCCTTTCTGCGGCGGAGCGGAACTACGCCCAGATCGACCGGGAGGGTCTCGCAATTGTGGCCGGGGTCAAGAAGTTCCACGACTACATATACGGCAGGCCGTTCACCATTGTCACAGACCATCGCCCGCTCCTCGGCCTCTTCGCGCCCGACCGCCGGACGCCGCAGGTTCTCTCGCCGCGAGTCCTAAGGTGGACTATTTTCCTCGCTGGCTACAATTATCTGCTCCTGCACCGCCCCGGGAAAGCCATGGGCCACGCGGACGCTCTTAGCCGCCTCCCACTACCTGAGGTGGTTGAGGACCCGGCCCCAGCCTTCCGGGTCCTTCAGCTGGAGGGCCTGCCGGAGGCCCCGTTGCAAGCGCGGGACATTGCCCGCCGCTCGGCTCGGGACCCCGTGGTATCCCGGGTTCTGGGCTGGGTGGTGAGGGGGTGGCCTGAGAAGACAGACCCTGAGTTCGCGGCGTATGCTACCCGGCGGGACGAACTTTCTGCACACAAGGGATGCCTGCTATGGGGAGACAGGGTCGTGGTCCCACACGCATTACGCCAGAGGGTCCTCCAGGCACTGCATGAAGCTCACCCGGGCATCGTCCGGATGAAAGGGCTGGCAAGAAGCTACGTCTGGTGGCCCGGCATCGACGCAGAGGTGGAAGCATGGGTCAAGCGTTGTCAGCCCTGCCAGGCGGTGAGACCCAGCCCACCGGGGGCACCAGCGCAGGCGTGGGAATCCACCCGTACCCCGTGGTCCCGGCTCCATATAGACTTCGCAGGGCCATTCCAGGGACGGCTGTTCCTGGTCACGGTGGATTCCTACTCAAAGTGGCTGGAAATAAGCCCCGTGGCTGCAACGTCCGCAAAAGCCACCATCCGCGCCCTACGAGGACTCTTTGCCACACACGGGCTGCCGGACACCATCGTGTCGGACAACGGGACGGCTTTTACGTCCGAGGAATTCCAGCAGTTCCTCAGCAGCAACTTGATCCGACATGTCCGGTCAGCGCCGTTCCACCCCGCAACCAACGGCCAAGCGGAGCGAATGGTCCGAACCGCAAAGGAGGCCTTGAGCCGGATGGTGGAAGGGGAATGGGAATGCCGCATCGCCAGATTCCTCCTGACCCAGCACACGACTCCCAACCCTGTCAGCGGAAGGTGCCCAGCAGAACTACTGATGGGTCGAAAGCCAACGATCCTTTTGGACCGCCTGCACCCCGACCGGGCCCCCGACCAAAGAAACGCAGTCGAGCAGAGGGAAGCACCAAGGGGGTTCTTCCCAGAGGACCCGGTTCTCGCCAGAAACTTCGGCCGCGGTCCGGAGTGGATTGCGGGCCGCATACTCCGGCCCCTGGGTACCGTGATGTACGAGGTATCCATGGAGTGCGGGCAGATATGGAGAAGGCACATCGACCAGCTCAGACAGCGAGTGCTACCGGAGTCCCAGACAGAGGAAGAGACGAGACAGCAGACGGAACCTAGAGAGACCACACCCGAGGCGACTGCACAGGACTTGCCAGCCGAGGAGCACCCGGCACAGGGCCCCACGGCCCCAGCTTCGGTCGAGGAAAACCCCGTTCCGGAGGCGGCGGAAGCAGGAGCACCAGCTCCCTCGTCAGAACCCGGCCCTGAGGTCGGAATTCCGGAAGCACGAGGGGCCACCCCTCGACGGTCAGCTAGAGTACGACGGTCCCCATCGTACTTAAAGGACTACGTGACTTAGGGGAGGGCCCGGACTATGGGGGGAGGGATGTTGTGTCCGCTGACCGCCACCGGAGGTCAGCGCACACTCCTGAGCTTCAGTCCGGCACAACAATGGGACTAGGATTCTAGTCCCTCCACTGGGGGGAACCAATGGGACCTTGGCGGGAGATTCAAACCCACCAATGGGACCAGGGGAAGCCCCTGGACTGTGTATATAGTTGGCCTGCCGGCCGTTAGTCTTTAGTCTTGTTGTGTACCAGTAAAGCCATGCTGATCACTACATCAGTTTCCGTGCTTTCTTTACGCGTCTAACCCACTACACTTCACTCACAGTTTTTTAGCCTCTGGCTCACACATTTTTGCCTCAGCTCAGGAAAGGAGGGCTCCAGAGCAAACTAATTGATGCAGTAGCCAAATTGCTCACTCGCAATTTTAATGCCAGGAGCTCACGAAGTAGGATTTTTGCTCACAAGACTCCACAGCTTAGAGGGAACTTTGAGGACGATTGAAACAAAAGCAAGAGAATACCCCGCACAGACGGCTATTTAAACCTTCCAGAGGACATAAACAACACTTGGTATTGTGCAATCTGAAAACCAGGCGGAGAAGACCGATTGTTCCCTAAGAGACAAATTCCAGAGGGGTTGCTGTGTTTAGTGCCCTGCAGCCAAAACAACAGAGAGTCTTGCGGAAGCGCATTTATCGGGGCAGAAGAATTTGGTAGTGGCGGAGGGGGCCTTCAGTTCCCGGATGACTGATGGCCACCCTGTAGGGTTTTCAAGGCAAGAAACGGGCAGAGGTGGCTTCCCATCGCCTGCCTCTCCGTAGCAACCCTGGACTTCCTTGGTGGTCTCCCATCCGAATACTAACCAGGGCTGACCTTGTTTTTGAGATCTGACGAGACTGGGTAGCCTGGGTTACGCAGGTCAGAGAAGAGACGCAGAGGTGGTTTGCCCTTGCCTGCCTCTGCGCAGCAACCCTGGACTTTCTCGGTGGTCTCCAGTGTTCCCTCTAAGCTGAGTTAGTGTGAGCTAGCTCACAGGTTTTTAGCCTCCGGCTCACACATTTTTGTCTTGGCTCAGGGAGGAGGGCTCCAGAGCAAACTAATTGATGCAGTAGTCAATTTGCTTGCTCACAACTTTAATGCCAGTAGCTCAAAAAGTAGCAAAAAGTACAAAGCTGTGGATGAATTCTTTTTGCCTCCCGTAGCGTCACTGTTTATAGGATTGCTGACTCGGGGTGGAAATCCCTGGAAATTTTGGGATAAATCCTGGGGGGAGCCAGGGACCTCTTTGGAGCACAGTGCCACAGAGTCCGCCCTCCGAAGCGGCCATTTCCTCCCGGGGAACTGATCTCCGTCGTCTTGCGACCAGCTGCAATTCCAGGAGATCTCCAGGCCCCACCTGGAGGTTGGTAACCCCGTGTCTTGACCGGGCATTCAACAAGAGCAGGGAAAGCAAAATGGAAAGTTTGAAAACCAGAGGGTTTTTTTTTTTGAGCCCCCAGAGGGGATTTTTAATTATTTTTTATATCACTACAAAAACTATAACAGAAGAAAAAGGAAGGGAAACTACCTTTACGGGATAAAGTAAAGAACCGACTACTAACTAAAAACCCAAGAGAGGAGATCCTCCTACTAGCTTAGTTACATCAAGTCTTCCCATCATTAATCCCATTACAAACGGAGTCAAAAACCAGAGGGATTTTGAGGACAGGCCGCGCCTCCAACATCTTGACTGACCAACGTTTCTCAGGGAGATTAATTTCTCGGAGAGGAGATTTATCCTTTTTCGGGAGGCCGGGATCCAGGTTGCCGACAGCGTGCCATGACCCCCGAGATAACGTATGGCCAGTTGGGTTTCTGCTTCATAGCAAAATGTTTCCAAGACAACTGAGGTCAGCCTGCCTTGAGACGAAGCTCTCTTTCTCCGGAATGGCCCCCGGCCAGGCTTGGCATCACTGAAGAGGCCGGAGGACCCTCTAGAGACCAGCCCTGCAATGATTTCACGCGCGAGAGAGTCTGGGGAAACTGGGAGGCAAAGGATTCGGCTTTGGGAAATGAGAAGAAGGAAGACTGGAAGCCAGCATGGCCTGGGGATGAGAGAGCGAGAGGCTGTGATCGTACGCACAATTAGACCCGACACAGGTGCGAATTCTGGGTGGATTTAAAGGGCGCGGTCGGACAACAACATCTGGGAAGTGCCCTGCAGCCATCAGCAACCCGTTCCAGAGCCAGTTTGGTGTAGTGGTGAAGTGCGCAGACTCTAATCTGGGAGAACTGGGTTTGATTCCCCCACTCCTCCACTTGCACCTGGCTGGATCACCTTGGGCAAAGTCACGGTTCTGTCAGAGATGTTCTTGGGAAAACAGCAGTTTCTGTCAAGAGCTCTCTCAGCCCCACCTACCTCACAGGGTGTCTGTTGTGGGGAGGGGAAGGGAAAGGAGTTTGTAGGCCGCTTTGAGACACCTTCGGGTAGTGAAGGGCGGGATATAAATCCAATCTCCTCCTCCTCCTCTTTGGTGCAGTGGTTAAGTGCACGGACTCTAATCTGGGAGAGCCGGGTTTGATTCCCCACTCCTCCGCTTGCACCTGCTGGATGACCTTGGGCAAGCCATAGTTCTGATAAGAGCTGTCCTTGAAAAAGAGCAGTTTCTGTCTGAGCTCTCTCAGCCCCACCCACCTCACAGGGTGTCTGTTGTGGGGAGGGGAAGGGAAAGGAGTTTGTCAGCCGCTCTGAGACACCTTTGGGTAGTGAAGGGCAGGGTATAAATCCAATCCTCCTCCTCCTCCTCCTCCTCCTCCTCCTCCTCCTCCTCCTTCTTCTTCTTCTTCTTCTTC
>NW_015163776.1:26755-33470 GCF_001447785.1 Gekko japonicus | reverse complement strand
GCCAGCCTGTTGTCCCCAGCTCATCGTCCACCCAGCGATTCGAAAGCTCCGGCGAGTAGATAAAATGGGAACCGCTCCTTAGCGAGGGCGGGCACGCCAATCTTCCTTCTGGAGGGCGTTAGCTGACGGTCGAACGTCGATGGTCACGGCTTGTAAAGGCAAAACAGCTTGCCGGCTACAGATCGAACTCCTGCAACGGACGTTCCGGCCAGGCGGTGGCAGTGTGGCGACAGACATACGGGTCCTGGAGCCTGAGCAGCAAGCAGCCGTGCCGGAAAACGACAAAGCCAGCCAAGAAGTTCTACACCGGGCAGTATCGGCGTGTGCAGTTAAAATGAATATATATGTTGTCTTCCCTATCCCCTACAATCATTGTTAGTCCCTTGTCTGTATTTGAGTAACTGTACATCGCTTTGAGCCCACTGGGGAAAGCGATTAATAAATGGAAAGTATTATTATTATTATTATTATTATTATTATTATTATTATTATTATTATTATTATTATTATTATTATTATTGTTGTTGTTGTTGTTGTTGTTGTTGTTGCGTCTGATCACACACGGATGGTCTGCGCCCGCAGCTTCAAAGGGAGGTGTGATTATGCAACTGCAGGTCAAATTCCTTCGGAGGAAATAGCCTCGCTTCCAGTTTGGTGTAGTGGTTAAGTGCGCGGCGGTTAGTGTAGTGGTTGAGTGGTGTTGGAGCTGCGGTGGCTCAAGGGGTTAAGACGCTAAACTGCAGGCTGTGGAAGGTTGGTGGTTCGGCAGTTCGAGACCCGAGTGTGCCGCATGACGGAGTGAGCTCCCGTCTCCAGTTCCAGCTCCTGCCAATCTAGCAGCTCGAAAGCAAGACATTGCAAGTAGATAGATAGGTACCACTTCAGTGGGAAGGTAACAGCGTTCCGTGCGCCTTGGTGTTCAGTCATGCCGGCCACATGACCATGGAGACGTCTTCGGACAGCGCTGGCTCTTCGGCTTGGAAACGGAGATGAGCACCGCAACCCTAGAGTTGGACTCGACTGGCTTTTGAGCAAGGGAACCTTTACCTTTTAAGTGGTGTCGTGGTTAAGTGCTTCCAGTTTGGTGTAGTGGTTAAGCGCGCGGACGCTAATCTGGGAGAACTGGGTTTGAGTCCCCACTGCTCCACTTGCACCTGGCTGGATGACCTTGGGCAAGCCGTAGTTCTGTCAGAGATGTTATTGGGGGAAAAGCCGTTTCTGTCAAGAGCTCTCTCAGCCCCACCTACCTCACAGGATGTCTGTTATGGGGAGGGGAAGGGAAAGGAGTTTATAAGCCTCTCTGAGACACCTTTGGGTAGTGAAGGGCGGAGTATAAATCCAATCCCTTCTTCTTCTTCTTCTTCTCTTCTTCTTCTTGTCCCCCCCCTTTTCATCTGGGGTGTGTGACCGCACCCCGAGAGAGAGAGACCCCCTGTCGTTTCCCGTAACCTTTGGCTGTTTCCCTTTTAGCTGGAGAGCTACATCCAGATGAACATGAAGTCGGAGATGGTGCAGATCCAGCAGAACGTGGTGCAGAACCAGACGGCCACCATGCTGGAGATCGGAACGCACCTCTTGAACCAGACGGCAGAGCAGACCAGGAAGTTGACAGACGTCGAGGCCCAGGTGTTGGCAGCGTCGGGGGTGGGGGAGTTCCCAGATTGCGTGAAGGGGAAGCAAAACGCGATACTGAGCACCGGAAGGAGATGGAGTCAGGGTCTGGGGCAAGATGGCCCGGGTCAGGGGTCAGATGGAGCTTTCGCCCAGCAGGGCCTCTGATTGGCTGCACAGATTAAAATGCAGCCCGTTCGCCCACACTCCTGCCCGAAATGTTAAAGACGTACTTTCAGAATTTATGTATAACCTCGATCCCTGACATTTTGTGATTGGCCCCGCCTACTGCAGCAGCCATGTTGTGATTGCGCCCACTGCCCTGTGTCGGAATTCCAAAGGTGCCCACAGTCTCAAAAAGTTCGGGGGCCCCTGGATAAGGCAGCCAACCTCCAGGTGGGTAAGAAAATATGCGCTTATATAATTACAAAAATAGATATGTATTCATTCACACCAAGTGAAAAAATACAAAAGTTTATAGTATTTTGAAACAATCAGAAGAATTCATCTCATTAGACGGTGAATTCATTAGATGAGATGAATTGTTCTGATTGTTTCAAAATACTATAAACTTTTGTATTTTTTCACTTGGTGTGAATGAATATATATCTATTTTTGTAATTATATAAGTGCATGTTTTTGCAGCTTTCCTTGTGTGTTTTTTCTTTCTGTTACCATATTTGTGGCTGTGACCTTCTAGTTGTGGGTAAGAAAATATACCACACTGTGCCAAAAAACAATCTGTTTTTTACAATACATTCTTACTGTTTCAACAGGGCATTATAATTATCCAGTGACAACATTACAGTTCACACATAAGACAAGCCTCCGGGGAAATCAGACTGCATGTGCAGAGAAATCCACCCAGTTTCTTTAGATGATATGGACTATGCTTACGATCAGTGTCCCCTCTAAGCTAAGTCACTGTGAGTTAGCTCACAGTTTTTTAGCCTCCGGCTCACACATTTTTGTCTTCACTCGGGAAGGAAGGCTCCAGAGCAAACTAATTTATGCAGTAGCCAAATCGCTCGCTTACAACTTTAGTGCCAGTTGCTCACAAAGTAGGATTTTTGCTCACAAGACTCCACAGCTTCGAGGGAGTATTGCTCGTGGAGTCTTGTGAGCCAAACTTCGACTTTGTGAGCGACTGGCATTAAAGTTGTGAGCAGGCGATTTGGCTGCTGCGTAAATTCGTTCGCTCCGGAGCCCTCCTTCCTGAGCCGAGACAAAAATGTGTGAGCCAGAGGCTAAAGAACCGTGAACTAGCTCACACTCACTCGGCTTAGAGGGAACCCCGACCGCGGTCCCTTTTACTATTGTACAATCTTCAGGTTGAGCCTGGAAATCTACTACTATTTACAATTGATTTCCAGATGAATGAGACCAGTTCCCCTGGAGAAAATGGCTGCTTTGGAGGGTGGACTCTGTGGCATTATGACTGCTGAGGCCCCTCCCCTCCCAAAACCCCGCCCTCCCCAGGCCACACCCCCGAAATCTCTAGGTATTTCCCAACCCAGAGCTGGTGACCCTACCCCTGGCCTGGGTGCTAATCCTGGTTTCCAGGCCTGGGAAGATGCCGTGGATCGAACCTGGGACATTCTGCATGCAAAGCAGAGGTCCTTCCACTGAGCCGCAGTGACAGCCCCTCCCTCATGGGTGAGATGGGGCACCAACAAGAGTGGCTGAGGAGTCCTACAGCCAGAGTCCTGTAGCACCTCAAACAAGGTCTTTGTGAATTTCCTGCCTTGTGCAGCGGGTTGGACTAGATGACCCTGGAGGTCCCGTCCGGCTCTGTGATTCTAAGCGAATAAGCTTTAAGAGTCAAAGCTCCCTATGTCAGATGGTTCTGATGAAGGGCTCTCAAAAGTTCATGCCCTGGGAAATCCTGTTGGTCTCCAAGGTGTTAATGGTCTCCAGGGGTCATTTCGTAGAAAAAGAGGTGCAGGAGCTCATTAGCATAACATTAGCATAACTCATTTGCATATGCCACCCCCCCCTGACCTCACCGGAAGTGTGTCAGAAGGCAACACCCACCGCTCAGGCTTCACTAGACTGTTTTGGATTGCTAGCTATTCAGGGGGGATGTGTAGATCTGTCCTCACAGAGGAGGGAGAGCTTGTACCTGAAGGCGGGCTGGGGGGGGCGGGCTCTGCAACTTACCTGGCTGCTTCTTGCTCCTCGTAGCCCAACTGAGGGCTGCTGGGAGCAGGGGGTGGGGCTTGTTGCATGTGCCCGCCCCGTGGGCTCCTTACTGCCGGAGCTCCACTCCTGTGCGCTCCCGCAGGAAATGACCCCTGCTGGTCTCAAATCTAGCTGCAGAAAAGAGCAAGAGTCCAGCAGTACCTTCAAGACTAACAACATTTGAGGCAGGGGATGAGCTTTCGTGAGACACGGCCCGCTTCCTCAGATACAGCTAGAATGTGAGCTTGCTTCCTCAGATACAGCTAGAATGTGAGTCCATCTGTAGTTATATTTCGGAGAGCGGAGTGATTTCAGACTCTGAATGACCATAGCGGGCCAATGACAATAGCAGGGGAATGACAATAGCAGGTGCGACTGGATTTAGGACACTCAGTCGCTTCCCTAAAAGTAGCAGTCCTCTTACAAAGGGCTTTCAAGGGGAGATTAGAAAGGGAGACTGCTGAATTGCAACTGATAACGAAGCTCAAGACAATGCATCCACCTGGACCGAATCGAAACCTAGGTTTCCTGATTTCTCCACGCCTATTATCCCTCTGCATATCTCACCTAAATCCAATCACGCCTGCGACTGTTATCTACCTGCTATAGTCATTTGCCTGCTAATGTCATTTGGCATCTGAAATCACTCCACTTCCCAGTAAATAGGACAGACGGACTCCCATTCTAGCTGTATCTGAAAAGCGCGCAGTGGTTCACGAAAGCTCCTCCCCTGCCACATATTTTGTTAGTCTTTCAGGTGCTCCTGGACTCTTGCTCTTTTCTGCTGCACCGGACAAACATGGCTACCCATCTTGATCGAATCTTGCTGTTCTCCCGCAGAACGGCATGGCTGCCCTCTGAAACTACCTAAGGAGTCCTGGCTCTGGTTTCAGTCCTGACCTCCAGTTTTGTTCTCCACCTTGCCCAGGTGCTCAATCAGACCTCCCGCATTGAGATTCAACTCTTGGAGAACTCCCTGTCCACCAACAAGCTGGAGACGCAGCTCCTGATTCAGACCAACGAGATCCAGAAACTGCAGAACCGAAACAGGTAAGGTTGTCCTTCTGGCTTGACTGGTTAACTGTGTTTGGAGGGGCTGGTCGCCTTCACCTAAGACAGGGAAATCAGACTTCGTGTTCGGAGGAATCCACCCAATTTCTTTCGATGGTACAGACCATGCTTATGATTCTGATGGGGGGAAAGCATAGTTGAGAAACCAGAGGACGTTAGCAGATTGTTAGGGTTCTCCAAGGGCTTTTGGAGAGAAGAAGAAGAAGAAGAGAAGAGATTGGATTTATACCTCGCCCTTCACTACCCGAAGGTGTCTCAGAGTGGCTTCCAAACTCCTTTTCCCTTCCCCTCCCCACAACAGACACCCTGCAAGGCAGGTGGGGCTGCTCTTTTTCAAGAACAGCTCTTATCAGAACTACGGCTTGCCCGAGGTCATCCAGCCAGGTGCAAGTGGAGGAGTGGGGAATCAAACCCGGTTCTCCCAGATTAGAGTCCGCTCACTTAACCACAACACCAAACTGGCTCATATCATAGAATCATAGAATCATAGAATCGGAAGGGGTTAAAACGCTTGGGGCTCTTTCTATGAAGACAGGTTGAAGCGCTTGGGGCTCTTTAGCCTGGAGAAACAACAGCTGAGGGGTGACATGATCGAGGTTTATAAGATTATGCATGGGATAGAGCAGGGATGCAATATGTGGAGACAGAAGAGTGGTTGCTAAGGCGATTGAGCCTGGGGAGGGACTTCATTGGGGTATAATGCCATAGAGCCTACCCACTGAAGCAGCCGTTGTCTCCGGGGAAATTGATCTATGATGACTAAGGAAGAGGGACATGAGGGAGGTTTATAAAATTATGCACGGGGTGGAGAAAGTTGACAAAGATCATTTTTTTTCTCATTCTCCCAAAATACTAGCACTGGAGGGCATCCAATGAAGCTGATGGGCGGTAGGTTCAGGATGGACCAAAGGAAATACTGCTTTACACAGAGAGTGATTAAAATGTGGGGCCTGGATTTCTCCTGGAATTACAACTGATCTGCAGATTACAGCAACTGGTTCCCCTGGAGAAATATCAGAAGGCAGACTCTATGGTGTGGAGAGCCAGTTTGGTGTCGTGGTTAAGAGCATGGACTCTAGTCCGGGAGAACTGGGTTTGATTCCCCACTCCTCCACATGTAGCTGCTGGTGTGACCTTCGGTCAGTCATACGTTCTCTCAGAGCTGTCCTCTCAAGAGCAGTCCTCGAAAGAGCTCTCTCAGCCCCACCTACCTCACAGGGCATGGGGAGGGGAAGGGAAAGGAGATTGTAAGCCACTCTGAGGCTCCTTCAGGTAGTGAAGAGCAGGGTATACATCCAATCTCTTCCTCCTCCTCCTCCTCCGCTTCTTCTTCTTTGAGATTTCCAGCCCCAACCTGGAGGTTGGCAGCCCTAGGTATTCCCTTAAAGCCAGGCTTCCTTTCGCAGTAAATGTGTGTGGTTTTCCCTTCTTCCCAGCCTGTGAACGTGCTCCCCGGGGGGGGGGTGTGTGTGTCAGGACTCTCCCCTTTGCGAAGCCTATTTGAGCTGTCAGAAACCCTGCCAGGCCGGGGCTGTTTTATGTTGATTCAGGGTCCAGCAATGCAAGCAGGACACGTTGTTATCTACCCCGGGCTGAGCTGGCCTCACTCCCTTATCTCAGCCTTGCTCTGCTGGAATGCAGCGCTCAGCCTCCCAAGGAGCAGCACTCCCTTCTTCTTCTTCTTCTTCTTCTTCTTCTTCTTCTTCTTCTTCTTCTTCTTCTTCTTCTTCTTCTTCTTCTTCTTCTTCTTCTTCTTCTTCTTCTTCTTCTTCCTCTTCCTCTTCCTCTTCTTCTTCTTCTTCTTCCTCCTCCTCCTCCTTCTTCCTCCTCCTCACTTCCTTCTTCCTCCTCC